>NC_069136.1:27621366-27968033 GCF_026914265.1 Mya arenaria | reverse complement strand
GTTTTCTGTACTTGTTTTCATAGACACAATGAGCTGTTGGCTGAGTATTTCCCTGTTATCAGAGGCATTTGTATGATCTCTGGCGGCCATGGGTTCACCACCGACAACCATTCAATACAATATGATGACTGATGTATTTGGTTGATAATTGTAGTAATACAGACAAGGCTAAGGAGATAGCCCAACCAAAACAGAGGAAAAGGACAGACCAAAAACGAAAGAGGTTAGGGAGTGATAGTCCAACTAAAACAGAGGAAAAGGAAAAACCTAAAACGGACTACACTTGCGAAAAAGTCCAGCCAAAGCGAAGGAAAAAGACGCACCGAAAACGGACACGGCCAGGGGATGATAATCCAACTATCATAACCTTCGATTTAGAAACTACAGGATTGAGTCAGTATTACGTGTATATTTTATTAGATCATTTTTAGGCAAACCATGCATGACGGTATATAGAAAATGTGTTTCCATATTTTGGTAGCCTTCCATACAAGAACTTTGGTAAAAGATGTCCGCTACTTGGTACAAATTTTCAGTATTCGCGAACTATGTGTATATGCCTTGGCATTTAGTCGGCTAAAATTGTTAGTTTTAAACGGAAGAAAATGTGTTATCTAATACCAAAAAATAAATAACAGATAATTAATATTGATAATGTCGTCCAAGATGGGAGACAAAGGTTAACAAATATTTATTTTAGTATGAACGTTTCCATATGCGTAGATGCTTTGCCAGAAATTGTCTAATAATATTGTATTAAAACACAATTGCATTTAAAGTATTGAAGCAGTATTATGGACAACACAACTTCCAAAGTAGCGTCCATCATAAAACTGCCAGAAATGAATTTCTTTAAAATGTTCGCATTGATCATGCTATTTTTGTCAGAAGTTAATATAGTGATATTGTTTGCATTTAACAAGTATGTGGTAACGATCCGTCCTCTACTGGTCCTCTATTCAAAATATATTAGTGAAAAGCTTCAAGCCCTGAGCACTTACGTGACAGGATCGGGTGGAATCTTGCAGTGTTTTTTTTAGATCACTGATATGATTTAAACTAACAAAATATTTTTAAAAATACTAAAAACGGGGCCGATTGAGGCAAAATTGGGACAGCGAGAGCCATACTTAAATGATCAATATACGAGAAACCTATTGCCTGTATTTTTTGCTATTCTACTTAATTGTGGTGTATATTTCATATTCAATTTTGTGGGGAATGCCATTATTTCAATGGCAATTTCAATTTCCTGTACGAACAGGAGTAACAATTTACAGGAAAGTAGTGATGTCCACAATAAAACAAATATATATAGACGCCATCTTTTACGCATTTGTGGCTTTTATCTTTCCATTTATCCTTTCTGAATCATTAAATGCTTTCAATCAGTTACAAGTCTTAAACATCATTAAGTTTTAGTTGGGGGAACATCTTTCACGCCATTTGATTTTGAAACGGCCGAAAAATCAAAATATGTTCTTGTACAATATAAGCAAAAGCACAAAGGAGGTTTCTGAACAAATTTCAAAGTCATTACAGTTTTGAAAGAAATCACGAGTTATGGTATATTTTAGCGGTCGTCTAAGACGCCAGTTTGCTGTTGATCTTGTCCAAACGCTGCGTAAATGTTAACGAAATATTTTATATTCAAAAAAATACCATAAAGATATTTTTGACAAATAATCAAAGCAAATGGAGAAGTTGATATGATAAAGTCATGAGAGATACATATATCTTACGTGCTATTTTACATTTGAAACCAGTTTCGGCCAGCTTAAACGGCATCTTGAATGTTTTGTTTTCACAAGAGTTGACCAGAAGGCACCAATTGGACTCTTGGTTTGTGTCTTTGCTCAAAACTGTTCATTTTCTCTATATAAATGCTTCGGTTTGTCTGAAATAATATCCCAAACTATCTCGTTTCAGTTGAAAATGGAGACAATATGCCACACATAACACAAATAGCGGCCATGGAAAAATTGAGCGGTTCAAGGTTTTGCAAGTATGTAAAACCGAAAAAGCGTTTAACAAATGATGCCGAGAGAATAACTGGCATTGTTATGACAAATGCCAATACAATGTTAGTAAAAGGTAAAAAGGTGGAAGCAGTCGGTATCAGAGTAGCCATTGGTGAACTATGTGAATGGTTGGAACAGTTTCCTAATGTCTCTTTGGTAGCCCATAACGGTCGATGGTTTGATTTTCGTGTTGTGAAATCGGCCATCGAGAGTATTGGTATGAAGGACAGACTCTATAAATGTGTTTGTACATTGGTAGATTCCCTTCCAATTTTCCAAAAGATGTATCCGGGACAGTCGCATAAGCAAGCTAACCTTGTACATTCCTTGCTTGGAACTAGGTATAATGAGCACGATGCCACTGCTGATGTAGATGCGCTAAGCAAGCTCATTAGTTTTGTCGATCTATATCGGAAAGAAATCCTGAAATACAGTTTTGATTTTTCGGATATTTAAACAATGGTCTGTTATAAAAGCCAAAAGGTCTTTGGTCATCATTATAAGTATTTTATAACATTTGTTGCGAATTAAATCGTAGTGTGAGACTGTGCATTTGTAGCCGTTGTTGATGCACGCTTTTAGGTGTGTGGTTTTTTTATATCAAATTTGCTTTATATTTGTGAGGTAGTAGAGCCTTTTTTATATTCTGTACCGATATTGTGATAATGTGTATGTTATTAGAGCCAATATATATTGTAAACCTATAGTTTGATAATGTGTGTACGTACTATTGGAGCCATTATGTTTTGTATGTATAAAACTTGATTATGTGTGTTAGTACTATTGGAGCCATTATGCTTTGTATGTCTAAAGCTTGATAATGTGTGTAAGTACTATTGGAACTATTATGATTTGTATGTCTAAAGCTTGATTATGTGTGTTAGTACTATTGGAACCATTATGTTTTGTATGTCTAAAGCATGATAATGTGTGTTAGTGCTATTGGAACCATTATGTTTTGTATGTCTAAAGCTTGATAATGTGTGTTAGTACTATTGGAGCCATTATGTTTTGTATGCCTAAAGCTTGATTATGTGTGTTAGTACTATTGGAACCATTATGTTTTGTATGTCTAAAGCTTGATAATGTGTGTAAGTACTATTGGAACCATTATGTTTTGTATGTCTAAAGCTTGATTATGTGTGTTAGTACTATTGAAGCCATTATGTTTTGTATGTCTAAAGCTTGATTATATGTGTTAGCACTATTCGAGCCATTATATATTCAAGACCTGTATTTTTATAATGCATATTAGTGCTATTGGAGCTTTTTTATAAATAAACCTAGATATTTTTATAATTGCTGTTGTTATTTTCTCTCTGAAGTTTAACACTTAATTACAGTATGTCGAAACAGAACAATGCGTGGAAGTGACTGCATACAATCCATGCGAGTTTACAGTTTTTATTAGATTGCCATTCTTAAGCAATGCGTTATTTTATCTTAAAAAAAACTTCGAATAGTTTTAACGCCCAGTAAAAACTAACTTACTTTTCACTGACTGTGCGGTTACCACAATGCTTACCAATGATGACAGTTGGATAACTGTGCAATGTGTCTTGTCTTGTTGCGCGCTATGTGTCTTTTTTTGATAAAAATGATTTTATTGAATAGGATCGTTGTTAAATCTAGGCTTCTGTGTTGATCCTAAAATGTCCATTGTTGTTTTGATGACCAATATGCAACAATGCAATTTTCTATTGCACTTGTCTGATATTTTCTCCCTTATAGTCTTGCAAGCGTTAATATTGAAATACCACCACTGGTATATAAATACATTCAAAATTGTTTTGTTCACTCGTCTAATGTATTATGACTTATTTTGCCGTTGAATATAGCCCAGTTAGTTTAAAAACAAATGCATACTGGGTGTCGGTTATAAGGGCAGGACCAGTGATGAAAATGTCATTGCTGTCAATGGATTCCCTTTTAAGCCGAGACTCATACCATTATACTTTAGATGTATTCGTTAAGAGAAATTTTAATTTACATGATCACTTTTCCAAACTCTTGAATGTATCTCTTATTGCCGTTGGAAATTTTACGATTTAGTCCAATCATGCACTAGATAATAAATAAAGTGACAAGTTTAATAGAGAAGACCTTCCGACGTGAATGGTAGTTAAAAATGATTGATTTAGACGAGGTTGATAATTTAGAACCTCCGTGCTCGGTGTACATAAATATCGACACTCAAATCTTGCAGGCGAAGACAGGGAACCAAAACGGTTGTGAGTTTGGATTAACTTTCCAAAATAAGGACAATTTACATATTTAGTTCATTTACTTTATCAACGATCGCAGTTTCTTTAGTTATTGGTTTAATTAAAAAGTCTGGAGCAAAAATATTTGAAGAGTCACAGGGTATCCATACACGATAACTGTCTATACCCTTACTGTACGTAGATTTATTTCAACTATTTCATTTCCAACTTTTATGCATACGCTTTAATGCCGCTCAACCGAAAGGCCAATAAAAACAAGTGTCGGAATAATTGAGACTGGTTTTTGACAGTAATGGTAGTTTTAACACCGAGAATGACATGCTCTCAAATGATACCATGGAGATATTCATTTGGGAATTTAACACTTGTTTTAACTATTATTTATTTGTGAATTTGATTTGGTGGCACCAAGCCGGACAAGTTGGTTTTCTCCGGTGACTCCGGTTTCCCACACAACAAAATACCACACTCTCGCGTAACATCGTGCCAGCAAGAGTCATTAATATAATGTTGCAATAACTTGTTGAGCAACCGTTGTAAAAAGATTTAACTTAACACTTATCTTTTCATTTAAATGACCGCAAACAAAGCATTAAACATCACGCACAAAAACGAACAAAAATAAAACACCTAATTTACCCATGTAATCTGAACTATATTAATATATCTGAACCACAATTAAGCTATTCATTTTTCTAGCCATTGGCGAGATTCCATATATTGTTTTGTAAAATTAAAAAGGGTACCGCTTGCTGATTTTTATTTATATGTAAACAACATGACCTCAGTCAAAGATACATTGTAGTAAAATTTACGGCAGTTTGTATTTCCGTTGTTTATTTTGTTATGCTGTACGTCATGCCATACTTTGGTTAAAATTGTTTTGTTAATTGAAACCATTTTCATAATTTCAGCGTTGGGTTATTTACAAATTATTTGTTAGATGTTTTTACACCTGTTATTTGAAATATGCAACTGTGTTTGTAACAGGTTGGCAAACGCCAACGATTTAGGATGTTGCTAATTGCCAAACAAAGGAGGTGTCAGTCGAAGCCATATTGACCTTAGCTTACTGTTTTATTGTTTCTTTGTATCTAATTTAGCACCTTGACATATGTTTTGATTAAGAACTATTTGAAATCAGAAGTAATTAGTTTGAGCTGAGCTGACAGTCTTTATGAAGTATTTCCTGTTTTTCTATTGGTTTAATTTATGGTAGGCCGGGCTGCACAATATAAAGTAACACATTTTTAATTGTTAAAAAAAAAGAGAGGAGAAAAAATGTAGTTCTTCATAGAAAACGGACTCTTGAAATTTGTCTGAGCTCGGAGGTGGTTTTACCACAGTCCAGCAAACTATAGCGTTGTCGCTGTTGTACAATATATTTGGTGTTAATTTTTGGACTACACACACTGTGTTATTACATCAAGTATTTGTTAATGAAAGAACAACATAATAAAATCGTGAAAAGAACTTGGTGTCGTGAAAAGGATTTTGTTTTGGACTTCAATAGCTAATTCCCCATAGGTGTCAAATAACGCGTTTATAGTTAAAAACGCACGGCACAACAATTTCAACACAAATTTACAATGACCAATTCTAGATAGATAGATAGATAGATTTATTTCAGCATAAAATGTACATAGCATGGAATTAAACACATGATAAATAATATCAGGAATAAAATATATCCATGTTAACTACATTATATATCTAAGGATAACACAAAAAAGGGATTGATAATCCCTTATTTCCATTGTGGTCCTTATATAACAAACTAGTTGACATAGGAAGACATGCTATTAAGAAATTATAATTAAAAAAAAAAAATATCACAGTAGAAGACTGATTATGTATTAATTGTATTGCATATTTAAATATAAATAATAATATGTTAGGTAAAATAAGAAATATCACAGTGTATCACAATTGAAGTGCTGTTCAAATACTAGATTAACAGAATGTATTCAACAATGGACAATAAAACAAGACATAAATATCCATGAATAATAGGTATGCTAAATTAAAAATGTAAGATTACCTTGGACATGAACCTATCTATTACAATATAAAATACATGATATATGAACAGCCCTAGTCCAACAAATATGTTTTAAGGGAAGATTTAAAAGACTTCAAAGACTTGCTGAACCTTATTTCCTTAGGGAGATCATTCCATAGTGAGCATCCTCGGTAAGCAAAGGATTTCTTACCAAAACTATTGACCTTTGGATATGAAAAACGCCTACTATCCATAAAATCAGTGCCCTGAGATGTAGCGGACATTCTGAATCTAGTTTTATAATTGTGTGCCACACTAACGGGGTTAAAATGTTCACTTAGATATGAAGGGGCCAATTTGGAATGAATCTTAAAAACGTGACAAAGAGTTATAAAATCAACCCTTTTGTCCACAGGTAACCAGTTAAGACAATTAAACTGAGATTTTCCAATGTGGGACCTAGATTCTAAATTTAAAACAAATCTCATTAGTTTGTTTTGTGTGACCTGAAGCTTATTACGCAAGTCTTGGTTAACAGAATAAAACCAGATGGTAGAGGCAAAGTCTAGATGGCACTGAATAAGGGACATGAGTAACCTTTTTGTGTGCTGGGTAAGGTACTCACGCTTCCTAAATAAGAATTTTAACCTTGTATTTGCCTTTTTCATGACCGACCTAGCCATGTCCTCAAAAGACAAGCAATTATCAATGGTTGCGCCTAAATATTTTACTGAAGTTTTACATTCAATTGGCAAACCTTTGCAAGTCACGTTTAGATTGCCTTTAGATTTAAGCCTCTGTTTTGACCCGAATAAAATAGTTTCTGTTTTACCCAAATGCAGAGATAGCTTATTACAGATAAGCCACTCACTAACAAGTTCTAATTCTTCAGAAAGGCTAGACTCTAAATCTTCTGTACTTTTGCCTGACACTAAAATTGCGGAATCATCGGCGTATAGGAGCAGCTTATTTCTGACAACAGCTGGCATATCATTCACGTAAATTAAAAATAAAAGTGGACCTAATATTGATCCTTGTGGGACACCACATGTGACCTTTGATTGAGAGGATAAAGTACCAGAGACTGAAACAAGTTGGTGACGGTCGGACAGGTATGAGGAAAACTATCGTGTTGTTGACTCGTTCAGACCAATGGCTTTAAGTTTCATTAGAAGAATATCATGGTTGACCGTACCAAACGCTTTCTGTAAGTCTATGAGCACCATGCCAACAAGATTTCCTTTATCCATATTAAAACGTAGGTAATCGGTCAAATGAATGAGGCATGTCTCAGTAGAATACTTGCGTCTAAAACCGGACTGTAAACTATACAGAAGTTCATTGTTTGTCAAATATTCCTCAACTTGGTCATAGATAACCTTTTCTAAGACCTTAGATATGATGTTTAAAATGGAGACTGGACGATAATTTCCAACTTCAGTTTTGTCGTTTTTCTTAAACAAAGGAACAACACGTGCAGACTTAAGGTCATCTGGTACGACTCCTTGAATGATGGATAGGTTAATTATATGTGCAAGGGGGTTTGCTATAATGTTTGATGAGTCCTTAACAAACTTCGAGGGAATACCATCAAGACCAGCTGCCTTGTTGGAGCTAAGGCTGTCCAAGAATTTCGATACTTTACTTTCTGTAACTATTGAAGTACCAAAACTGTTTGGTTTTACACCTTTGGACGAATAATATTGAAAAACAAAATTTCTGCCAAATCTGTTTACACACTTTGGCAGTTTATCAACAAGGTTTGCAGCAACAGTTGTGTAAAAGACATTAAAAGCTTCAGCTACCTTGGATTTATCAAAACAAATTTCACCATTAACATTCAAACCAATGCTGGAAGAGGACTGGCTCTTCTTGGAAGGCAAACCAAGCTGTTTAAGGCTCTTCCATATAGACTTTGAATCATTTTTATTACATTCAAGTGTCTTCTTAAAATAATTCTTTTTTGCATTTGTAATACATGTTTGGGCATAGTTTCTTAATTTTCTAAACATACATTAATCTTCCTCAGTTTTACTTCTCTTATATTTCTGAAAAACCTTATCTCTAGCCTTAATACTCTGAAGAACCTCATTATCAATCCAAGCCTCTGTTCTCTGCTTAATGCGGACCTGCTTGACTGATGCAATGGAATTTAAAACGGACAAAAAAGTAGATTTAAAATATGACCAGGCAATATTTACATCATCACATAATAGCACATGACTCCAGTCAGTACCAATCAGGCTTTGCTGAAAAGCTTCCTTATTGTAGTGCTTCTGCCATATTTCAAGGCAAAACATGTTTGTAGTATAAATGTTGAATCGTTTTGCTCACATTCTTGCTTCACAGATAAAACTCTTCCAATATCACATACTCAATCTAACTTAATGGTCAATAAAACACTCCATTTGGTCTGAAATATATCACACGAAACACATATCTGAAAACGCAACCGTCATTAGCTTTCACCAAATCAAATATAGACTCATCAAAACTTCCCTGTTTCTCAAGTGCCTGAGACCATTTATCGAGCATAAGCATTTTATACAATAAGTGTTGAATTGAATGGATTTCTTTGGAATTCAACCGGACTAATTGACAACAAGTATCAATTAGTTTACTCAACTAGGACAACAATTCATTTAACAAATTATAAATAAATGTGTCATTCAAACTCGACACTCTTTAACCAGCCAAACTGTTTATACCCCGATAACGACATCAATCACGCAATTCATTCTTTAAATGCCGTCATGAACACATTCTTGTTTCGTATTACTTGTATATCGTATCTAATGTGCTTTCAGCTTTCAAGGTTCCCACAAAACGCCATACACATGCATACGTTGTAATGTCTATGTACTTCAAACTTGGGGTCCTGCATATCTATGGACCCTTTAAGGTGAGAGGATAGCTAACAAGCAAACAAATCAGCTATGTCAAATTAACCATCTGTAATTTCATATTAAAGGCTCCATCTATTGAAAGCTTTTTGGCCAAGCCGCGAGTTTCCGGAACCGTGTTTATTATCAAGGCACTATCGTATTACATCCGGATTAATCAAATAAGCTTCGTTCGCGTGTCAGTGGCTCTTAAGAAAAGAATTTGTTACATCATCAACTTTTAATTTCGTAAAGTAAAATCGATTCATGATGTCTTTGACAGTTTTCCTACTTCATCCAAATTAAGGTTAACAAGGAAACGAGAAACTTTAATTTAAATAATGTTATGTGGAAATACAGTTATGACGAATACACCAGCACTTGTAAGGTGCATTTGAACAATTTTGTATGTGTATGTTCGTTTATACGTGGACCTAAATGCATATTTTTATTTATTGTTCGCAGCAAATCATAATCGTAACTGTATCGTATACTTCCGCCTCTTATCCCAAATAAGAGCAAATGTATTTTTTTATTGTCTAAACTTCTTTATTTTACAGAACTGTTAAGCAAGTTATTACAAGATTATATAATCACTGCCATTGGCACGGTTTTACGGGAGTGGGTGGTCTTGTGCTATGTGGGAAACAGGACCACATATAGATAACCCATTTGCCCGGCTCGGTGAGATAAACAATTTCATAGTTTCCACAGACGTTACAATGTTAAGAACACTGACCCGGAAAGTATGGGTTTTTTTCATTTATCATCTGAAAATGATGATTGCAATACATATTCTGTATTCGTATTTACAAAACCATTGTGATCTTGACCTTAGACGTGCAATTGTACTTCAGTTCTGCAAACGTTCTGATAATGTTCTGAATTGGAGGTTTGGAATATTAGTAGAACTCTTCTAGATTTTCAACTTTTCAACTCTGTCAATTTCATTATGCTTTAACTTGAATTATTCTATGAAAAATAAGAACTTCTTGGACAAAAGAAAATCCATTCGGTTTAATCAGTTGTTTTGGAAGAGTAGTTTACCATTTTGTTGTTCATGTATATTCTACTTTGTCACGTATTTTCGTGATATGGTTCTTGTAAATGCGAGTTCAAAATAGCAAGGTTGTTTTAGACGCTATACTTCCCTAACGGTACTTAAGGCCGAATTCAGAACATCCACTCTCACTCACACTCCAACCACATTCCCGTAAGGGACACTCAAGTGACCACTTGAGTGGAATAATGGGAGTGACACTCAAGTGATCTGTTCGTATTCACACTCCTCGCTAACACTCCACTTCATCAAGTGACCCATACAGTATATATACGTGTATGTTTACATGATCATATCGGATTATCTGTTTGACTATCATGATGTTTACATTATACTACGTAAACATATGTTAAGTTGAGATTTGAGGAGTAATTGTTAGATATGGCGACAAACAAATGACAATTATTCATATTCTGAAATTGAAATTAACATTTTAAACAATTGGTTAATAAAAATAAACGCTTTGGATTGTAAATAACTGTTACAAATCATCATCGTTAGCACCATCATTAGTTGGGCATGCTTTGGACTTAGTGTATACAGAGATGGTAGCATTGAGAAAAGTATTTCCCCCTTGCTTTGTTCCTTTGACAATTTTAAACCCATTGGATATGAAACCTTGATTTTAGAAACATACCAGTAATAGTTGTTTTATCTCAGGCCCAGATCTTCTGGCTTAAAAGGTTCCTACATTAGTTTTGATAATATATTTAGAAAAGAAAACTACTCGTTCAAGAGATTGATACGTATGCATCAACAAGACATTCAGTGGTTTGCGTACAATAGCAATGCGGAATATGTACAGAGAGCTGCGTGCTATAAGCAAAAGTTTAAAATTGGGAATTCCCGACTTTATTTCCGACCGGATTATTCTGAGTTTGACTGTAACTTTGTTACTTGATTTATGTTTATATTAAGAAAACCGTAAGTACTTCTTTATAGTTTGATATCAAACACAAAGTTTTTTTCTTCTTTAAACAAGATCAGTTTTGTATATGTTCATATGTAGAGGCCACACGCGCCTAGGCAGCAATACTCCTTTTGTTTTCTTGTTTTCTGTACTTGTTTTCATAGACACAATGAGCTGTTGGCTGAGTATTTCCCTGTTATCAGAGGCATTTGTATGATCTCTGGCGGCCATGGGTTCACCACCGACAACCATTCAATACAATATGATGACTGATGTATTTGGTTGATAATTGTAGTAATACAGACAAGGCTAAGGGGATAGCCCAACCAAAACAGAGGAAAAGGACAGACCAAAAACGAAAGCGGTTAGGGAGTGATAGTCCAACTAAAACAGAGGAAAAGGAAAAACCTAAAACGGACGACACTTGCGAAGAAGTCCAGCCAAAGCGAAGGAAAAAGATGCACCGAAAACGGACACGGCCAGGGGATGATAATCCAACTATCCTAACCTTCGATTTAGAAACTACAGGATTGAGTCAGTATTACGTGTATATTTTGTTAGATCGTTTTTAGGCAAACCATGCATGACGGTATATAGAAAATGTGTTTCCATATTTTGGTAGCCTTCCATACAAGAACTTTGGTAAAAGATGTCCGCTACTTGGTACAAATTTTCAGTATTCGCGAACTATGTGTATGAGCCTTGACATTTAGTCGGCTAAAATTGTTAGTTTTAAACGGAAGAAAATGTGTTATCTAATACCAAAAAATAAATAACAGATAATTAATATTGAAAATGTCGTCCAAGATGGGAGACAAAGGTACACAAATATTTATTTTAGTATGAACGTTTCCATATGCGTAGATGCTTTGCCAGAATTTGTCTTATAATATTGTATTAAAAACACAATTGCATTTAAAGTATTGAAACAGTATTATGGACAACACAACTTCCAAAGTAGCGTCCATCATAAAACTGCCAGAAATGAATTTCTTTAAAATGTTCGCATTGACCATGCTACTTTTGTCAGAAGTTAATATAGTGATATTGTTTGTATTTAACAAGTATGTGGTAACGATCCGTCCTCTACTGGTCCTGTATTTAAAATATATTAGTGAAAAGCTTCAAGTCCTGAGCACTTACGTGACAGCATCGGGTGGAATCTTGCAGTGTTCTTTTAGACCACTGATATGATTTAAACTAACAAAATATTTTTATAAATACTAAAAACGGGGCCGATTGAGGCAAAATTGGGACAGCGATAACCATACTTAAATGATCAATATACGAGGAACCAATTGTCTGTATTTTTTACTAAAAACGGGGCCGATTGAGGCAAAATTGGGACAGCGATAACCATACTTAAGTGATCAATATACGAGGAACCAATTGTCTGTATTTTTTGCTATTTTACTTAGTTGTGGTGTATATTTCATATTCAATTTTGTGGGGAATGCCATTATTTCAATGGCAATTTCAATTTCCTGTACGAACAGGAGTAACAATTTACATGAAAGTAGTGATGTCCACAATACAACAAAAAATATATAGACACCATCTTTTGCGCATTTGTGGCTTTTATCTTTCCATTTATCCTTTCTGAATCATTAAATGCTTTCAATCAGTTAGAAATCTTAAACATTATTCAGTTTTAGTTGGGGGAACATCTTTCACGCCATTTGATTTTGAAACGGTCGAAAAATCAAAATATGTTCTTGTACAATATAAGCAAAAGCACAAAGGAGGTTTCTGAACCAATTTCAAAGTCATTACAGTTTTGAAAGAAATCACGAGTTATGGTACATTTTAGCGGTCGTCTAAGACGCCAGTTTGCTGTTGATCTTGTCAAAACGCTGCGTAAATGTTAACGAAATATTTTATATTCAAAACAATACCATAAAGATATTTTTGACAAATAATCAAAGCAAATGGAGAAGTTGATATGATAAAGTCATGAGAGATACATATATCTTACGTGCTATTTTACATTTGAAACCAGTTTCGGCCAGCTTAAACGGCATCTTGAATGTTTTGTTTTCACCAGAGTTGACCCGAAGGCATCAATTGGACTCTTGGTTTGAATGGGTATGGAATAAAGGAATGGACACAGCTGGGATAAGAGTAACCATTGGTTAAATGAGGTCGTGATTGGAACAGTTTGCTTTTGTGTCTTTGCTCAAAACTGTTCATTTTCTTATATAAATGCTTCGGTTTGTCTGAAATAATATCCCAAACTATCTCGTTTCAGTTGAAAATGGAGACAATATGCCACACATAACACAAATAGCGGCCATGGAAAAATTGAGCGGTTCAAGGTTTTGCAAGTATGTAAAACCGAAAAAGCGTTTAACAAATGATGCCGAGAGAATAACTGGCATTGTTATGACAAATGCCAATACAATGTTAGTAAAAGGTAAAAAGGTGGAAGCAGTCGGTATCAGAGTAGCCATTGGTGAACTATGTGAATGGTTGGAACAGTTTCCTAATGTGTCTTTGGTAGCCCATTACGGTCGAGGATTTGATTTTCGTGTTGTGAAATCCGCCATCGAGAGTATCGGTATGAAGGACAGACTCTATAAATGTGTTTGTACATTGGTAGATTCCCTTCCAATTTTCCGAAAGATGTATCCGGGACAGTCGCATAAGCTAGCTGACCTTGTGCTGTCCTTGCTTGGAACTAAGTATAATGAGCACGATGCCAGTGATGATGTAGAAGCGCTAAGCAAACTCCTCAGTCATGTCGATCTATATCGGAAAGAAATCCTGAAATACAGTTTTAATTTTTCGGATATTTAAACAATGGTCTGTTTTAAAAGGTCTTTGGACATTATTAGTAGTATTTTATATTGCGAATTGTATGTTGCGAATGGAATCGTAGTTCGGGAGTGTGTATTTGTACCTGTTGTTGATGCATGGCTTTAGGTGTGTGTTTTTATCAATTTTGCTTTGTTTTTGTGATGTATTAGAGCCTTTATATATTCTGTACCTATATTTTGATAATGTGTATGTATGCTATTAGAGCCAATATATATTGTAAACCTATAGTTTGATAATGTGTGTAAGTACTACTGGAGCCATTATGTTTTGTATGTCTAAAGCTTGATTATGTGTATTAGTGCTATTCGAGCCATTATATATTCAAGACCTATATTTTTATAATGCATATAAGTGCTATTGGAGCTTTTTAATAAATAAACCTAGATATTTTTATAATTTTTGTTGTTATTTATTTATTCTCTGAAGTTTAACACTTAATTTCAGTATGTCGAAACAGAACAATGCGTAGAAGTCACTGCATACAGTCCATGCGAGTTTACAGTTTTTATTAGATTACCATTCTTAAGCAAAGTGTTTTCTATCTTAAAAAAACGTTTGAATAGTTTAAACACCCAATAAAAACTACTTGTTTTCACTGACTGTGCGGTTACCACAATGTTTACCAATGATGACGGTTGGACAACCGTGAAATGTGTCTTGTCTTGTTACGCGCTATGTGTCTTTTTTGATAAAAATGATTTTATTGAATAGGATCGTTGTTAAATCTAGGCTTCTGTATTGATCCTAAAATTTCCATTGTTGTTTTGATGACCAATATGCAACAATGCAATTTTCTATTGCACTTGTCTGATGTTTTCTCCCTTATAGTCTTGCAAGCGTTAGTATTGAAATATCGTTACTGGTAGAGTTCATATATAATTTCATTCAAAATTGTTTTGTTCACTCGTCCAATGTATTATGATTTATTTTGTAGTTGAATATGGCACAGTTAGTTTAAAAACAAATGCATACTGGGTGTCGGTTATAAGGGTAGGACCAGTCGTGCATTTGCCATTGCTGTCAATAGATTCCCTTTTAAACGGAGACTCATATCATTATACTTCGATTTATTCGTTAAGAGAAATTTAAAATTTTACATGATCACTTTTCCAAACTCTTGAATATATCTCTTGTTGCTATTGGAAATTTTACGATTTAGAACAATCATACACTAGATAATAAATTTAGTGGCAAGTTTAATAAAGAAGATCATTTTCTGATGTTGAATGGAAGTTTAAAAATGATTGATTTAGACGATGTTAATAATTTAGAACCTTCGTTCTCGGTGTACATAAATATCGACACTCAAATCTTGCAAGCGAAGTTAGGGTTGTGAGTTTGGAGTAACTCGCCAAAAAAGGACAATTTACATATTTAGTTCATTTACTTTATCAACGCTCGCAGTTTCTTTAGTGATTGGTTTAATTAAAAAGTCTGGAGTAAAAATATTTGAAGAGTCACAGGGTATCCATATACAATTACTGTCTATACCCTTACTGTACGTAGATTTATTTCAACTGTTTCCTTTCCAACTTTTATGCATACGCTTTAACGCCGCTCATCCGAGAGGCCAATAAAAACAAGAGTGTCGGCAAAATTGAGACTTGTTTTTGACATTAATTGTAGTTTTAACACCGAGAATGAAATGCTCTTAAATGATACCATGAAGATATACATTTGGGAGTTGAACACTTGTTTTAACCATTATCCGTTTGTGAGTTTGGTTTATTGGCACCAAGCCAGACAAATTGGTTTTCTCCGGGTAATCTGGCTTCCCCCCACAACAAAAAGACCACACTCTCGGGTAACATCGTGCCAACAAGAGTCATTAATATAATGTTGCAATAACTTGTTGAGCAATCGTTGTAAAATAAAGAAGTTTAAACTTAACATATATCTATTCATTTAAATGACCGCATACAAAGCATTAAACGTCACGCACAAAAACGAACAAAAATAGAACACCTTATTCACACATGTAACCTGAACTATATTAATATATCTGAACCACAATTAAGCTATTCATTTTTTCTAGCCATTGGCGAGACTCCATATTTTTTTTGTAAAATTAAAAAGGGTACTGCTTGCTGATTTTTATTTATTCGTGAACAACATGACCTAAGTCAAGGATACATTGTAATAAAATGTACGGCAGTCTGTATTTCCGTTGTTTAATTCACCAAAAATATCGAACTTACAATGACCAATTTTGCGATATTTCAAGGCAAGCATGTTTGCAGTAAAAATGTTGATTCGTTTTGCTCACATTCTTGCTTCACAGATAAATTTCTTCCAATATCACATACTCAAGTTAACTTAACGGTCAATAAACCACTCATTTGGGGCTGAAATATTTCACACGAAAAACATATCAGAGAGCGCAACAGTCATTAGCTTTCACCCAATCAAATATAGAACCATCAAAACTTCCCTGTTGCTCAAGTTCCTGTGGCCCTTTATCGAGCATAAGCATTTCATACAATAAGTGCAGGTTAAACAGGTTAAAAAACACTAAACAACACAAAATTAAAATATATTCCTTCGTGAATATTGCTCAACTCCTCAACACTAAAAAAAACGATACAAATACTACCCTAAAAATAAATGCCTCATAAAAATAATAAGACATTGCCATCTCCTTTAATGAGTATCACGACCTATTAATTGGGTTCACTATTGCCCCAAGTAAATTGAAATTGGCAATACACAATATTATCACATTAGCAAATCTCGACTGATTGAACATTCTCAAGGGAAAGCGAGAATATACCGAACACACGTTTGTTTCCCATCTTTTTAACTTGTTAATGGAAATTTGAGATCAGTATATTAATTTTGAATTCATTTAATTATATTTGAAACATTAGCATTATAAACATAACATTCGTCAATATATATTTTGATAAAATTAAGTTGATATATTATTTTGACCTGCTTATAAATTAAACATTTGAATACATTGTTTGTGTACTCCACCTAAGCTTTGATTCCTAAATTGGAACTCAACTAAAGCAGTCCATTTATTATATAATTATAGTATGCGAAAGTTTATTAAGTAAGAATAGATCTAGCGCATTTCAACAGCTTTTACTTTTCATATTTTTATATTTTCATCAACTTCTTTAAACATTTTTACTTATTATTGACAGCAGATTTCAAGAGATACTGTTGCTTGAAATGAAACATTCCCATGATATGTGCGTTCAAATAATCGTATGTAAATATATTTCATACTTTCCATATACATTACACTTTTTTTGGATTAAAACACACGGACCATATGTATTAATTTACCCCTAGTCTCATGGACCATATGTGTTAAATTTGCCCCATTGCTATGGTTTCGTTCTTCCAAGCAATATTCATTCGTTTGTGTTGAGTCCAAAATGAATGATTTATATCGGAAGTAACGGCTGTCTTTTCAATTTCTGAAAATAAAGTTAATTGTTTGTAATGAATGTAGAGAGCACAGCCGTTGTTTGAGTGTAAACAAGTTTCGACCCAAAGGTATTTACGGAGAGCGCAGTGACAAGAAACAGTACACATAATTTACCCGTGTGATTAAAAGCCATGTCTTTTTATCAAGAACTATTGTAGAATTATTTTATGTAACTCAAAAAAGATAATAAGAATGGACACTCCTATGAATTGCTGTACCACGTCGAGTTTGTATACTTGTTTCATTGTTTTTACTAAAAAAAATGTGTTGTAGTTCTTTAACATTAAATTAAAATCAAATTACTTTGGGTGTAGACTTGTTCGTGTGCACTCTTATCCCAACAACCTCACTCTTATCCAAACAATCTCGAATAAGGTTAGAAACGTAAATGGTAAATTCTATCAACGTATGCATTAACTTAAGGAAACTTAAGAATAAAACAAATAATAATGGAACTTATACGTAACCTCCAAGTACTACCATAAGGGGACCCATGTTATTGGAACGGCAATAAATAACCATATGATAAAACCACGCCAATCCAAACACTTATAACAGAGATCTGAAAACATATCGCACTTCCTTTACAAGGTTAAGGCAATCTTCACACCCGTTACTTATTGAAACTGGCCGACACGGCAAGAAAAGATTATAACATGGTTCTTTTACGTGGATCTAGTGATTTAGAAAATGAGTAAAATTTGTATGTATTTGTAAGACAAACGAAAGCGTTCGAAATATTATCTTCAGAAAACGTTTGATTGCAATATGTATTGCCCTTTTGAAAACAAAGAAAATAAGTGTTCTTGTTCTGTAATATAAATATATTGATGAAACTTTTGTTATGAGTCCGACTATCAGTAACACTATGTTGCAAGACACATTTATATATTTACGTCACTTAATAATTTGTCTGAATCTTAAATCTAATAGAATCCCAGGGTATTCGCGATTATCATGAAAATCGGAAAGGTGTTGGTGAATTGTCAGTAAGTATTGTCTGACCAATAAATCTCACTTTCATTTGATGTATTGTTCGATATCGTCTTAAATTTATTTTTGAAACCCAGAGTCAGATCGAATAGAACTCGAATGGAATGTTGTTTTAATGTGCTAATCTGAAACGACAAGAAATAGCTTCTACTCAGATACATGTTATTCGAGCTGACTAAAGCACAAGAACGACCTGATGCTTAGTGTTTATTAGGATATCGTTTTCGTTAAATAAACATACTATTTTAGATGATGTTTTTATGTTTTTAAACTGCATAATTAAACATTAATAGGTACGAAAGTAAATGTAAACAACGTCCAACTATTCAAAACGTCAACATGAAGTAGCTATATGCGTCATATAAACTGTATGTAAACATAAGAGGACAGCAGGTTTTGTTCTCGCAAAACAGATACACAGTAGCAATTTTTTTATTTACTCACAGTGCATGGAATCGATTGTCTGTCCAAGGTGTGAAAAGATCTTACTGTTCCGTCGCATGTTTGACAGATGGATTGGGGCATCGCCACACCTCAACGGATCGGTAACAGCTTGCAAACACAAGAGAATGACAATGTACTTGCAAAAAGCCAGTAATGATAACCGAAACAAACAATATGTTCTACAGTTTTGTCAATGAGGGCTTTTTGTACATTAAATTGCATAAGAATAAACTAAACTATTAATCTCTAAAACATCATTGACAATGATAAAATCAATAACATACAATAATAGTTAAGTGATAATTCAAAATGAAAAAAAAACTTATACTTTATACTAATGTCTTCACAGCGACATGATATCGACTAAATGAACAATACATGCATGTTTTGTACTTTCATTTAAAAACTTTTGGTCGCAAATCATCGGCTGTTCTAAATAAAGAGTTTAAATCTTTGACCAGTAAAAAAATGCTCATTTCATAGTAACTATTAGTTCTTATAACGAAGTTTACTGTGGAAATGCACACTGGTTTAATTATTATAATGAGGTGTTATATCATATAAACAATTATTGTGTGCTGTTTTCTTTGTGATATTCGCATAATCAGGGCAACTGTTGGCTACTTGAGTAAAGCTAAGAGTTGAAGTATTTTCAAAAAAATGTGTTGCAATGTTTCATAAACAAATACGTATATATATAATAAACGCTTAGTTTCATGACGACAACACTGATGCGATAGCAAAAGCCAAACCGTAGTTTTTTCTTTATTCGCATTGTTAGAACAACCTTTTCGTTAATCGCGTTGAACTACACTCTCCAAAGAACTACACTTTTACAAAATGCATTGAACTACTTAAAACAATACATCCATATCGGTATGCCATTGTCTTCAATCACGAACGTGACTTAAGTGAAATCGTTATAAATTTATGATTTATATGCTTTCAATTTGATATTTACAATGTTTCGAAAGTAAAGCCCTCTTTCTTATCAGCGCGTGTTCCCAAGAATCTTCAGTTAACAATAATTGTATATCCTTCTTAAACATATTTTTTAACGCAATCCAGTACACCTCCTGAACTCAAAAAGTAAATATTGTTCCCCTTGCTATGCCACTGATATATAAAGCTGTTGTCACTGAAATATATTGCTGATTACATCTTACATTGAAACATTCAATTATCTAAAAGATCATGTTTAAAGTTAAGATAAAATTAAACACACGCCTTGGTTTGCTACAGGGATTATTTTCCTGTTAAAGGTATTTATGTGGCCCATGAGAGTTGCATAGGAGGTGAACATATATATTGGAATAAAACTACTGGGCTCATACTTTTTGAGTATATGTTTTCCAATCAGACTAATTGTATTTTTTTTACAATACAACATTTGTTTTAAGTTTGAGCCGGACTCAAAACGTAAATGAATACTGGATGGAAGAATGAATTTTGTTGCTCTTATAAGGTGATGAGAAGGTCTTACGTATTCTGTATGAATTATATACACGTGTGGTCACCCATATTCAAAATTTTTTGGTTTGTCGACATACTTGCTTTGGCCATTTACACTGTAGCAAAAACACATGACATTAATTCATATAGGCATATCATACATACAGAAACATATATTCTAGAGAACGCAGTTCACAGCTATTATAATACAGTATGAATAAATCATCTTATATTTTTATATATCAAAAACAGTGCTGTTTAAGAATCATCTAAAATATTATCTTATTTTTTCTTTTAGTTTAAATGCTTCCACTAATTATGTAGACATTATATTTAGCGTGTAAACATAACAATTTCACATTGCCGATGTGAACCATTTAAGGTAGTACGACCGTAATGGGCATCATTTCAAACTATGATCGGCTTGATAATATCAAAATATGTGTCATTTCCTGGATTCAAAATCAAAACTTAATAGATTTTTACCTTCAAATAACAATTTATCTAAACTTGAATTACCCTACCCCCGATTTCAGATTTTTTTATAAAAACAACATCACCCGAGAGAATAGAAAAATCCCTTATTTCATTTATTTCTCAACATTTTGGTAATAATAATATGGTATGACAATTTTGATATACGGTTTTGACCGCATACAAACTTGAACATGGACGTTTTAAAGAAAAATCAACTAATTCTAGAAATATTCATGACTTGTTCTTTATTAGTAATTAACTTTAACTTTTTGGGAACATTTTGCCAAAAAATCTAAATGTTTTACCTTATCATTTAAAAAATAGAGTTTGAAATTCCCAACCACCTATTTCAGCAGGGCCTGAAAGTAATGAAATCTTCAAAAGAGCTAGAGTTTATGTGTAGAAATGAATTTAATTACTTTTTTAATACAAAAACAATTCAAACTTCTGTATAAAATAAAGGCTAATGAAAACAAAGAACAAAAATGTCTGTGCTTCTGGATGGATCCGAACCTCTACCTTGAAACCCTCATAAGATTTGTAGTCTTCTGCTTAATAACATACTAGGTTTAAAGCATTAAAATTGAAGAGTTTAAAGTGGAGTTTTTTTATTACGGGCGTGCTACCTTTAGGTTAGGCCAAGTTGAACTTATTCTATATTTTTGACGTATGCCATTATGTATTGGAGAACATAGTGAAAAGTAGTCTACATATTCTCATATACTTTGACTACATAGTTTACATGTACTTATTCTATATTTATCATAAGTAACACAGTGTAAATATGATTCGTACTTAAAACTTACTTAGTCTAAAGCATTTTATTATTGACCATTTTGTTTTGACTGGAGATGGTATCATTCCATTCATGTACATATTGATGCTTAAGACTTTAATTTAACATACTAGGCAAATTATACAAATAAAAAGCATGATTATAGTTCGTTCACCAGACATCATTGCATTATATGCTAATGAGAGAGACACTGGACCGTTCACGAAGAACAATGACTGATGAGTTCCCCAATCTGGATTCCAACGGTTGTCTACTGAATATTGAAATCGGAAACAAGTAAGGGCACCGAATTACGGCGATGTGGAGTAGCTGAATGTCTAGTAAGGAACAGCGGATATTTCAACTGACATGTTCAGAACAATCG
Organism: Mya arenaria; assembly: GCF_026914265.1. Taxonomy (NCBI): domain Eukaryota; kingdom Metazoa; phylum Mollusca; class Bivalvia; order Myida; family Myidae; genus Mya; species Mya arenaria. The sequence continues at coordinate 27,946,151 of NC_069136.1, read as the reverse complement.
ATTTGTCTGCCAAAGAGGTGTAAAATGCTTAAATACTGCATTGCCTTTTAAATGGTCCCGTCAGTCAAAAATATGCTTTATGGTTGATTTTGTATTAATGGTATAAGCCTTTAAACTATCAAAGCTTACATTAATTTCTCATTTCATAAAGTCATCTCACATTGGGAACGCTCAGTAATTTTAGAGAGGTTTTCGCTGCTAATTATTACTATTTGCAGCAGGGTGTAAAATTAACTTTGTCTTTTTGTTACATGTGTCTACGGGGAACTATTGTTATATTTGCTCGATTGCACGTTTAGGAAGTGACCGTTCTTCCACAGTTTTATATCATTTGTCATGAAAGTCTACGAATATAAGAAATAACAAAAACGGTGTTTTATTTTGTTTGTTAGGAACACTTCAATCAAACAATTAAAACTAGATACATTGTCAGAAAGAACGTAAGAAAGACGGGTACAAGAGTGAATCATACAGGTAGGTTTTAAGTTCGGACAATTTAGAGTGTCCGCATCTGCAGTTTATTTTGCTTACTCTGTGAAGCTTATGTTTGTTTAAACAAGCATGCCTTGGAATCCGTCTGATACTGGGTAGTGCAAGGCACACATTTACATCCGTTATGCAAAATACGCAACATTTTCAGACATTTCTTAACAGTTCTGTTATTCTGAAGGTTTTAGAAGAGCGTATATTACATTGACCATATTTGTAATTTAGAGCCTTTTTCTGTAATGTCTGTATGAACTTACTTCTGATATCCTCTGCCATGAAATTCAAAGAAAGTGATGAAGGAACAGGAGTTCGAACATACGTTCAGCATAGAAGCACGTATGGTCAATTTTAAAATCTGTGACCATTTTGTATAAGAAATAAATTAAATAAATAATAAGACCAAACCTTTAATATTTCGTTGCTTTTGGTTTTAAAGCTATTTATAAGCAGCTTCATGATAAAATACGATGAGAGAAGTATTTGGGCGCATATAATTGCTTCTTTAACCAAAGCTGTTTTATTTGCTTAATACTCTTTCATATAACGTAACTGTACAGCCGTTTCCCTCTTATTGGCTTTTTTATATGTTTTGTATTTGTTTTATTATTCTTGTCTGTTTTGTGGTACTTTGATTTATTTCAGGAAAAGCATTGAGAACTTATTCGGCATTACTACTTCAATTTCAGAACAACGTCAATGTTGACTTTTGTCAGCTCCTTGATTCTGCACGCAACGCCGTCTATAATGTTCTTATGCATAATTTGTAAGTATTTAAAAGGGGAAATAGATACAAGTTTGATTTAAATTGATAATTAAAGATTTGTACTGGAATATAAGAACATAAGTATTAACCACCAGTTTATTTGAAAGATGTATAAGTAGTATCACATATGAACTCCTAGGTTTTATTGTTTTTTTTTATGGATACATGATATATAATTTTAAATTAATTCTAGATCTAGACTTATTTAAGATTAAATGTTAGCAATCATACCAAACATATATACATTCCGTAGGTGTGTCTCAAACGTCTTGATTTCACCTTATTATTTTTTCATATGTACGAAGTTAATTCAGACGATTTACCCAGTGTAAACGTTATGAAAAGCATGTGTACCAAAGATGCCCCTTGCGCTTCGACTGAACATAATCATTCTCATCAAATTATATTAAGTTTCACTTACACCTATTTTCTTGCATAAAGTCTAAACTAGCCTTCTCCAACACATTTAGGGAAAAATCCTTTTTCTAAAAAACAGATTCGTGAAACAAGAGTTATTATATTATTTCCGTAATACAAAAACTCATCAATAATTCTATCCGGACCTCAACAATCCCAGATTCAAGTTTGGTTCGGGTTATATCCTTATCAAAAACAGGTAGGTAAGTAGGCTTTTTATTAGGCTTTTATAATATTAGAAAGCTATTTTTATCATTGAAGAACGGTGTTAAAGTTATCTTCTATATAAAGCGTTAAAGGTTTTATACTTCATGTTGAAATATATGTACAATTAAAATTAAAAATAAAAATAAATAATTCTTGATTTTACAAACTGACTATAAAAACGGTAGGGTCGGCGCCGTTTTTGCAGGTAGGCTCGGATGACCCAAACCAAAGGTATTTGCACTGTTTCATCTGTATCCATAGGGAGGTCTTATTCTACAAAAATAGTTTTCATTTCGTTTTCTAAAAGCTGGTGATTGAAATTCGCTGGAGATGTGCTTATAACAATCTCTTTTAAAATTTCCAGTACTACTCTACATTTTTTATACATGCTTTCAACAGATGTTTACAAATACACCAATCAGCAAATAAAAATCTAAGATCAAACTGCTTTTCATAAAACAATTGAAATGCAAGTCATGCTACTGTACACTCATATTTGAGCTTGCTAGGGTTATTTATTTCATATCCTTGTTTTCAAATATCGATCGGAAAATACTGCATTTAGGTTGTTTACGCTTGAGTTTTATCTTCCTTGTTATATTTTATCCGCTTCGAATACATAGTTTGTAAACAATTGGGCAAGATGGACGTGCAAAGAGCTGGGAAACTCACATCAAATACTAGAAAAATGTGTGATACCGACGGAAGACAATCGTACGTATGTTTTTTGTTTTTTTTAAAAACAAATTTTGTATAAAAATATCGTTTAGCCATTGCAAATAATAGTTATATAAAAATAAAAAAAGTCAACGTATTTCATACTATGTCCACAGTCACAGTCGTCAGTCTACAGTTGGAAACAAATGATGCATGGGGTATAGGGATTCCCCTGTGTGGGTGGTTGAAGATACAGGTTAAGTGAGTGTGCTTGGAATCAAGTTGTATTGTGGCAAATATTAAGATCAACATCTGCTTTATTATTCGCACTGTTTCAAATAGTGTTAACTAATAAAGTTTAGAAAAGATAATCCTATTATTGAATCTTTGTTAGGTTTTAAACACTACAATATGAGTTTGTTTGCTCATACGTGATGCACGAAAGAACGTTTAGAACATAAAAAGCTCCTTTTTTGAGTATTGAATATGTTTCAGCTACATTTTGCCGATCAGTAGCTTCGTTCAAATATACGATTTGTTTGTAGTTTTGTTTGTTTAATAGATATTCAAAAGTAAGATAATTCAAATTTTCGAATCAAAACAAACCTAAACATGACTGCAAAAAATGAAATTTTTCAAAAACTTCCTTCTTCCTGAAAGTCATTTAATTTTCTTCCTGGTCTCCCTCAAAAACAAATATAAATCGTCCTTCTCCAGTTCGTTAAACCCTGGAGCAGGTAGATCTTACTCATCTGATTAAACTTTGAATTCACTATTAAGTTATGTATTTCAACGAATAGGATAACAAGTCAAAATCAACACAATAGTAAAAACGAAAGTAAAGTAAAGAAATGCAACCTCGTTAATCAGAAAAGACAGAGAGTCAGTCATAAAGGTACGACATCCCGGAGCGTTAATAGTATTTTCGGGTATAAAAACATAGTTTACAAATCGGGATTCACAGATGTTGAATACTCATGATACTCATGATTTACTAGTTTAAACTTAAACTTAATACATGTACATATAAAACTATCATATAGAAACTGAAAGTAAATTTCCCGAAAATTAAACGGCGCTACCTGTAATTTTGCACCGAACAAAATGATCGACCAAAATAGAAGTTCCGTCGGTCCAAATGGTAATATATCAGACATGTCCAACTGTCCGACAGAGGTTAGCTTTGACTGCTGCAGATATTGAAAATATAGTTATTTCTATAACGCATTTATTTAGTTTAAACTGCAACGGAAATAACTGCCATTATATAAAACAAAAATATGATTTTCATTAATCAACTAACAGTATGTGTATACCACGTGATAAATAACGTCATACATGCTACGTCGGAAGGCAATATTTTGCTTCGAATAAAGTCTTTATACAAAGATAATTCATTATTTTTTTACCATTTTAAATAAAAAATATTGCAGCCTATGCCGCTTACGGAGCCCCGTTCTCGGTATTTTACCAGAGTTTGATATTATTTTTTTCAAACACTTCGACAAACCTTTTGACAAAACCGCCGCCTGATTGAATATTGTCAAAACATTATTTTTGAAACTGGTTTGTCATCATCATTCATCATCATTCATCATCATCATCATCATCATCATCATCATCATCAACATCATCATCATCATCATCATCATCATCATCATCGTTAGCACCATCATTAGTTGGGCATGCTTTGGACTTTTTACATACAGAGATGGTAGCATTGAGAAAAGTATTTCCCCCTTGCTTTGTTCCTTTGACAATTTTAAACCCCTTGGACATGAAACCTTGATTTTAGAAACATACCAGTAATAGTTGTTTTATCTCAGGCCCAGATCTTCTGGCTTAAAAGGTATCTACATTAGTTTTGATAATATATTTAGAAAAGAAAACTACTCGTTCAAGAGATTGATACGTATGCATCAACACGACATTCAGTGGTTTGAGTACAATAGCAATGCGGGATATGTACAGAGAGCTGCGTGCTATAAGCAAAAGTTCAAAATTGGGAATTCCCGACTTTCCGACCGGATTATTATAATCTGAGTTTGACTGTAACTTTGTTACTTGATTTATGTTTATATTAAGAAAACCGTAAATACTTCTTTATAGTTTGATATCAAACACAAACTTTTTTCTTTTTTAAACAAGATCAGTTTTGTATATGTTTATATGTAGAGGCAACACGCGCCTAAGCAGCAATACTCCTTTTGTTTTCTTGTTTTCTGTACTTGTTTTCATAGACACAATGAGCTGTTGGCTGAGTATTTCCCTGTTATCAGAGGCATTTGTATGATCTCTGGCGGCCATGGGTTCACCACCGACAACCATTCAATACAATATGATGACTGATGTATTTGGTTGATAATTGTAGCAATACAGACAAGGCTAAGGAGATAGCCCAACCAAAACAGAGGAAAAGGACAGACCAAAAACGAAAGCGGTTAGGGAGTGATAGTCCAACTAAAACAGAGGAAAAGGAAAAACCTAAAACGGACGACACTTGCGAAGAAGTCCAGCCAAAGCGAAGGAAAAAGACGCACCGAAAACGGACACGGCCAGGGGATGATAATCCAACTATCATAACCTTCGATTTAGAAACTACAGGATTGAGTCAGTATTACGTGTATATTTTATTAGATCGTTTTTGGGCAAACCATGCATGACGGTATATAGAAAATGTGTTTCCATATTTTGGTAGCCTTCCATACAAGAACTTTGGTAAAAGATGTCCGCTACTTGGTACAAATTTTCAGTATTCGCGAACTATGTGTATGAGCCTTGACATTTAGTCGGCTAAAATTGTTAGTTTTAAACGGAAGAAAATGTGTTATCTAATACCAAAAAATAAATAACAGATAATTAATATTGAAAATGTCGTCCAAGATGGGTGCCAAATGTACACAAATATTTATTTTAGTATGAACCTTTCCATATGCTTTGATGCTTTGCCAAAGTTTGTTTAAATAATATTGTATTAAATATACAATTGCCTTTTAAGTATTGAAACAGTATTTTGGACAACACCACATTCAAAGTGTCGTCCATAAAACTGCCAGAAATGCCGTATGATGAATTTCTTTAAAATGTTCGCATTGACCATGACATTTTTACAGAAGTTAATATAATGATATTGTTTTCATTTAACAAGTAGGTGATAACGATCTTCCCTCTACTGGTCCTCTTAAACCCAAAAGAGATTAGTGAAGATTTTCAAGCCGTGGGCACTTAGTGACAGAATCAGGTGGAATCTTGTAGTGTTCGTTTAGATCAATGATAATGATATGAACTACAAAAATAATTCATCAATACTTTGAGAACGGGGCCGATTGAGGCAAAATCGGGACAGAAAGAGCAATGCTTAAAGCTGCACCCTCACAGATTGAACGTTTTGACAACTTTTTTTGTCTGGGAAAGAGACAATTTTTGCGAAAATCCATGAAAACAAATTAAATAAGACTGCTGACAAAAATTAGATCGCAGATTTTTGTATTAAAGTTCAAAAATTGATGTTTTATACATTTTTCTTAAACCGGTACCAACGGTTTAGGCCATAAAATCATCATTTTCGATCGGAAATATGAAAATCTACGATCTGATTTTTTGTCAGCAATTTTAAATCATTGGTTTGCAGATATTTACGCAAAAAGTTGTAAAAATGGTATATCTGTGAGAGTGCAGCTTTAAATGATCTATATATGATGAACCTATTGGCTGTATTTATTGCTTTCTTATTGTTGCCATCTCAACACCTTTGATTGCGTTTTCAATATTACTTAATTGTGGTGTTAAGTATGAGGCGACCGTGTTCACAACAATAGCTCGGCTTACTTATTACGAATAGTTGATGCTCTTATATTTCATATTCAATTCTGTGAACATGCCATTATTTCAAAGACATGTATAAACTGGTACAACAATTTACGCAAATGTAGCTTTTAAAATCCATTTATCTTTTCTGAATCATTAAATGATTTCAATGAGTTATAACACTTATGTGAAAAACTACAGAAACAAGGTCAGTAGCCGAAAGTTTAAACATAAAACCCGTTTAATGGCACAGGGTAAACGCCAAAGACATATAACACAAAATCACAAACAAGAACTATAGAAGAACAGCACAAAAGTCCACAAACAGCACAGTGCATACATACTATATATATAAAAAATAGGTATGTTTATCAAGAATTGTTAGGTACCGCCTTGGAACGGTCAGTAAAATGTAAATTTACTGGGGGTTTAAAGCAGTTTATGTGCACAAACCTCACTCTTATCCCAACAATCCTTAATAAAGATAAAACGAAAAAGGTAAAAAAACACTGTGCAATAAACACCGCATATGATGGTGAACTAGGAACACCTCCATCTAAAGAATGGTAATACATTATTTTAAAATTAAAGTCATCACGTTGATCATAAAGAATGATACTAAATATAATATATAATATTATCTTCCTTTGCTTCGAGTTGCAGATGCTTTTAAATCGGATGTATTAGATTTGTGAAGTTTATGAAGTTGCAATTGTGAAGTGTATATCGATTAAATATTATCTGTAAACACCAGATTATCCAATCTTAGAATATCATCAATATATCTAACAGTGCTATTGAATTTATCAACAATAGCGAAATCTCCAGGGCTAGATAATTTCAACATATATTCACTTTCATAGCAGTATAAAAAGAGGTCTACAAGTAAAGGCGCATAATTGGCACCCATTGGAATGCCAATTGTTTGCTATAATAAACATTTACCGAATCTTAGTTGAAAACATCGTTTAGTTTTAGTTGGGGTAACATCTTTCACCCCATTTGATTTTGATACGGTCGAACTTGTTTTGTAAAAACTATTTCAGTTTTCTTGTTCAATATATGCAAAAGCACTGGTTCCTTGAAAGGTGGTTCCTGAACAAATGATAAAGTCATTACAATTTTGAAAGAATCTCGAATAATTGTACATTTTAGCTGTCATCTTGAAAGCCAGTTTGATGTTGATCTTGTTCAAATGCTGCGCAAATGTAAACACAATATTTAAATTCGAAACAATACCATTAAGATATTTTTTGACAAATAATCAAAGCAAATGGAGAAGTTTATATGATAAAGTCATGGTAGATCATACTAAACGGCATCTTAAATGTTTTGTTTTCACAAGAGGTGACCCGAAGACATCAATCGGAATCTTGGTTTGAATGGATCTAGGCTACCGAAATGCAAATATACATTTTCTGTAAACAGCCTTGTAAGGTGTTCGAATACTGCTGTGCGTGTACATCTTGTGTTTATGTTGGCTAGTTTTGTTTTCGTGTTAATTAAATTTTAATCGTTCGTTTTAATTTTTATTACGTACATTCCTTAGTCTGTCAAAAAGCGTATCACAAAATGATCACGTATCAGTTTAGTATGGAGTCATCATGCCACACATTACACAAACAGCGGCCATGGAAGTACTGTTTTGATCATAGTTAAACACTTATGTTAAGCTGAAAAGACCTATGGTGACGCCATGAGCTTTACTAACATTTTAATGACAATTATCAACGTTTTGCTACTGAGCTTGTTTCTGTAGCTTTTCGCATAAATATCAATACAATGACTATACAAACATAAAGGAATGGAAGCAGTTGGGATTGGAGAAACTATTGGTTAACATTGGTCGTGATTGGAAAATTTTCCTTTTGTGTCTTTGGTAGTCCAAATCTGTCAAAACAGTTCCTTATTTAGGAAATAAATGTTTCGGTTTGTCTAAAATGATATTACAAACTTATCTCGTTTCAGTTGATGATGAAGACAATATGCCACACATTACACAAATAGCGGCCATGGAAAAAATGTCTCGTTTAAAGTTTTGCATTTATGTAAAACCGAAAAAAAGTTTAACAAATGAAGCCAAGAGCCTAACTGGCATTGTAATGACTAATGCTGATACAATGTTAGTTAAAGGCAAAAAGGTGAACGCAGTCGGGATCAGAGTAGCCATTGGTAAACTGTGTGAGTGGTTGGAACGGTTTTCTAATGTCTCTTTGGTAGCCCATAACGGTCGATGGTTTGATTTTCGTGTTGTGAAATCCGCCATCGAGAGTATTGGTATGGAGGACAGACTCTATAAATGTGTTTGTACATTGGTGGATTCCCTTCCAATTTTCCAAAAGATGTATCCGGGAAAGTCGAATAAGCAAGCTGACCTTGTACTTTCCCTGCTTGGAACTGGGTATAATGAGCACGATGCCACTGCTGATGTAGCTGCGCTAAGCAAACTCATCAGTCATGTCGATCTATATCGAAAAGAAATCCTGAAATACAGTTTTAATTTTTCGGATATTTAAACAATGGTCTGTTTTAAAAGGTCTTTGGACATTATAAGTAGTATTTGATATTGCGAATTGTATGTTGCGAATGAAATCGTAGTTCGGGAGTGTGTATTTGTACCTGTTGTTGATGCATGGCTTTAGGTGTGTGTTTTTTATCAATTTTGCTTTGTTTTTGTGATGTATTAGAGCCTTTATATATTCTGTACCTATATTTTGATAATGTGTATGTATGCTATTAGAGCCAATATATATTGTAAACCTATAGTTTGATAATGTGTGTAAGTACTATTGGAGCCATTATGTTTTGTATGTCTAAAGCTTGATTATGTGTGTTAGTGCTATTTGAGCCATTATATATTCAAGACCTATATTTTTATAATGCATATAAGTGCTATTGGAGCTTTTTAATAAACAAACCTAGATTTTTTTATAATTTTTGTTGTTATTTATTTAATCTCTGAAGTTTAACACTTAATTGAGTATGTCGAAACAGAACAATGCGTAGAAGTGACTGCATACAATCCATGCGAGTTTACAGTTTTTATTAGATTGCCATTCTTAAGCAAAGTGTTTTTTTTATCTTGAAAAATCGTTTATATAGTTTAAACACTCAATAAAAACAACTTGTTTTCACTGACTGTGCGGTTACCACAATGTTTACCAATGATGACGGTTGGATAACCGTGAAATGGGTCTTGTCTTGTTGCGCGCTATGTGTCATTTTTGATAAAAATGATTTTATTGAATAGGATCGTTGTTAAATCTAGGCTTCTGTGTTGATCCTAAAATTTCTTTTTGTTGTTTTGATAACCTACATGCAACAATGCAATTTTCTATTGCACTTGTCTGATGTTTTCTCCCTTATAGTCTTGCAAGCGTTAATATTGAAATACCGTTACTGGTAGAGTTCATATATAATTACATTCAAAATTGTTTTGTTCACTCGTCCAATTATGATTAATTTTGTAGTTGAATATGGCACAGTTAGTTTAAAACAAATGCATATTGGGTGTCGGTTATAAGGGCAGGACCAGTTGTGCATTTGCCATTGCTGTCAATAGATTCTCTTTTAAACGGAGACTCATATCATTATATTTCGATGTATTCGTTAAGAGAAATTTAAAATTTTACATGATCACTTTTCAAATCTCTTGAATATATCTCTTGCTGCTGTTGGAAATTTACGATTTAGAACAATCATACACTAGATAATAAATAAAGTGGCAAGCTTAATAAAGAAAATCATTTTCTGATGTTGAATGGAAGTTTGAAAATGATTGATTTAGACGATGTTGATAATGTAGAACCTTCGTACTCGGTGTACAAAAATATCGACACTCAAATCTTGCAAGCGAAGTTAGGGTTGTGAGTTTGGAGTAACTCGCCAAAACAGGACAATTTACATATTATGTTCATTAACTTTACCAACGATCGCAGTTTCTTTAGTGATTGTTATATTTAAAAAGTCAGTAGTAAAAATATTTGAAGAGTCACAAGGTATCCATACACAATTACTGTCTATACCCTTACTGTACGTAGATTTATTTCAACTATATCATTTCCAACGTTTATGCATACGCTTTAATGCCGCTCCACCGAAAGGCCAATAAAACAAGAGTGTCGGAATAATTGAGACTGGTATTTGACAGTAATGGTAGTTTTAACACCGAGAATGACATGCTCTCAAACGATACCATGGAGATATTCATTTGGGAATTTAACACTTGTTCTAACTATTATTTATTTGTGAGTTTGGTTTGGTGGCACCAAGCCGGACAAGTTGGTTTTCTCCGGTGACTCCGGTTTCCCACACAACAAAATACCACACTCTCGCGTTGTAGTTTGTAATTGTAGTTTTAACACCGAGAATGAAATGCTCTTAAATGATACCGTGGAGATATACATTTGGGAGTTGAACACTTGTTTTAACCATTATCCGTTTGTGAGCTTGGTTTATTGGCACCAAGCCAAACAAATTGGGTTTCTCCGGGTAATCGGGCTTCCCCCCACAACAAAAAGACCACACTCTCGCGTTATGTCGTGCCAACAAGAGTCATTAATATAATGTTGCAATAACTTGTTGAGCAATCGTTGTAAAATAAAGAAGTTTAAACTTAACACATATCTATTCATTTAAATGACCGCATACAAAGCATTAAACGTCACGCACAAAAACGAACAAAAATAGAACACCTTATTCACCCATGTAACCTGAACTATATTAATATATCTGAACCACAATTAAGCTATTCATTTTTCTAGCCATTGGCGAGATTCCATATTTTTTGTTGTAAAATTAAAAAGGGTACCGCTTGCTGATTTTTATTTATATGTGAACAACATGACCTAAGTCAAGGATACATTGTAGTAAAAATTACGGTAGTTTGTATTTCCGTTGTTTATTTCAACATAAATTTACAATGACCAATTCTGCCATATTTCAAGGCAAAACAGTAGTATAAATGTTGACTCGTTTTGCTCACATTCTTGCTTCATAGATAAAACTCTTCCAATATCACATACTCAAGCTAACTTAATGGTCAATAAAACACTCGATTTGGGCTGAAATATATCACACGAAACACATATCTGAAAAGGCAACCGTCATTAGCTTTCACCAAATCAAATATAGAATCATCAAAACTTCCCTGTTTCTCAAGTGCCTGAGACCATTTATCGAGCATAAGCATTTTATACAAGTGTTGCATTGAATGGATTTCTTTGGAATTCAACCGAACTAATTGACAACAAGTATCAATTAGTTTACTCAACTAGGACAACAATTCATTTAATAAATTATAAATAAACACTTTTCAACATGTTGATTAAAAAATCTTGGCCCGCTAAAAGAATATAAACAATAAAACGCTTTTTATATTAATACCCTATGATACGCGATTCGAGTATATTCGAAAATGTTGTGTTCTTCGGATAATGGACATGCATACATTGTAATATCTATGTACTTCAAACTTGGGGTCCTGCATATCTATGGTGAGAGGATAGCTAACAAGCAAACAAATCAGCTATGTAAAATTAACCATCTGTAATTTCATATTAAAGGCTCCATCTATTGAGAGCTTTTCGGCCAAGCCGCGAGTTTCCGGAACCGTGTTAATTATCAAGGCACTATCGTATTACATCCGGATTAATCAAATAAGCTTCGTTCGCCTGTCAGTCGCTCTTTAGAAAAGAATTTGTTACATCATCAACTTTTAATTTCGTAGGTAAAATCGATTCACGATGTCTTTGACAGTTTTCCTACTTCATCCAAATTAGGGTTAACAAGGAAACGAGAAACTTTAATTTAAATAATGTTATGTGGAAATACAGTTATGACGAATACACCAGCACTTGTAAAGTGCATTTGAAGAATTTTGTATGTGTATGTTCGTTAATACGTGGACCTATATGCATATTTTTATTTATTGTTCGCAGCAAATCATAATCGTAACTGTATCGTATCCTTCCGCCTCTTATCCCAAATAAGAGCAAATGTATTTTTTTCTTGTCTAAACTTCTTTATTTCACATAACTGTTAAGCAAGTTATTACAAGATTATATAATCACTGCCATTGGCACGGTTTTACGGGAGTATGTGGTCTTGTGCTATGTGGGAAACCGGACCACATGTAGATAACCCATTTGCCCGGCTCGGTGAGATAAACAATTTCATAGTTTCCACAGACGTTACAATGTTAAGAACACTGACCCGGAAAGTATGTTGTTTTTTTCATTTATCATCTGAAAATGATGATAGCAATACATATTCTGTATTCGTATTTACAAAACCATTGTGATCTTGACCTTAGACATGCAATTGTACTTCATTTCTGCAAACGTTCTGATAATGTTCTGAATTGGAGGTTTGGAATATTAGTAGAACTCTTCAAGATTTTCAACTTTTTCAACTCTGTCAATTTCATTATGCTTTAACTTGAATTATTCTATGAAAAATAAGATCTTCTTGGACAAAAGAAAATCCATTCGGTTTAATCAGTTGTTTTGGAAGAGTAGTTTACCATTTTGTTGTACATGTATATTCTAATTTGTCACGTATTTTCGTGATATGGTTCTTGTAAATGTGAGTTCAAAATAGCAAGGTTGTTTTAGACGCTATACTTCCCTAACGGTACTTAAGGCCGAATTCAGAACATCCACTCTCACTCACACTCCAACCACATTCCCGTAAGGGACACTCAAGTGAACACTTGAGTGGAATAATGGGAGTGACACTCAAGTGATCTGTTCGTATTCACACTCCTCGCTAACACTCCACTTCCTCAAGTGACGCATACAGTATATATACGTGTATGTTTACATGATCATATCGGATTATCTGTTTGACTATGATGATGTTTACATTATACTATGTAAACATATGTTAAGTTGAGATTTGAGGACTAATTGTTAGATATGGCGACAAACAAATGACAATTATTCATATTCTGAAATTGAAATTAACATTTTAAACAATTGGTTAATAAAAATAAACGCTTTGGATTGTAAATAACTGTTGCAAAATGCGTTTAAATGCATGTGTTTTGTTGTTGTTATTGTTTTGAATATGTAGACGTTTTCCATTGTATCACGTGATTTAAATATGTAGTCGTATATAATATTGCTTTTGTAGTCTGCATAAAGCAATATTGGGCGTTTGAAAATGAAATATGAAAGTTGAAAACAATAAAAATCGCACATGGATAGATTTAGCGAATGTATATACTTCTTATGGGGTAAGGTAATTACACCTCGAAGTGAAAAACAACTCAAGAACTGTAGGGGAAATTGGATGATGATAATAATAATAATAATAATAATAATAATAATAATAATAATAATAAAAGTAGTGGTGTAGGTGGTGGTGGTGATGATGATGATGATGATGATGATGATGATGATATGGTAATGATGATGATGATGATGACGATGATGATGATGATAATAATAATCCAACTGAATGTAGGCTGGAAAATACATATCAATTCTCTGACCACGCTCTGATATGATCATGTTGCGTAAAACCATGTACATATAGTTAGCGGTCTAGCGGCCTAGCGGCGTAAAGTTAGCGGCCTGGCGGCCTAGCTGCCTCATGTGCTTAGTGACCTAAAATTGTTTCCTATTCCAGAGCATTTTATATGCGTTCTTTTCTAAAACAATAATAAATTAAATATTTCTATTCACAAATCAACATCCTTTAGCGAATATCAGCAATTTCCCTCCTCTTTGGGGGCTGCTGGGTTGAGTTTTTGGGAATTTAGGCCGCTAGGCCGTCAGGCCGCTAACTTCACGACGCTAGGCCGCTGGACTGCTTGATCGACCTTTTGAAAAAAATTGCTCCAGCGTGATGAATTTGCTAGAAAAACAATTATTTTAGCATTATTTAGAAGAAAACTCATATAAAAATGCTTTTAAGTAGAAAACAATTTAAAGCCGCTGTGTTAATGTACGAATAAAATACATTGATTTATCATATTTACTAATTAAAAGCATGAGCAATAACTTTAAAATAGAGAAGGCCGCTAGTCCCCCAACTTCACGCCGTTAGGTCGCTAACTTCATGCCGCTAGGCTGCTTACTTGCGTACATTTAGCTGCCTGTTCTTGCAGACATCGATGAATTGTACCATCAAGTTTGCTGGGCGTTCAAAATCATTACGAGACGAAACAAATGTATGATTGGCGCATCCATATTTTTATTATTTTTATAGAAGGCCACGTTATTGAAGTACATGTACTTCAATGGAATATCCCGGTCTTTTAAATATTGTCTGGGAACGAGGATGTCCCTTATTTGTTCCAAATATCTGATATATTTCATATTTTCTACTTGTAATGTATATTTATCACTCACACTCATTCAATTCGTATTCACAACCAATCCTCGAGGGTGGTTCAAGTGGCCCAGCCGAGCACTCACATATGTCCCACTCACGCAAAACACTTGAGTCTCACTCACACCTGTAAATACGAATATACCTTTCACTTTTCACATAGTGTGTGGTTCAAACTATGTTTGGTTTATGAAATTCATGAACTTTCTGTTCATTAACTCTGACTGATTCACGAACTTCATGATAATGTATTTATGAACTCTGACTGGTTCATGAACTATTACTTTATGAAGTCTTTCATCAATGAGTAAAGTTTCATTTTAAGTTCATGTATAATTCATGCTTAAGTCAAAGAGTCGCCGCAACTTAAAGCTTATATTTACCTTTTTCTTTGTTTGATGTCATTTTAATATAAAACAAATTTTAGCTAAGATTAATACACTCAACCAAAGTTCTAACGCATCATTTTTTTTCTTTTTGAATTTGTATATTTTATTATTTCTTAACTTTAATAATTGCCAATTCAGGTCGCCTGCATGAAATCATTTTCATTAAATTTAAAACCGCTGGCAAAGTTTTAAACTAAACGTAAATGTAGACCAGCAGGACGAATTTCAAAATTAATGACTAAAATGGAATTTAATGTAAGATTAAAACACAATATTTTGTCCTTCGAAAGAAAATGGGATTTAACAACGTTTTTCCTGATCTTTTTACCCGAATGATCTACATGTTTCAGAGCGAAAGATCAAATTTCAATACAACGGAAGTTGAAGCGAAATTGTCCACAACCCTGGTTCCGACGTCATCTAAGGAGAATAATGTCATGCTTCAAACGGACATAAACTCATAAACCATTAACGCCTCAGACATCTTGGCAAATAAATTACAGGGAGCGCGTTTACGTTATTTTCAGCATTAGAACATCATGATAAAATGTACTTTCAACCAGTATTATGTAGTTTTTCTTGAAAATTGTCTGTGACTTTATATGATATTATATTTATTTTTTTATCCTATGGAATTTAAAAGTCTTTTTTTGTATGCAGGGTCGAGACGTACCTCAAAAATGAGCGACGTTTTTTTCACTAGTTTTTTTATTAATTTTTTAAATATATTTTCAATCGAGCTGTGCATTCTTTTTGAACAGTGTCTGAAATAAAAGAAAGCTTGTTCGATATTACAGTTTCTTTTAACAATAAAGTGGTTAGAATGCACTGCAATGATAAAATGCCCGATATAAAGGCAATAGCATGATGCGTGTGGTTTTGTTTTGGTACATTTTATATATGCCTCGATATATATACACAGGGTAACATTGGTGAACTGTCACTGTCTATTTAGTGTGATATTTTGACAAACCAAGAAAGAGCTTCTTCTATGTTTGATTATTTTTTTTTGCTTTTATAAGTTAAATATGTAAAAATAGACCAATTGTAAAACATATGTTGAAGGGATGTGTTGACACAATAATTTATAGTTAATCAAGGTCGTCACATAAAATTAATGTTCCACAAAGGAAATATATTATTAAAAAAACACATTTTACACACAGCTATTTTTTCATCTCCATAGCATAACAAGAATAAAGAGACAGCGGTTTTGCTTTCGCAAAAAGAGATTAGGAGCAGCAGAAATTAATTCCTCGCAGTGCCTGGCATCGATTGTCTGTCCAAGGTGTGAAAGCATCTTACAGTTACGTCGCATGCTTGACAGATGGATATGGGCACCTCCACACCTCTACGGATTGCTTACAGCTGCGTCAACGGGAAAGACAAGGATCTTGCAAACAGACAGTTATGATTACCGAAACAAAACTTATGTTACATTTAATTGTTACATGATTGAGCTTAGCCATTGGTTGTAATAAAACACTTTAGGATTGTTCTTATCCATTTTGACTTACCGTTAATTAAGCCAAAATAAGTTAATTGCTAAATTTTAATCCATTTTTTAAACGGTGTCAAAGCTGACATGTTTTTGTATTAAATAACTGTTTCGCTGTTGAATATATGTTCATCTTTTTTCTTATTGCATAAGGCACCATAAACATGAGTTTCTAGTCGAACCACGAACACGGTCGTAACAATTAGCCAGTTTAACATGTATGAATAAACGGCGTTCACGGACAGTACCGGACCGACACGCAAATAAAGAATCTAGTTCATTTTTTTATTTGAGTGATTAAAATTCAAAGGGCGGGGGAAAAAGAGGGAAAAGAGGGAAAAGAGGGGGGGGGGGGTGAAAATCTAGAAAATATTTTATAATCGCCTTAGCATGTTCCTTCTATACCTCGGATTTATGCCTGAGTACGTCAAAACGTAGTAAATATTGCCTAGGATCGAAGCTTTCCTTTTGTTGCTGTTATAAAAAATCGTATATTTTTCATTTTTTCACATGATATTTTACAAACGTGTGTTCGCCAGACATCATTTAATTATGTGCTAATGGGGACAATAATAGAACAATCACGAAAAAAGGTGACTGATGAATTTCAAAATTTTAATTTCAAGGGTTGATTGTTGAATATTGAAATCGGCAACCACTAACGGTACTGCATTACGGCGATGGCGAATGTCTTTTAATGAACAACATTTATCTAAACTGATAAACTTAGAACTAACAGAGTATCACAGAGGTGTAAAGCGCTTTAATATTGCATTGCCATTTAAATTGTCCCGTCAGTCGAAATGATATTTATGCTAGCTTTTAGTGCAATGATAATGTATGCGCCAAACTTCTTTAAAAGCTTTTTTGTGCAAATATACGCTTTATGTTTGTTTAGCATTTGTATATTTCCTGGTGGCACAGTTTTTTTGTCAAGCAGAGGCATGGAGATTAAAAACATTTCCTTTACATGGCCTTTCAAACTAGGTGATTAAATACAAATGGTTACTCACAATTATTATTTCTGCCGATTTTTGCATTGCCCTTATTTATGCGTATTACTAGTATATGTTTTGTAACACTTGTCTGCTTGTGTTTCAAGTTTTGCAGTTCGTTGCGTGAACATGAAATACCAGTTAAAAAGTTGGAAGTTGAATTAGACCATTGTAATGCTAAAGGGTAGGGGGTTTACATACTCTACTCTGTCAGATTTTTTTTTTTGCAGTGTTCGATTTATTCATGCCTTGTTTCCTTTCGGGTGGGGAAACCCGACTGAGGTCTCTGATTATTTGAGAAAAAAAATCAGTTAGTGTCTCTCTACCAAAGTGTTGCCCCAACGGTGGAGGTGAGGCTAGCTTCCAAAGGGAATTTAGAAAATATTCTGCACAAGCACCTATTGTGCAGGGATATTGTCAAAATTCCACAGATCGGGAATGTTCAAGACATCAACACTCTTTGAAAAGATCTCACCAAGTCTATTTCCCAGATGGGGTTCTCACTGGGCCTGTCAAAAATCATTCGCTGTCTTAAAACCCCTAAATAGACGCCTCCCGGAGGGGCAATTTATTGACAGGTGCGATGTCTTTAAGTGGAATACCTAGGTTCATGGACAGTATTGCATTTACCATTACAGTCATATTTCAAACTTTCCATTAAATAGGGACTACCATCTATGTACGTTAATGCTTAAGGGAGTATGACATTTCAATTTCTAGAAAATATTTTTAGGCTAGGGTTTACAAATTTTCGCCATTAGGACCAATCGTTTTAACATTAGATCATTAAAATAAATCGGCAAGCAGTTTTATAAAGCGTGTTATGGAGACGGATTTAAAGGAATGGGGGGCTTATAAGGTTTCTCTCCGACACGAATGTTTATTAAACAAATATGTTGTATGTGCAGATCGTTTGAATATTACGAATTTTTTTAAATTGTGGACAGCTTATCTGTTTTATACAATTCATCCCCGCTTGCTATCAATTTGAAAATAGAACAATCATTGTCCATTTAAAATAAAACAAAAAAAACACACAAGTAAGTCAGTAAAACGTGAAAGTTGTATAGTGGTATTGGTGTCTGCCTCTCACCCAAGATGTCGTGGGTTAGAAGGTTCTCTTGGCATCTTCGAAAGGACACACGACTTGTTTCTATAAGAAAACTGCTCGAACGTGATTCATATTAGCCTTTAGTTGTCTTTACAATCGGGCGCAAACTAATAAATTATAGTCCATCATACGCGATATTTGTATTTTGTCAAAATATTTCCATCATTTTACATTTGACGTAAACTGTTCGCACAGAAAGGATTATTGCTATCATTTTGTTTTGTAAAATGCACTGTAAATTTCAAATAGTATATTAAGCCAATACAAAAACAATTTGTATTCTATAGTGTAACAAATGTTAATTAAATCCAACAGAAGTCCCAGGATTGGTTCGAGGGCAGAGATGTCGGGGAAAGAGTTTGCTGTTTGGCCCTTCGCTGCGGTGAGAGAGCCCATACTGGTAATGTTCGGTCATGTTTTGGTTTAATATTGCTATCTGACTCTTGCTGGCGGTTGATGGATATTACTCTGGTTCCTTATTGAAAGGTATTTTATCATTGTGTCTCAGTGTTATTAAGTAGATGATTATCTGTTTTGATACATGTCAGTTAATAATTAGGTGCCCGTTAAATTCATGGTAATTTGTAAAATTGCTGTACCACTCTCTCTACCAATGTATTATATATCATTGCGATATATTTACCATAAGTCTGCACTTATCAACTTAAAGTAAATATAAAGATCCACAATTATCATCAAATTAATTAACTGGAGCTTTATGTCATTTTAAAGAACACAATGATCAGATACATTCTTCTGAAGCAGATGTACATACCCTAATTGTAATAGCATTGATCCTGTATGCATGTCTGATGTACCGGATTCTTGAAAATACATCGATTTCAAGCGATACAAATCACTGGCGGACCGCTACGACAAGCTTAAGGCCGACCAAGATGTTCATATAATTATGGCGATAACAAGAATTACACTAGGATACTCATTTAATTCTAAGTAAAGAATTCCAATTGCGCTTGAAAAAGGCGAGTATATATTTGTTGAACGCTGCAATCAATGATTTATTTTCACAGCAATTATGATAAAGTTTATCATTAAAAGGTTTCTGGTCACGGAGAAAGGATTCACAATACAAAAACTGTATTCGCGAGAGAGGTTCTGATAATGAGGACAAATTCGTGATGAATTGTGAAAATATTCACGAAGAACAACTTCATTCTTAAAATTGGTCTCGGTGTGTCAAAGCAAACATTCAGAGGAGATTTTGGCGGCAAACCTATTGCGATGAAAATGGTGAACTGCCATCAATTTAGAGCCAAGTCTTGCATCGAACAGCTAAATCAATTAGGCTCGGATTTTCAGTCCTATCGATAAAGATGCTTTAATTGTTCGACAATAAATCACATGAAAGAAATATTGCATCCTTGATTTGTTCGTCTGCTTGGCTTTTAGCTTGGAGGAAAATAATACTACTGAGGTAAACGAGAGAGAGAGAAAGAGAGAGAGAGAGAGAGAGGTAGTTCATTCCGGTTCATTTCGTATAAGGGACTTTTAGTAAGGCAAGTTTTATGTTGATTGGGAGTTTGAAAATGTTGCTTTAGACGATGTTGATATTTTAGAGCATTCCTGCTCGGTCTACATAAGAATCGACAACCAAACCCAGCAGGAAAAGTCAGGGACGCCAAACGTATGCGAGTTCGATCTGACGAGCCAAAACGGACTATGTTTGGGGTTGAATGCCAGACAGAATGTGATATTTATGTACACAATATTCTTTAAAGTCTTGTTATTTCCGACAGTGTTTTGATCGCACGCGAATAGCATAGATTTGTAAAACAAGTGCAAGCCTTAAGAGGAGATTTGCTCATATAATATCATTACACCAAAATCTAGCATAAATATCATTTAGACTGACGGGGCAATTTAAATAGCAATGCAATATTAACGCGCTTTACACCTCTATGGCAGACACTCTGATGGTTCTGAAAATATCAGTTTAGAATATACTCAAATGAAACCAATGTTAGAGAGTTTACCCGCACACACGTCTATTTATCAACAAGTGCTTTGATGTACAAATAAACGGCCGAAAACAAAGTTTGAAACATAATTAATAAACACGACACTAAGTAAACAGAAGTAAATACTACAAATTTAAAGATAAAACTTGAGCTGTTTTCCAACGTACTTTTGCCCAGTGACGTCATTGGCAGTAAAATCGTTTTAGTCAGATTTTGCATGTATACTTTGCTATTCGCACCGAATTGAATTGGTAGTCGACCATTCATAACACAATAATTGCATGAACCAGAAAATACGTTTTTTTTTCTTTTTAAAAGACGAATTCGATGTAGAAATGATCGCAATTAGTGGATATGGTTGAATAACCATGATGGGTCTCTCATGACTCTATTCATATAGCAATTATAAAACCGAATGACTTTTGTACTATAAGTTTGATGAAAATAACATTGCGCTTTTCCACTTGATTAGTATTAGTGTTATCGTTGTTCGTACAATTATAACAAACGTGTTCGTTGTAGAATAATATATTAACCATGTGAGATCAAAATAATCACATCGTTAACCTGTTTCCTGAAGTACCATCAAGATACACGGTACAGTAAGATTTATTTTATAAATATTAAGTTAATAAACACCTTATGTATAACCTCGAAATATGAACATAAACATCTACAAGTTTATAGGGAAATGGCAAAATAGCAAACCACAAATGAATGTGGGATAAAATAAACAGCGGAGCTATAATCGAAACGACATAAAGATTTATCGCTCAGACAATAATTTGGTTCAGCTCTTTAAGGAAACATTGAGATGTTGAGATGTTCCATCAACTCTCTGAACCAGAACGTTTTGTTGTCAGACTAATTTGCTATGATAGCATGTAAATTATGTACTGCTGTCCTTCTCTGCCATTCTTCTACAGTTTGTGTGGTGCTGGGCTCGTTCGTAAGAAATGCTCTGCCATTCTCCCAACAGATTGTAATGTACTTTGCCCATATATAAGAGTTGGTTTGCCATTCCCACGGTTTGTATGGTGCTATGCCCAATTATTTGAGATGATTTGCCATTCACTATCGTTTGTATAGTTCTTTGCCCGATTATAAGAGATGATTTGCCACTCCTCATAGTTTGTATGGTGCTATGCCCGATTATAAGATATGATTTGCCATTCCCCATAGTTTGTATGGTAAAATGCCCGATTATAAGAGATGATTTGCCATACCCAATAGTTTGTATAGTACTATTCCCGATTATAAGAGATGATTCGCCATTTCCACATTTTGAATGGTACTATTCCTGAAAATAAGATATGATTTGCCACTCCCCATAGTTTGTATGGTACAATGCCAAACTATGAGTGATGATTTGCCATTTCCACAGTTTGTATGGTACTACGCCCGATAAAAAGAGATGATTTACCATTCCCCATAGTTTGTATGGTACTATACACGATTATAAGAGATGATTTGCAGCTCTCCATAGTTTGTTTGGTTCTATGACCAATTATAAGAGTTGATTTGCCACTCCCCATCATTTGTATTGTTCTATGCCCGATAATAAGAGATGGTTTGCCGTTCCCACAGTGTGTGTGGTGCTGTGCTTGATTATATGAGATGATTTGCCTTTCCCCATAGTTTGTATGTATACATATATGCTTTGCCATTCTCCCACAGCTTGTGTGGTAGTATGCTCGTATATCAAAAAGGTTTGCCATTCTCCGCAGTTTGAATGGTGCCATGCTCGTAAGCAAGAAATGATATGCCAATCTCCCACAGCTTATATGATGCTCTGCCCGTATGTACGAGATGTCTTGTCATTCTAACAGAGTTTGTATATAGATTTGCTCCAAATAATTCAGGGTATATGTTCGTAAATAAGAGATGCTTTGCCATTTCCCCCACAGTTTGTATGGAGTTATGCTTGTATAGAAGTGATGCTTTGTCATCTCCCACAGTCTGTATAATACTTTTCTCCTTGATAAGAACTGCTTTGCCATTCTCATACAGTTTGTATGGTGTTATGCTCGTATGTAAGATTGAGACCTTCCAGCACGGTTTGTGTGGTATTTTGTTCTTCTCCCACAATACTTATGGTAGTTTGCAGTTGTTTTAATCATGTGTTTGATTTATTCATATGTTTTATTTAAGAAACTGAATGCGGGATTGATGTCATTATCGGGGTATGGACGCAGTCGGGCTAGTCAAATGATGCGGAGTCCTTCTTCGGACTCCACGCGTAATTTGACCGGCTAAATTGCGTTCATATCCCCGATAATGACATCAATCCCGCAATTCATTACTTATATTTACAACGAAAGTTTATTATTTTAACATTTTCAACATTTTATCAAATGACGTCACATTAACCCGGGAAAAGATCAACCACTTGAAATCACTTTTATACGTAAAATTGAAACACTTATGGCAACAATACATTACAAAAATTATAAATAATCTATTTCTAAAATATTGATTTATATTTATGGGACCTGCTGACACAATACACACAATAACAAGATAAACTATTTTCATGTATATTGTTATGCGATGAATTGCGATCCGAACATATCCGAAGATGATGTGTTCATCGGATGACAACCGCAATTACCGAAACGCAATTCATTTCATAAATGAATGTTGAGGTGTAAATATTCTTTGTTGGGTAGATATTTGGTTTAGATCAGTGATTGGTCGTTTCGCTGGCTGCTGGTCGGGAGCTCGGTCGGTCTATTGAATGTGTTGGTAGGATAAAATTGATAACATGCTTTGTATTATTTCATAATTTTACTCGGGATATTTATCATTATTATTATTATTATTATTATTATTATTATTATTATTATTATTATTATTGTTATTATTATTATTATTATTATTATTATTATTATTATTATTATTATTATTATAATTATCAGTCTTTCATTTAATACCTTAAAGACTCTGTTTTGAAGTAGTGCTTTTCAAACATACTTTTAATACTAGATTATAAAAATGATTTTTTAGGAAATATTGTCTAAAAATATCATCCTTTTTATCGAGTTATTTTGGCCTAAGTGTGGTTCTTTTAAACAAGTCCATGTAAAGTAAGCAGATTGATTCTATCAACGTGTAGAAGACAGGTTTTTGGTAAATTATCAAACAGACAGAACAAAATATAACCGATCTAATGTTGAACAAATGCCAAGCGTGATTGGTCGTACATGACATCGAAATTATAGTACAGCTAACAATAAAACAAACTCGGTTTTGTAAAAAGAAAAGTTTCCTCCATTGCAATGTTTTTATCGAACGATCTTCGGACAAGTCGTGAATTACAGAAACCGTTTTATTTGACAGGTCACAATCGCATTACATCCGGATTAATCAAATAAGCAGTTGCTATTTAGAAAAGAAGTCGTCACATCATCAAGCTTTAATTTCGTAAAGGGAAATCGATTCATGGTGTCTTAGACATTTGTTTCGACGTCTTCGGAATTGGATTTAATAAAGAAATGAGAAACATCAATTTAAATATTCCTCCGTGCAAACGCATTTGTGAAGAATAGATAAGAACAGGTCACGTGTTCTTCAAAAAAGTTTTATTTTGCCTTCTTATCTTATATATTTCTTCACATATTCACTTATGAATTTAAGCCTGTTTAAAAGTAGAAAGTGCAGCAAAAAGAAGCATAAGATAATGACTTTATGCTTTTTGGAATGTTACTACAGATTTAAGATTTTTCGAAGTTACGACTATTCTTTTATTGAAATGATGCTCTCTATCACTGTTTAGTTATCTAATGATGAAGGCATAACGTCATAACGTTTAGATACAGAGAGAGTACTAGGTTAGTGCCGTGGGTGGAGGAAGCTTATTTGGCAAGGCGGAGGAATTTATCCGCAGCCGAGCCAGATAATTTTTCTCCATCCACGGTACTAACCTAGTATTCTATTTATCCTGTTACTTTGTTTATTTAAACAGTATAAATAACCTTAGAGTTATGAAGTATCTGCAAAAATAAGGGGGACAAGTGTTTTTATCCCTGTTGACGTCATCACACTCGGTATCCATGTTTAAATCGCCCCCGAAATAGTTCTCAAAACTGTTTGTAACTGTTTGTAATACGCTTACAGTCAAAGTCATTACATTTTAATACGTCAATATCAATTCAAAACATAAAAAAACTTTTTAAAGTGCATAAACATGAATCAGTTACCAAACATTATCTGATGACGTAACAATTATTCCACAAGTCACAGAGTACAGTACACAGGTAATGGTTCAAGATCACGAGTGTTTACAAACAATGGCCACATGTTACGTGGATTTAATTCGTGTTGATAGTGTTAGATGTTCAGAACTGCACCGGCAAAGAGATAAAGCATTTCTGTTGTAAGTGAGATTTTGTCATTCTCCACAGAAATGGAATTTACCATCGTTGAATGCTGCACAGTGTCCAGAATTTGCGGGTGGGGTAAGATTTTCACATCAGATTTATATTATCTGGTCGATTGTTTTACCAGTTTAATATTATGCAGAGTGATGGGACTTTATGGGCAAGTGATTGTTGAGGTCGGTTTTTGGCGGACTATTAATATGATACTGAAACATTATTTGTACTTTTCCTCTGACATTTCAGAATTGAAAAGAAGTCCGTTTTAGCGGTAACATGACCAACTGACTGTAGATAAACATCACGTGAACTACTATCCTAATAGACTAAAAAAATTACGGCACCTTGTTATTGGACCGATTTGTATGCAAGTGACAGGATAAAATAGTTTTTAAAGAACTTTAAGTGTTTGTGTGATAGTTTATAAATGATTTATACCAAAGAGTTGAAATAATGTTGTGTTGTTTTAATTATGCTCGTCACATGATTTAAACATTGAATATAGGAAACTTTTGCAATTAAAAGCTTCTAACACTGTACTATTTGTTTCATTTGTAGAATTTTCAAAAATAATAGGACAGCTGTTTTGTTTTCAGAAAACAGATTAAGAGTAGCAGAAATTAATTGACATCAAACTCCTGGGTCGCATGTTGCCAGAAAGCTACCAAACACATCAGGCTACATTTAAAATCACTTAAAATCAAGACTATCTATAAAACTTTGGCCTAATATAGTCACATCGACATTTTGTCGACTAAATGGAAAATGCAAATCAATCGTGAAGAATTTTGAACGTTCAGTTTCATTTTAAAAAAATCGGAATCACTGTGTTTAATGAAAACCTTAGTTCAGCTTTCTACTGCTTTACGTAAAGATTAGAAATCATTTTTATGACTGACGCCTCACATTGTGCTAGTATTCTTTGTGAACATTTAGATCACTGAGTAATTATGTTGATTCTTGTATATATAGAGTTGCAGTAGTATAAAAACAACATTGGAATGCAGTCTTGACTTTATATATCACACGAATTAATTTTTTTTTTATCTAAATTAACTCTTATTGTTCACTATCATCAATGTATCCATACAAAACAATGCAAGCAGCATGATTTCAAGAAGGGGCACAACTTCACATGGATAATGGTTTGCAAGCGTTATTGAATATGTTTAACACGCGTTATTGGAAAAAAAAAAAACAACATATATATAGATAGATATAGATACATATATACATAAACTTATATTTCTAAGTCTTACATAAATGGATTTAAGGTTGACTATAATAGAAAATGCTTAGCTTCACGACGAAAACACTGACGTAATAGCAAATATCATGATTTTTTTCTTTGAACTATACTGACTTCGAATTTCCGACGCTAGCATTCTAATGACTTTTTCGTCAGTCGTTTTGAACATCTCTCTCAACAACAATTCCTATCTACTTCCAATAAATCACAGTTCTCAGTTTTTTTTATTAACATCTGAAATTTAAATCGTAAATTTGTTTGACCATGTGAACGATTGTAATTAATTTAACACATATCTCGTTTTGTTTCCTATGAAAAGTTCTTTGGCCATGAGAGTTGAACAGCTATTTTCGAATAAAACACTGAGGCATATACATGATTGACGTATTCAGTCCGTGTTTGAATCAGACTCATTGAACGACCCGGAAAATCCGTATAATTATTTCATGCCAACTTGCTGGTCTTGTGGATAACTCACAATATATCCATTTTTTAAAGTTTTAACCAGACTCAAATAGTTAGTGAATATTGCCGGGATGAAAAAGTACCTTCTCTTGTCGCTTAAGGGTGATGCGAACATTTTGTTATTATTTTCACATGTATGTATTCACATTTTGTTCGCCAGAGAGAATTACATTACGTGGTAATGAGAGAAACACTGAATCAATCACGAAAATCGGTCATTGATGAATCAGAATTTGAAGGGTTGACTGTTATATATTGGAATCGGAAGCAATTAACGGTACCAAATAACGCCGACGTCGAGTTTCTGAATGTCTAGTAACGAACAACGGATATTCCAACTGGCATGTTAAGAACCATCGATTGGTCTGCCAGAGAGGTGTAAGGCGCTTTAATAATGCATTGCCTTTTAAACGTTTTTGTCAGGCAAAATGTAGTTTATGATAGCTTCTGTTATTAAAAGTATTATTGTACGTTATGCTCCATTAGGGCGTGCAATTAGTCTTATATCTGTACTGTGTTTCTTCAGCAATTGTATATAGCCCCGTGTAACGTTTCTTATGCCAGGCAGTAAAACGACGTACTTGTTTACTCATCTCACCCTTGGTATTTCAGTACTTTTCGCTGCTTATTAATTTTTATACTCAATGTGATGAATTAATTTAAGTCTACTGGGAACTACTCTTGTATTTGCTCGATTCCACATTGTTGTAGTTACCGTTCTTCTACAGACGAGATATGTTGTTAAATATACTATTAGGTCTTAAGCTGAATTGTCATTTTGCTACGTAAGTACTTTAAGGCATCTGATACTCAATTATGTGAATTTTTGATGTCTGGTAACCCCCTTTTTATATAAAAGGTACACCGAAAATTATGTAACAATTCTGTTTGTGCTTGAAAGAATTTAAACTAGGTATTTCACATCTCCTATAACTTGCAATAAAGAACAACTATACAAACTTAAATAACTACAATTATTAAGTATTTTGGTCATTTACTTTTTGGTGAATCGATGACCGTTAAATGTACGCAATTATTTCAACTTGGGATGTCTGTTGAAACGACATTGTTTATCTTAATGCAAATATAGCAACAATTATACTACAAACACGTCATTTGTGCCTGGAAATGTGGCAGTTCAAGTTTAGTTTACAGATATATAGTATCAATGTGAAGAAGTCTGGCTTTGGTGAAATAACATGCAAACATAAACAAATTTAAACGGTCTAATGTTTAACAATTGCCAAGCTTGAATAGTATAACATGACATCAAAATTACTACGAGTATAGTTAACAAATAAACAAAATCGTTTGGTAAAAAAAATATTTTAAGTTTCATTCATTGCTTTGCCATTATCGAACGTTCTTTGGAAAAGTCGCGAATTGCAGAAACCGTTTTATTTGACCAAGAACAATCGTATTACATCTGATTTAATCAAATGAGCTTCTCTTCTTGTGCGTGTCAGTTACTCTATAGAAAAGAAGTCGTAACATCATTAATTTTTCATTTTGTAAAGAGAAATTGATTCATTGTATCTTAGACATTTTTTCTACGTCTTCCTAAATGGATTCAATAAAGAAATGAGAAACTATAATTTAAATATCCTTTTGTGCAAACGCATTTATGAAGAAAAATAAAAACAGGTCGCGTGTTATTCAACAGTTTCAGTTTCATTTTTCATTTTTGTTATATATCTTTCTTCACACATTTACTAGTGAATTAGAGCCGGTA
This sequence comes from Mya arenaria, assembly GCF_026914265.1. Classification (NCBI taxonomy): domain Eukaryota; kingdom Metazoa; phylum Mollusca; class Bivalvia; order Myida; family Myidae; genus Mya; species Mya arenaria. Next base: position 27,917,680 of record NC_069136.1, on the reverse strand, counting down.
TTAAAGTATTAAGCGCAGCAGAAAGAAACAACAGATAATGACTTGATAGTATTTGCATGTTACTACAGTCTAGAAATTTTCGCAGTTACATTTTTTTACGGGTCCCCAGTTTTGCAGATCAACGGAGCGCGCTAGTAATAGAGCTCCATATCATTAGTAACATTAGTAAAGGGAAAACACAAACAATTTTATAACATCGTTTATAAATATAACGTTATAAAATCAATAATAAAAGATGATGCTATCTATCATTGTCTATTTATTTACCGATGAAGGCATAACGTCGAAACGCTTAGACATAAAAGTTTTGAAACAAGTTAACGTGTTTGTGTAATATTTTGTACATTATTTATGCAAAAAAGTTACAAACAATGGACAGCGATTTTTTTTTTTATCAGAAAACGGATTAAGAGAAGCAGAAATGAATTCCTCGCAGTGATTGGCATCAAACCCTTCAGTCGCATGTTTGCTAGATAGAACACAAACACATTATGTTACACGATCACTTAAAATCAAAACAATTAAAAAAAAGTATGGCCTGATATCGTCCAATCGACATCATATCGACTACATGGAACATGCATAAATGCAAAGCTATTGTAAGGAATATTGAGTTTCATTGAAAAAAGCTGGTGCTTATATAATTAGAGTTGTAGTAATATAAAAACAACAACGTTCGAATGATTCATGACTTTATATATCACACGAATTATAAAAATATACTTCAACTGAAATAACTCTTATACAGTCGTCAAGGTTTCCACACAAAACAATGCAGTTATTAATTAACATGTTGAATTTAAAAGGTAAATTGAATACATCATGTAATCGATTACGAATAATTATCACACATCTTGCTTTGCTACATGTAATTTTTCCTGTTAAAGTTCTTTGGCCATAAGAGTTGAACAGCTATTTTCGAATACAACATAGGGGCTCAATGACGTATTCAGTCCGTGTTTGAAAATCAGGCTCATTGAACAATCCGAAAATATCTGTTCACCTATTTTATACCAACTTGTTTGACTTGTGGATACTTTACATTCTATGTTTTAAGTAAAAGCCAGATTGAAAAAATAGTGAAGATGGCCCTGATGGAAACGTACCTTTATAAATCGATGCAAACATATTTTTATTTTTTTACATGTATGGTGAATGATTTATCCACATGTGCCAGACAGCATTTCATTACATGATAATGAGAGATACACACAATCAATGACGATTAACGTAGCCTGATTAAGTCCCCAATCAGAATTTGAAGGGTTGCCTGTTGAATATTGGAATCGGAAGCTATTAACGGTACCACATCACGCCGACGTCGAGTTTCTGAATGTCTAGTAACGAACATAGGATAATTCAACTGACATGTTAAGAACCATCGATATTTCTGACAGAGAGGTGTAAGGCGCTTTAATAATGCATCGCGTCGTTTTAAAAGTTCCCGTCAATCAAAATGTTGTGTATGATAGCTTTTCATAGTAATGGTATTATTGGAACCTATACACCATTAAGGCGTGCATTTTTAGATCGGTACAATGTTTCTTCAGCATTTGTAAATATACCGGTGTAACAGTTCTTTTGTCAGGCAGTTTGACGACGTACTAATTAATATATCTCACCTTGGTTACACTAGTATCTTACAGAGGTGTTCGCTGCATATTATTATAAAAGCAATTCTGTTGAATTTATTTAAGTCTACGGGGAAGTACTCTTTTATTTGCTCGATTTCACACTATTGAAGTTACCGTTCTTCAACAGTTGATAGGATATTATAAATACAGTCTACGAATATTAAAAAACAACAACAACAGAAACAATTTTTACTTAAACTGTTAAAAAATGATCCTTACTCTCACGAATGAAACGAAATACATCGTAAGTTAGGACCAGGAAGAAGAGTTATATTTTTAGTTAAACTGGTTGGTCTTCAGTTCGCAAAAAGCATTTTGCTACATCAATATTTCAAGGCATCTGATACTAAATTATAGATATATAACAACTTTTATGTGCTTGAAATAATGCAAGATAGGTATTTCACATCTTTTTTTTTTTTAATTTGCAGTAAAGAAAAAAACTATACAAACTGAAAAGCTACATTTAATAAGTATTTGGTCATTTACGGCGAATAGATGGCCGTTAAATATACTCAATTATGTATGTTGAAACGAACGTGATTGAAATATAGCAACAATTATATTGCAAACACGTCTTTGTGTATTGAAATATGGCAAATTAATATTTTTTGGTTCTCAGGGAAATAAAGGGGCTTTGATGATATATGCTCTACTTCACAGATTCTTTAAGAAATGAAGGGGCTTTCATGATATATGACCTAGATCACAGATTCTTTAAGAAATAATGGGGCTTTGATGATATATGACATACTTCACAGATTCTTAAGGAAATGAAGGGGCTTTGATGATATATGACCTTCTTCACAGATTCTTTAAGAAATGAAGGGGCTTTGATGATATATGACATACCTCACAGATTCTTTAAGAAATAAAGGGGCTTTGATGATATATGCCCTACTTCACAGATTCTTTAAGAAATGAAGGGGCTTTGATGATATATGACATACATCACAGATTCTTTAAGAAATAAAGGGGCTTTGATGATATATGCCCTACTTCACAGATTCTTTAAGAAATGAAGGGGCTTTGATGATATATGACATACATCACAGATTCTTTAAGAAATAAAGGGGCTTTGATGATATATGCCCTACTTCACAGATTCTTTAAGAAATAAAGGGGCTTTGATGATATATGACCTACATCACATATTCTTTAAGAAATAAAGGGGCTTTGATGATATATGACCTACTTTACAGATTCTCAGGTAAATGAAAGTTAATGAAGGGGTTTTGATAATATCTGATCAACGTCATAGGTTTTTATGTAAATAAATGCGATTGTATGAAATCTGACCCACGCCGTGGATTTTCAGGTCAGTATATCCCTTTAATGACTTCTAACCACCGCCACAGATTATCAGTTAATTTCTAATCACATCTGACCAATGCCACAGATTCCCTGGTAAACTATGGGGCTTTGATGAAATCTGACCAACCTCTTGATTCTCATGTAAGTAAGGGCGCTTTTTATGACATCTGCCCAATGTCACAGATTCGCTGGTAAGTGAAGGAGCTTCGATTACATTTAACCGATGTCATAGTTTCCATGTAAGTAAAGGCGCGTTTATGACATCTGACTAATGTCATATATTTTCAGCTATTTGAAAGCATTTTGATGACATCTGACCCGTTTCACTGATTCTCAGGTGAGTGAGCTTTGATGATATCTGACCGACGTAATATATTCTCAGGTAAGTGAAAGGGCTTTGATGATATCAGACCAATGTAATAGATTCTAATGTAAGTAATGGCGCTTTTATGACATCTGACCAATGTCATAGATTCTAATGTAAGTAATGGCGCTTTTATGACATCTGACTTATGTCATAGATTCTCAGGTACGTGAAGGAACTTTGATGACATATGATCCATTACACAGATTCTCAGGTAAGTGAGCTTTGATGATATCTTACCGACGTAATATATTCTATGGTTAGTGAAAGGGTTTTGATGACATCAGACCAATGTCAAAGATTCTCAGGTAAGTGAAGTAACTTTGATGACATGTGACCAATGTCATACATTCTCAGGTAAGTGAAGGAACTTTGATGACATCTGACCAATGTCACAGATTATCAGGTAAGTGAAGGAACTTTGATGACATGTGACCAATGTCATACATTCTCGGGTAAGTGAAGGAACTTTGATGACATCAGACCAATGTCATACATTCTCAGGTATTTGAAGGAACTTTGATGACATGTGACCAATGTCATACATTCTCAGGTAAGTGAAGCAACTTTGATGACATCTGACCAATGTCATACATTCTCAGGTAAGTGAAGGAACTTTGATGACATCTGACCAATGTCATACATTCTCAGGTAAGTGAAGGAACATTGATGACATCTGACTAATGCCATAGATTATCAGGTAAATAGGCGCTTTTATACCATTTGACCGATCTCATAGATTTTCATGTTAGTAAAGGCGCTTTTGTGACATCTGACTATTTTTATAGATTCTCAGATTAAGTTAATGCGCTTTTATGACACACGACCAATGTCATAGAACTTTGGGTAAGTCAATGAGCTTTGATTAAATTTGAAGGCACAAGAACAATCCTTTTATGAACAATAAACAAATAAAAGCAACAAATAACAGAGAAGTTCTTTATTCATCACGTGTTTTACAAATAACAAATACCAAAATAGGGATAATGCAATATCAAAGGAAATTAACAATAGCTAACAATGATGAGACAATTTGAATGCTAACTTAATTATTTAGAGCTCCTTTTAACATTTTTAAACGATTAGGTTATTTAGTAGATAAATATATATTACGCGTTGCTAGGAATGTGAAACACTTATGTTAAGAAAGAAACGGAATTTTAAGTGAATATTGAGTTATTGTTCACTGTATTTGCTTTTGGTCTGCGCTCGTGCGCTTTTTGTTACAATAAATTTCGAATTAAAATCTAAGCTACCAAAGTAATGCATTCTTCAATTGTAACTTAATAAAAATATGTTAAATCTTAAAGAAATATAAGATACAATGAAAAAGAAAAAGGGAACAATATCATAGACGATATTACTACCAAAGCAAAAGTAACTGAGTTTATAAAACAATATAAAAATATAAAAAGACACAAGCCAAAACTATATAACAAAATAAAAAAATACATTCGAAGGTTATATTTGCAAAAGATATAACCAACTGAAGTGTGAAACGGTTTCTTGTGCTTTAAATCCTTTACAAAAGGAAACAACAACAGACGTTCCAATTTAAAAAAGAACAAACAACAACAAATACAAAAGGAAACCGCACCAAACGTTCCACTTTAAATACATTAAGAAAAGAGAACATCAGTAAACGGTCCAGTTTAAATACATTAACAAAAGAGAACTTCACCAAACGTTCCAGTTTAAATACATTAACAAAAGAAAACATCAGTAAACGTTCCAGTTTAAATACCTTAACAAAAGAAAACAACAGTAAACGTTCCAGTTTAAATACATTAACTAAAGAAAACATCAGTAAAAGTTCCAGTTTAAATACATTAACAAAAGAAAACATCAGTAAACGTTCCAGTTTAAATACATTACGAAATGAAAACATCACCAAACGTTCCAGTTTAAATACATTAACAAAAGAAAACAACAGTAAACGTTCCAGTTTAAATACATTAACAAAAGAAAACATCAGTAAACGTTCCAGTTTAAATACATTAACAAAAGAAAACATCACCAAACGTTCCAGTTTAAAAACATTAACGAAGAAAATACATCAGTAAACGTTCCAGTTTAAATAAATAACAAAAGGAAACAACAACGAACGTTCCAGTTTTAATAAATTAACAAAAGATAAAAACACGTTCCAGTTTAAATACATAAAGGAAAAAGCAACACACGTTCTGGTTCAAATACATTTACAAAGGGACACATTAACAAGCATGCTACTTTAAAAACAGTGTAATAGTTTCATCGATTACAAAAAAGAAGAATGATACAATTTTGAAATTTAACATTCATCTTAACAGCAATGGGAATTTTATTCAATCAACACGTGTACAAGGATTCTCTTTTGTTCTCATGTTCTCATGTTACCACACGAGGCTTTTGTTGGCATTGCTTCCCTTTGCTCATGCTCTATGGATATAGATGTTTCCACTTTCAACATCTATCAAAATAGATTCTGCCTGTTCATAATGACGGCTTTTGTGAACTGTTATTCAAAGTATGGTATTATACCAAAGTAACAACAAAGGCAAATTGTAAAACTTGACAAGAGCTCTTCACTGCCCTAAATGTTCAATATTGACTTTGTAAGAATATCATATTAATACAATGTAAATAACTATGGACGAACTTTTAATGTGATCAAAGTATACAATTTTCTTAATAACGAAACAACGTTTAACCAGTATAATAAAACTGATGTTGAAAACAATATCTTGATTTTAGAATTCTCGACATGCGTAAAAATACAAAATTATTAAATTTACATTTGACAACCAATATGACGACAATATGAGCATTGCTCTGTCTTCTCGTTTGTTGGAAGTTATCCAATCGAATCATAGGATTATGTAGACATTCTGTTTTATTAATTGAATTAAAATCCTTTATAAATCTCTTTAATGGCTGAATCACATCCGGCGTGAAGGGAATGGTTTTCTGTACACCTGAACACCTATTTGAATTCAGCACTCTAAAAGCGAGAACATATCACTAGTATAAGAGAAAAATATGTTATTATTAACTATCATTTACCCTGGTGATTTCAAGGCCTTCGTTGTAAGTTACTCTCTGAGCTTTAAGCTATGCCCATAGCTAAATCTCTGGCTGCTGGGTTTGTCCTTTTGGTTCTAATTATGTAATTACGTTTACTGTATTTGGTCTGATCCGGTCTAGTAATGGCGTTAAACGTTGAACTATTTCACCAACGCACGAGTTCCATTCCTTTTTGAAACGACTTCCAATTGCAAAGTAAAAAAAGAAATTGAAAGTGAAATTGCCAAAAGCAAGGTTTCGAAAAATGGCCTCATACATTTCCATCTTTGCTATACCATGGGCTGTGCTAATATCTATTTGTTTTTTTTGCGTGTAGTAAATTGTATAAGGCAACATGGTCAATATGTAAACTCCGCAGAGAGCAAACACAACCTTGATATGTGAAGATCTTTGCTGCAAGTGAACGCTGTTACCGCTGGTGGTTCCTGTGTTTACTCTCATCAATCTCTTTCGGTGTCGACGTACGTTTACCATAATTGTTATGTTCCCAACTATGATAATCATAAGAGGTATTACAGAAAATATAATTGGCATTAGCAATGACCATATTGTGCGATAGAAAATGATGAAACTGTCATTAGATTCAATACATATTGTTTCCGATTGCGTCGTATTGTCCAGAACGTTCTTATTCGTTAGGCCTATCAAGTAGTGAGATGTTGAAAGCATACAGAGTACCAATAGTATTGTCGCGATTTTCGTTGCATTAGTCGCACTCAGTGTTGTTCTAGGCGACGACGGACGCGTCATAACTACTCTCTCGATTGTCAAAACTACCAAGATCGCGACAGAATATCCTCCAATTCCATAGATGAACCATGGCCACCATTTACACATAAATGGTGAAGCGTTTTTCACGTCTATGCCATACATGAATTCGTACCTACCTATGAACGGTGATGTCCACAAAAAAGCGAAGTCCGCAAAGGCAAGGAACAAAATGTATACTCTTGTCGAGTCTTTACGCATACGTTTCCGATGCAATATGATCACATTGATTATATTGCCAATTGACCCAACCGCAAGATAGAATATTGGAACGGTTCGCCAAATCCAAAACGCAATGTAGCACTCCATGTATTCTATATTACACAACATCGTTCCAGTCAAGTGATAGTAAAGGACAATAATAAAGTCATATATAACTTTCGACTCGAATAAAAGTTCCTCTAGAGAATTACCATGACACTCTTAAATGTATGCAAACAAATATGCTTCTTCTGAAAATAACTGAAATTGAATAATATGTATGTGGAAAAAGAAGACTAAAATGAAGCGTTTTTAAATCGAAGTCCGATCACAATCGCGAAATTTGCCTTTTATATCAGATACAGCCATACTTTTTCAATCTTATTTTTATAAACCCTTAGACCTAACACCCTGATAACGATCACGCATTGTATTAGAGTACTTGCTGCGATTGACAGTATTAATTACGTTGAAGCTTGTTTATTTGAATTTCATTGCAGAATATTCACAAACATGTACTCTTGGAACAGACAATGCTTAACGGGGATTTCCATCACTTAAAATATATAAATGCGAAAGTACTTTAACCCTGACAAATCAGTATTTACTGATAAAAATGGGCTTATCACGTTTGTAATTGTTGGGATTTTCCTGTCGTCTGTTTTATTGCTTGAAATGGCGTCTTTTATTTCCTGCAGGGATTGCCTTTTGGAGGACTCATTTTGATGATGATAAAAACAATGTGTGGTTTATTCTAAACCCTTTTTTCATGAAAAAAAGTAATAAAAATGATGATCTAAAGTGGTACTCATAAACCAGTTAAAGCAACTGCTTTGTGGTCGACTTATTGACGATGATTTATTAAAATATTTTAAAGCCTTCACTCTTTGCCAAACCGTAAGCAAGCCTTACCTATTGGATGTGAGAGATTGGCTAGTGTTCATAAGTAATTGTCAACTCACTTCGTTGAGGTCCAAAACCTTTTACGAACCGATCTTTATACAGCTAGAAGTAGACGGTAACACCTGGAAATGGTTTCTAGTACAATCTAACATATTTGTGGTTATTCACAGTCATGCTCCTCTTGCCACGACAGAAGGTGGCCTGATTAAATTTGACAAATAAATAGTTCTTAACGGGTGCTGGTTTCGTATTAGTTATGAAATTGTAAACATGTGAATCATGCCGCGAATTGAATACCACGTAGCAGGTTACATGGTGAGTACACGAAACAGTAATTAAATTCCCACAAGTCAGTCATGTCGCGAATTGAATACCCACGTAGCAGGTTACATGGTGAGTACGTGAAACAGTAATTAAATTCCACACAAGTCAGTCATGTCGCGAATGGAAAAGTACATTGCAGGTTTCCCGGTGAGTTTACGAAATAGTTAAATTGTTCACACGACAGTTATGTCGTGAAAAAAACATACGTTTATCACAAGTTACCTAGTGAGTTTACGAAATAGTAATTAAATTGTTCACATGACAGTTGTGTCGCGAAAACCCATACGTTTATCACAGGCTCACCTAATAAGTTTACAAAATAGTAATTAAATCTTTCACAATCAATCATGCCGCGAATGAAATACGCATTTCGCAAGATACCTGTTGGGTATGCAGGCATGCGGTAAACGAGGTGTACATTAGCACAGGCAAACAGAATGCATGGGGTGATTACAAATATGTACTATGTCCTGTGACCAGCTGCTAGTTGAACAGTTTCCTATCCAATCTAGATTTATAGCATTATACTGAATCGCTAATGCCTCGGTCATATAACCGTATGATGTCCGTACGATTTTTGAAATTATACGATTCGTTCATTTTTTAATTCAGTCTGTCTTCATGCAATCGTAGCTTCTTGTCACATGCCTACGGGACCCGTACTAACTTAATTTCCTACATAGAAATGTTCTTACAACATAACGCTGAAAATCCCTTTTGTATTGGTACTATCCCATCATAAGAAAGCAAATATTTGATATAAGAAAACAAAATACCACTGGATAAATAAGAACATCACATGGCTTAAGGGTAAGACCGATTTTAACAACAATTGTACAGAAACTTTCTTTAAACCTAGTATAAAATGAAAAACAAAACAATAAACGGCTTAAAAGTCGGCCACGGCTTCCTTAACTAGGCTAAAGCTCGTCGTAAAAGAGCGGACCCTTGGCCGAGTCTAAACGAACTATACTGAGAATGTCGTTGCAATGTACTTGACACATTTTGTTGTTGAAATGCCAGTAACCAACATGACAAGTGACGGAGCCAAGCTTACGAATAGGCTCTGATAATGGTAGCTTTGTTGATTGCTGGAGAACACCTGTAAGGCGGCGAGCATGTACACTCGTATGTAACCACACTTTCTTCTAAGTTTCTGGTTTACCAAATAAAAGTCTATATTATTAATCAACTATTACGTATTTAACGAGATATAGAGACAATTGCGGTATCAATACCAGACAATTGAAGACAATATATGCCAGAATTCGCTCAATATCGACCAAATTCCGCCAATATCAACAAAACTCGCCTAATATGAGTTTCCTCCGTTTTGATTGGTCACAAAAATCGCCTAATATAGGATTTGAGAAATGGGCCATTTCCATTGGCTGTTGAAACTCTCCTAATATGAAAAATATGCTGAAAATTATTTTTAAAGGTAGCCATTTTGCTTTCCGTTTTCCGACTGTTTTGATTTTTTTGTGCTTCGTATAACTTTATTTGGAATACTTGAACCTATTGAATGATTGCACCACTTTGTACGGTTTGATATAACAGTTGTAATTAACCCGTGGGTGGATTTTACGACTGTTATGATTTTTTACGCCGACAAAATGGACGACGAAGGTGAAACATTTGACACTTTGGCAAACGATTTACAAAATTAAGACGAATAGACATGCTTCCTTACAATGTACAGTGCTTTATTCATAAGTATGCACAATGTCACTGTAAGGATGCATGTCAAAATCAGCAAAGTCAAGTCTAGAAAACCAGACACCATAAATGAATAAGGGATAAATACGGCTTCAATGTGAACTAAAGGTAAGTTATAAGACCGTTTTTAACCAAAACGGTAATAGTTAATTAATAAAATACTTATTTATTAGTTGTTTTCATATTGGCCAAGTTATTTGTCCTCAGTCAGCTGTATTTGCTTGGCCCTTTCGGGCTCAGGCAAATACAGCTAACCTCGGACAAATAACTAGGCCAATATGAAATCACTAATTAATAACATTATATTATATAACTCTGGTGCTTCAAATCTGCTGATGAAGGCGCGTTTATCTCCCTTATTTTTCTAACATGTACGTACAATGTGTAAACATCACATGTTCTTACGTACAATTAAAAAAAGAGGTTATCCCAGTATTTAAAGTGTTTTACCAATACCAAAATGTTTATTCTTCATACATAACTAACTCATGTACAATGCCCATGTATCCAATATCCATTATTTTATTCACAGTTACGTCTACGAATAATGTTCGCGTTTTCACAGACCGTTCTGCCTGACTACCTATTTGCAATAACATGTGCCTATGTGTGTTCGTGCGTACGTGTGTGTGTGTCGTTGTTATATAAACTACAGTTCTCGCAGTCAAATAGACAGGAAGAAACCGTATAGTGAAAGGCTGCATAACTACCCAAATTATAATTTATGAATTATATATTAATCATTTATAAAGGATCTCTCACGTGCAGTCATTTAATACACACTTGTCCTCCGCGAGTTTAGGATAAAATGTAAGTAAGCGAGCCTCTATAATTCTGTATTGTATGATTACGATTGTCAGATCCGTTTATAACATGCTATTTTAAGTAAAAAAGGCTGATGCATAAAATACTCAAATTATAGTTTATGAATTATATATTAGTCATTTATAATTGGTCTGTCTCGAGCAGTCATTTAATAGACACTTCATTTACTAACATATATCCTTGATAATTGTGTATTGTCTGATTGTTTGATTACGATTGTCAAATCCGTTTCTAACATGCTCTTTTCGATGAAAATAGCAAAAAGGACCTACCTGTTTTACCTGCTCTTTTGATGAGTCATATACCAAACAGAAATGCCATTTCCCGCGCTACATGCATGGCAGAAATGTAGAACTCGGAAAATTTTAAAACCACAGATACATCCGATCGTGTAATTACAAAAACACACTATACTTATCACGAACTATGCTTTCTTTAAAACCATAACGTCATATCCGGTAAGATAACGTCATAATTTGTTATATGTTTATTTCGTCATTTCCTGTTTAAAAACATTAAACATCAACGTCTTAAAACATGTTTTTTCATGAAAACAAGACGTAATTTCACGCTTTTCTCCTAAGATTTAGATGGAATATGTACTATTATATTCAAGTTAATCTTCATCAAACTTACAAATTGTATGATTTGCTAGAGCATTGCCAATTAAGCAAATATTTTTGCCAATTAACTTGTCTACGAAAATGCGGAGTGATATTTTCTGACCAATAGAAAAAGAGCAAAATCATATTACATATGTGTTATACAGAAACATAAGTGATGACTATATTAAACCGAAAACCATGTATAGCATGTGATAATTTGTCTGCATTGTTTTGAATGGAAATGTAATTGGTGGACATTTTGATGGCTGTGAATAACAAGGATGTCAAACTACAATACTACAAGCAACTCTGACCAATCTCCCCCGAATTGCATCTTAACCTTTGATCTTCAATGTAGACAAACAAGTCTTCACATGGTGACATTTGTGCTAGGTTATTTATACATTCCTGGTTGCATGGCGAAATTACAGCCTGGAAAAGCCGAACTAACAGGAACATGCGTCGATTTGTTTTAAATCCGCCAATGCATGGCCAAGTTACAGTTTGGATATACAATGAAGTTTTATCAATGACTCTCATGATTGATCTTAACCTACAGACATTGATCTTGCATGAAACACGCCGGTGTAACAAGAGTACTAACCCCCACCCTCCCATAAAATGACCAGGCCCCAATATCACGAAAATACTTAAGTCAATTCTCAATCGTAATCTCAACTCATTTTACCACATAAAAGCTTTTTATTGTTCAAAATCTTGCATGTTTTTATACTTTTTGAAAACGTATTTTCTCATCGAATGTGTTATTGAAAGATTTTGACAATATTTCGAAGAAAACTTTTTCTCCCACCTCAGATAAGAAGATCCCAAAATTTGACCATGCTAGAAATTCTTATCTTGCCCACGGGCAAAGATTAAACAAGTACCCGTATGGAACTCATTTTTGTATTGACATCACACAATTACCTCCCTTGTTGAAGAACGTCGTCTGTAGCATCATGGAAACATTGTCTTGTGGCAATATTTAGAATCCTAATTAAGTATTTCTCGCTTCAAATGGCACCATATTTCTTTTCACACTCCGTTCATGAAATAATGTGCACTCTTATCAGCACTATTTAAAGAACGATTTGGCCATTTACCTTGTCTGAAAAACTGCGCGCATATCCATGACAACCACGAATTATCACATATCTATGTACGCATTTATTTTCACTACGCACAAAAGAGTTCCAACGAAGACATACATTTTTACTCTATATTGTTTAACTGAGGTTGGAGAAAAAACCCATCTACCATAGCCGCTCGTGTAAGATAGGAATGTAGACCAAAGGTTTCAATCAACATATTCAATGATAGAATGCAGTTTAAAAAAATGGGTAAAAACATATATTTTTATCAATAAATTTTGATGTTATATGGTAAAACGAGTTGAGATTGAGTTTGAGATTTGACTTAAGTATTATCATGATATTGGGGCCAGGAATCATGTTTCAAAATAAAATTAGGGGTTCTTGACATTTAAAAGAAAGACCGCTAGGTGCCTGTCTGTGTCCACCTGTGTAACGCTGCATAGCAGCATCGCCGCATAAACGTGTTTGTTTTCGTTTATGCGGTGATTTTCAACGCATAAACAGGGCGACCACGTTTATGCGGCGACGCTCAACGAATAAAACAGAAATTGCTTATATGGGGCGCAACTGTGCCTTTTTGCCACATTAAGAGGATTAACTTTACCATAAGATGATGATGATGATGATAATGATGATGATGATGATGATGATGATGATGATGATGATGATGATGATGATGATGATGGTGATGATGATGATGATGATAATTATGATGATGATGATGATGATGATAATTCTGATGATGATGATGATGATGATGGTTGTGTGGATGATGATGGTGGTGGTGGTAGTGATTGTGGTGATGATGATGGTGGTTGTGATGATATTGTTGATTATGACGATGATTAAGATTAGGGCGTAGCATATTACTGCCATTTTGAAAAAAAATACTGGAAAAGTAGGCAGGCAAATTGATCAAATTTAAGGTAATATTCTAAAGTTTAGCCAAAATTGAAAGTTGAAAATAAATTATTACTCCCCTTGGAGTATTCACACATTTTCTTTGTTACAAATGACTAGTGCATAAAACACAATCAATGAAAAAAAGACGTCTATGATGACCCTATATCAGTCATCTGTGTCCTCTTGTTCAAGTGCCCAAAACTAATGATGTGTTGAATATTTTGAAAACAATATAATCTTCAAGTGTTTCTTTCGTTGCCCTGGTAACCAGATATATTCGCTGATGACCTAGACGTGAATACATTTCACAATCGCACAATTACCAGTGGTTCTTGACAAGGAAATAATTCTTAGCTCATCTCAGCACAAAGAGCTAATGTGGAGCTGTGAGGATTGTTGGATTTCTGTTGTTTAGAATTTTTCTAAAAACGTTTGAAATGACGTTGAAAGTGCGTATTGTCAAGGGTACATGCCCGTCAGTCTGACAAAAAGGCGAGAATATATGTAACGTCATACGACGATTCAGTTTTCTGATTGTCCCAAATGACGGTGTTGTGCTTTGTCGTAACATATATTCCCGCCTTTAGTCGAGCCAAACGTCATTTCAAACGTTTTTGCAGAAATATCAATTGGTTTGGTTCACATTTAAACCGATCTTACTAAATCTTTGTCAGAATTTACATCTCTAAAAGTCTAGATGAAAGCTTGGTTAAGTGGACACAAAAAAATATGTCCGATCTTGATGAAACTTTATCAACCACTATTGTACTAGTATGTGTTTTAATTGTCTTTTTTTATGCGGCGAAATGTGCCTTTTTGCCACATAAGAAAGTCCTGTTTATGCGTTGAAAATCACCGCATAAACGTGGTCGATTTCGTTTATGCGGCGATGCTGTTATGTGTCGTTACACAGCTGCCGAAGGTTACCTTTGATTAAAAGCTTTAAAGGCAAGGTATGGCAAGCGAGCTAAACAGGCTAACACATTGTATGCAAACATAATTTATTATTAATTTAATTTATATTTATATAATTGAACTATCAACGTTCATTGTTCAAACTACCAACCATTACCATTGTTTGAAAAGCTTGGTTTGAAAGGAACTGCAGGTATAGTAGGACCGTGATGCTGTTAAGACATACGCTGAGATTATTACTGTAGGATGAGTGCTCACTTCTAATATCCTTACAGAGAAAGCCTGGCTTTCTTGTGAAACATAGTAATTCACAGAGAAAGCACAGCTACCCAGTGTGATAGATGCTATTTGAATTTAGAGCTTGTAATGTATACGATAAGTTAGAATTGCGTTATCACGAAGAAAGCACAGCTAAATGGTGTTGCACATACATTAATACAAATAGATGGACCTACGAGGGTTGTACAAGATAAAGTCCAAAATCAACATGCATGAATTGGAAACTCCATGGTTCGCCTGATGACCCAATAATTTGGGGATTTAGGTACAAGTTATTTTTCTAAACTTGATCAAAATCTTTATGCAACTCTTCATGTATTACTGTAATTTTTATTACAGTTGTCTTAAATCAAACGGGTAAAACAATTTAGCTGAATACTTATATTATAATATGTGTTCTGCCATGAATTTAAAATAACTATAAAAATCGTTGGGTACATTTCTTATTAATACACGCCACAATAAAAAGAAATTAATAATCAAAGATGACAATAGAGTTTTCCCTGATCATTGTTTTATGCGTTGAAAATGCTCTTACAAGTCTTCTGTTGTACTGCCAATGAGTGAAAAATGAATTGTAATTTAGGAGAAAACAAATGAAAAAAAAAAAACTGAAATAATTTCCAGGTTATGATATGACTCTATGCACTGTTTATTAGACTTTTATTCAGAACTTATATTTAACCCAACTTATAGTCAATCTTATATGGAAATACATTCCCCGATCTTTTACTCGTATAAAACTTTAAAAATTAAATATAAGAAAACAAAATGTTATGGCTCTAATGAACGCACGGTGTGTAAAGGTTAAACTATGAAGGGTATAATCCGTTTACGTCCTATAAACTCTGTTAAGGAATGTTGCGTAACCGGCCTTATATGTTATGTTATGTAGTAATGCATACAAAATAAGGGGTCAAGCCCAGCATTTAAAATCTTACTTCGATATATTATTTAATGATTACGAAATATTCCTTATGCATTGAAGATTTTTCCTTTCATTTCATTTTAAACAAAATCATGTACTGTGTTTATTAAATTATAAAATGCACGTGTACTCTAAAGACATGTAGAACATAAATCCCAAAATGTCTAGCTTTCTTGAAACGGATACCTAATAACATACGTATAAATGAACCTATAATTTGCATGTCATTGACCATCCCTGTAATTTCCAAGTCTTAAACAAAACATTTCAGACAAAAATAGACTTGATCATTGGTTTGTTAAGGAATGTAAATGCATGTCCTTCGAACTGTTCAACATTCATTGTCTGGGAAGGTTTGAAAGAAACAGTACAACAACAAACCCCAAGACATCATTACAGTGTATCGCGTATGAATATATTAAGGCTCAGCTTTATAGCTATTCTGGGCGGTATTCATAAAACATCTAAGTAAAGATCTTCAACTTGATTACTGTAAATTTGATAATTTTGAAAAAAAAAAACAACAACGAGTTTTTGTAAATACGCTCTACTTTAAATAAAAGTTGTCCATATACATTTACTATTTAGAACATACTCTGTAAGGTTTCCTCAATTTTATTACCCTTACCACGAACTCTTAATAGTACCCAGAAGAAAAATCCCATGCAATTATCTCGTAATCGCGTAAATGTATATAGCAATATAACTGAAAGTGAATATCGCCCCAGAAAGCTTTATATAATTGGACAGGAGGTTCCAAGCTGGGGATGATATTTTACAAATTCCCAAGAATCAAACCAACTATAAGCCAATCTATTGAGTAAGGCGAACATGTCTCTGGGCTGCTGTGTCTTGTTTATTGCTTACAACAATGTTAACATGATTATTTTAGTTGAGAGTGTTGTTTGTGCAAATGAGTGAAAACATAATACAATTTAAAAACTTTAAAATAGTTTTTCACTAAATCATCATTATCATTACATATATGAGAGAATTGCTTTATAAATGGTTTTAATATTTATTTGCTGTCATTTCAAAATTAATTAATGTTGTAATACACCTGAAATCGTTGTTTGCATTTTCGTGTTTGCCAGTGACATAGGTTTTTTTATTTTTCTGTTCATTAATTTTACGCAGATCATTTTTAATGAATCCAAAATTAAAAAGTTTCATAGAGTATATTAGAGTCAATATATGTTTCCACCAAGGCTTACTTGCTAAACTAGTGTCAGTAGTAAAAGGTAGCATATACTCGGTGTTTGTATTTCGGTGTTGGCCAATAACAATCTAGGCCTTTTTACTTTTTGTTAATTAGTGTTCTGTAGATCAGTTCAAAATTGACGAATACATCAACAAACAACAATAAGTTTGATAGAAAAAAATGATTAAATGTTGCTATAATTAGGCAGTAAAATTGATACTTAATTGGCAAATGATGACTTGTCATGTATCTAAACAAAGGACTACACAGTGTTTTATTTAGTTTCATGTCTAACATTTGAATTAACAACAGGGAGACGATTTGTTATCTGTTTAATTCTGCTATTCGATCTAACATAATCCGATGATCAGTTTTATAAGTGAATTCACTATCTAAAATTTGATAAAACAATTCAAGTTACTCATTTCTACCAAAAGAAGCTTGAACCCTTTGTTTAGCTTTCTGCCAACGGTGTTTAAAATTACCATAAAAGAAAGTATATTTGATTAATGTTATTTTAAACATTACAATTGTATCTTAGCAAAGTACGTCAATTGAATCTACTTCGTTCGGGCTAAATATTGCTAGAGCTTCTGGTTTATTGTACCTATAATTGTATTTCTTGGAAACTTAATTTTTAATTCCGTGAAATAGACAGACGCAGTAACATTGATTTAACAAATGGATTGGTCGTCATTTCCACCAATCAAAATGTTTTTGGTTTTGATTTTTATTGCCTGTGAACAGAATTGTCAAAAGGCAAGCTCACGCTTGTCGCGCATACAGGCTTTCAACGCTTTCAGCGCTTTTATTTAAGAAGTTGTAGTTAACTCATAGTGTTCACTATAGTAAAAGCCTGGGCCTTCAACCAAATCAATCAAAGTCGGAAACTTGGGAACTAGTACTAT
The DNA here is from genome assembly GCF_026914265.1 of Mya arenaria. Classification (NCBI taxonomy): domain Eukaryota; kingdom Metazoa; phylum Mollusca; class Bivalvia; order Myida; family Myidae; genus Mya; species Mya arenaria. Next base: position 27,899,732 of record NC_069136.1, on the reverse strand, counting down.
AAAACGAAAAAATACGTGGATTTGGACTTTTCATATTGTTCAAATGAAACTTTTTGCCATTGTGTTAATGCAAATTGGAATGGTCGAACATGTAAGGAATAGAAAACGCTTGAAAAAATCAAATAGCAAATTGATATTTTCTCTAATGTTAATGCACTTATAAAACTACATATTTCATCAAAAAGTATGAAGGCTGAAGAAGCACTAGAAATCGCAGCAAACTTCACTACATATTAGTGATGGACGCATTGAAACCCTGTTCGAGGTTTGCCTTAGGAATGTGGTAATTATAGAGAAAAACAGGACAGGACACAAATTTATAAGAACAAATACCATATACATCACTGAATAAGTTTTGTAAACAACGAGCATTTCAGCTAAATACTCATTTGCTTGGCGGTTGTCACTGGAATTCATTTTACAACATATTTTAATTTGAAGCAAAACACAATCAATAGTGTTTTGAAAGTTCCTTGTATACTATATTTCGATTCAGTGAAACTTAGTAAATAATTATCTCTTTGCTTAATACCACAAAATGAACAATTCTTAAACTACAAAGTGATAAAATAAATATAAAAAGTGTAGGACCGCTATCAATCCTGACCACAGATCGACTGTGACTAGTGGTTAATTTTACAAAAGCTTAGTATTACTTTCTTAAACAAATATTCATCAATGCATAGCAAATGCGATCTCACAGAAGCAATACTTATACTCACCAACTGATTTCTTTTTCCCAGTTCATATTCATAATCACTTGTTAAAACGTTACTCTTTGCATCAAGTTGTCGGTACGAAAGCTTTTCATAAATGCCCTCACAAACTAGGCCAATGAAGCAACATGCATTTTATTAGTGTAGTTTTAAATAATTATAAAGAAGTCAATAGTTCATAAAAGTTGCACTGAAAACTTGATTATTATAACAAGCTCGCCAACAAAATACTTTCATTTAGTCCTTCAAAGTATATTGCAAGCATGCTCATAAAGTACATGCACCTAACAGAGACAATGTATGAATACACCGTTTTCATGTAACTAGCTCTGAGAGAAATGAAGTTTCACTTGAACAAATGTTCTCAAAAAATCTTATTTTCCATGCGTTTCAATAAAATAATAGGAATTTTATAGCCATGTAGGGCTAACACTTTAATGCTGATTTGTCTTTCCTTTTAAATGTTTCATTGTCTGAGAATCTTCTGAACATAAAACAGTTGATGGAATCATCAGAAAAAAAGAAGTAAGAAGCCATTAAGTAAAATCCCAGTTGTTTTTAATCAATTACCATTGTGTTAATCGAAAATGAATCCCTAAAACCGACTCTGGCGACATAAAAACGACATGTACGAGAACGAAATAAACGGAATGCATCATACGGGTTCAGAGGAAACCACATTGTCGTATTGAAACAAAGGTAAAGCGTCCAAAGTTGAATGGATGATTTGGAACAGCGAAGTAAAAATATATTTCATATTTCATTAAAAGGTTTATATAATTTGATTTTTCGCATTTTTTTCCTGCGTGTAATTTGTCTTTAGGGCTTTTCATGATCAGAAGGTAAAATCATAAATTAAAATTATGTTAATTTGCACTAATCGATAGCTGCTCGATCAATGTGTATTAAGTCGGGCTATGTTGCAGATTTAAAAATTGATAGGTTAATAGTAATAATTTGATAATTATTTACCTATCAATAAGTATTTCGGCTGTTTTTATACATTTGGCTGCAGACCTAACATGTGTAAGACCATTGTACCACCAGTGCTACTGACTAAACATGTGTAAGACCATTGTATCACCAGTGCTACTGACCAAACATCTGTGCGGCCATTGTACCAACATTGCTGCTGATCAAACATGTGTAGGGCCATTCTGCCACCATTGCTGCTGACCAAACATATTCAAGGCCATTGTATCACCATTGCTTCTGACCAAACATGTGTAAGGCCTTTGAATCACCATTGCTGCGGACCAAACATGTGTAAGGCCACTGTACCAACATTGCTGCAGACAAAACATATGTAAGGCCATTGTACCACCATTGCTGCTGACCAAACATGTGTAAGGCCATTGTACACCATTGCTGCAGACAAAACATGTGTAAGGCCATTGTACCACCATTGCTGCAGACCAAACATGTATAAGGCCATTGTACCACCATTGCTGCAGACCAAACATGTGTAAGGCAACTGTAACAACATTGCTGCAGACCATACATGTGTAAGGCCATTGTACCACCATTGCTGCTGACCAAACATGTGTAAGGCCATTGTACCACCATTGCTGCTAATTTAACATATGTAAGGCCATTATACCACCATTGCTGCTGACTAAACATCTTTAAGGCCATTGTATCACCATTGCTGCTGACCAAACATATGCAAGGCCATTGTACCACCATTGCTGCTGACCAAACATGTGTAAGGCCATTGTACACCATTGCTGCAGACCAAACATGTGTAAGGCCATTGTACCACCATTGCTGCAGACCAAACATGTATAAGGCCATTGTACCACCATTGCTGCAGACCAAACATGTGTAAGGCAACTGTAACAATATTGCTGCAGACCAAACATGTGTAAGGCCATTGTACCACCATTGCTGCTGACCAAACATGTGTAAGGCCATTGTACCACCATTGCTGCTGATTTAACATATGTAAGGCCATTATACCACCATTGCTGCTGACTAAACATCTTTAAGGCCATTGTATCACCATTGCTGCTGACCAAACATATGCAAGGCCATTGTATCACCATTGCTGCTGACCAAACCTGTGTAAGGCCATTGTACCACCATTGCTGCTGACCAAACATGTGTAAGGCCATTGTACCACCATTGCTGCTGACCAAACATGTGTAAGGCCATTATACCACCATTGCTGCTGACTAAACATCTTTAAGGCCATTGTATCACCATTGCTGCTGACCAAACATATGCAAGGCCATTGTATCACCATTGCTGCTGACCAAACCTGTGTAAGGCCATTGTACCACCATTGCTGCTGACCAAACATGTGTAAGGCCATTGTACCACCATTGCTGCTGACCAAACATGTGTAAGGCCACTGTACCAACATTGCTGCAGAATAAACATATGTTAGGCCATTGTAATACCATTGCTGCTGACTAAACATCTTTAAGGCCATTGTACCACCATTGCTGCTGACAAAACATGTGTAAGGCCATAGTACCTATATTGCTGCTGACCAAACATGTGTTAGGCCACTGTACCAACATTGCTGCAGACTAAACATATGTTAGGCCATTGTACTACCGTTGCTGCTGACTAAACATCTTTAAGGCCATTGTATCAAAATTGCTGCTGACCAAACATGTGTAAGGCCATTGTACCACCATTGCTGCAGACCAAACATGTGTAAGGCTATTGTACCACCATTGCTGCTGACCAACATCTTTAAGGCCATTGTACCACCATTGCTGCTGACTAAACATATGTAAGGCCATTGTACCACCATTGCTGCAGACCAAACATGTGTAAGGCCATTGTACCCCCATTGCTGCAGACCAAACATGTGTAAGGCCATTGTATCCCCATTGCTGCTGACGAAACATGTGTAAGGCCATTGTACCACCATTGCTGCTGATTAAACATGTGTAAGGCCATTGTACCACCATTGCTGCAGACCAAACATGTGTAAGGCCATTGTATCACCATTGCTGCCGACTAAATATGTGTAAGGCCATTGTATCACCATTGCTGCCGACTAAATATAAGTAAGGCCATTGTACCACCATTTGCTGCTGACTAAATATGTGTAAGGCCATTGTACCACCATTGCTGCTGACTAAACATATGTAAGGCCATTGTACCACCATTGCTGCAGACCAAACATGTGTAAGGCCATTGTACCACCATTGCTGCAGACCAAACATGTGTAAGGCCATTATACCACCATTGCTGCTGACTAAACATCATTAAGGCCATTGTATCACCATTGCTGCTGACCAAACATATGTAAGGCCATTGTATCACCATTGCTGCTGAGTAAACATGTGTAAGGCCATTGTACCACCATTGCTGCTGACTAAACATGTGTAAGGCCATTGTATCACCATTGCTGCTGAGTAAACATGTGTAAGGCCACTGTACCACCATTGCTGCTGACTAACCATGTGTAAGGCCATGGTACCGCCATTGCTGCAGACCAACATGTGTAAGGCCATTGTACCACCATTGCTGCTGACCAAACATGTGTAAGGCCATTGTACCGCCATTGCTGCTGACCAAACATGTGTAAGGCCATTGTACCACCATTGCTGCTGACTAAACATATGTAAGGCCATTGTACCACCATTGCTGCAGACCAAACATGTGTAAGGCCATTGTACCACCATTGCTGCTGACTAAACATGGGTAAGGCCATTGTACCACCAGTGCTGCTGACTAAATATGTGTAAGGCCATTGTACCACCATTGCTGCTGACTAAATATGTGTAAGGCCATTGTACCACCATTGCTGCTGACTAAATATATGTAAGGCCATTGTACCACCATTGCTGCTGACTAAACATGTGTAAGGCCATTGTACCACCATTGCTGCTGACTAAACATGCGTAAGGCCATTGTATCACCATTGCTGCAGAGTAAACATGTGTAAGGCTATTGTACCACCATTGCTGCTGACCAAACATGTGTAAGGCCATTGTACCACCATTGCTGCTGACTAAACATGTGAAAGGCCACTGTATCACCATTGCTGCTGAGTAAACATGTGTAAGGCCATTGTACCACCATTGCTGCTGACTAAACATGTGAAAGGCCACTGTATCACCATTGCTGCTGACCAAACATGTGTAAGGCCATTGTACCAACATTGCTGCTGACCAAACATGTGTAAGGCCATTGTACCACCATTGCTGCTGACCAAACATGTGTAAGGCCATTGTACCACCATTGCTGCAGACTAACCATGTGTAAGGCCATTGTACCACCATTGCTGCTGACTAAACATGTGTAAGGCCACTGTACCACCATTGCTGCTGACTAAACATGTGTAAGGCCATTGTACCACCATTGCTGCTGACCAAACATGTGTAAGGCCATTGTACCACCATTGCTGCTGACTAAACATGTGTAAGGCCATTGTACCACCATTGCTGCTGACTAAACATGTGTAAGGCCACTGTACCACCATTGCTGCTGACTAAACATATGTAAGGCCACTATACCACCATTGCTGCTGACCAAACATGTGTAAGGCCATTGTACCACCATTGCTGCAGACTAAACATGTGTAAGGCCATTGTATCACCATTGCTGCTGACTAAACATGTGTAAGGCCACTGTACCACCATTGCTGCTGACTAAACATGTGTAAGGCCATTGTACTTACAAAGTTACAAAATCATAACGTACATTCATTATGACAAATGTCAAGGCCATTGAGTGATGAAATTGCTTTCAAGGATAGGGTTTTAATTGTATTTGACCTAATGTGATCCACAAAAGCTAACGCACGGCGGACGCGCATTGGAGCCAAAACATTGTGTTGTGCGTTGAAGATACTCCAATACGTCTTCTGTTTAACTGCCAATGAGTGAAAAATGAATTGCAATTTAGTAGAAAACAAACTTTAAAAACTGAAATAATTCCCAGGTTTTGATATGACTCTATGCCCTGTATAATAGACTTTTATTCATAACTTATATTTAACACAACTTATAGTCAATCTTATTATACATGAAAATACATTCCCCGATCTTTAACTCGTATAAAACTTTAAAAATTAAAAAAAGAAAAAGTAACGGCTCTAATGAACGCCCGGTGTGTAAAAGTTAAACCACAAAGGGTATTACCCGTTTACGTCCTATAAACTGTTAAGGAATGTTAAGTAACCGGCCATATATGTAATGTTATGTAATAATGCATACAAAATAACGGGTCAAGACCAGCATTTAAAATCATACCATTATCCCTTTCGTTGATTTTAAACGAAATCATACACTTTTTTATTGAATTAAAATTAAAATGCACGTGTACGCTAAAGCCATGTAGAACATAAATTTCAAAATGTCTAGGTCTGTTGATGTTATGAATACGTAATAACTTACGTTTATTAAATGAACGTACAATTTGCATGTCATGACCATCCCTGTAATTTCAAAGTCTAAAACAAAAACATTACAGACAAAAATAGACTTGATCTTCGGTTTGGAAAGGAATGTAACTTCATGTAAATGATATACGTCGAAGTATTCATTTATGTCTGGGAAGGTTAGAAAGAAACATTACGGCAACAAAACCCAAGACATCATTACAGTGTGTCACGTCTGAATATATTATGGCTCGACATTATAGCCATTCTGGGGCGGTATTCATAAAACATCTTAGTGAAGATCTTCAACCTGAGCAATGTAAATTGCCTTATTTATGAAGAATACTACTTTAAATAGTTACGCTCTACTATTAATATAATTGATTCATATATATTTACTATTTAGAACACACTCTGTAAGTTTTCTTTAAATTCAACTGAGGAAATACAGCAATTATCTATTAAATTTTAACTATTTACTAAGATGCTTTATGAATGCTGTCACTAATGCCGTTACATTAAAACTGAAGCAAGCTGTAATGGTTTTACACGGTTTTGGAGCGTTGTGTTAATTTGATCATGTTGTTTCTTTCCAAATGTTATAATATCCTTTTAAATTTAAAAATGCATAAACAAAAATATCAAATGACACAGCTTTTTAAGGATTCCTGAATTTTCGAATGGTTATAGAAGCACGAAAAAATATTGCATCGTTGGGAAAAGGAATCCTTAAAGTACATATCATTAACACGCTAATATCGCCATCGGAACGTTTTATTTAGTAATGGCTTCAACCGACTTCTACGTTTTGAAAATAGTATAAAAGCATCTAGTATTTCTAGCGCAATCATAACATAATTAACGAGTGTATTTTAGTACTTCTGGCAGACACAACTGCAACTACGTATATCCACCACTATAATGAGATCATTTACATTGTGTTATCCATTAATAATGTTTGTACGTCATCCTCAATTTTATTACCCTTACCACGAACTCTTAATAGTACCCAGAAGAAAAATCCCATGCAATTACCTCGTAATCGCGTAAATGTATATAGCAATATAACTGAAAGTGAATATCGCCCCAGAAAGCTTTATATAATTGGACAGGAGGTTCCAAGCTGGGGATGATATTTTACAAATTTGGTAGCCTGAAATCGTTGTTTGCATTTTTGTGTTTGCCAATGAGGATAAAGTTTTTTTTAATTATTTGCTCATTAATTTCACGTAGTTCAATTTGAACAAATGCACAATTAAAAAGATTCATAGAGTATATTAGAGTTAATCGATCTTTCCAACAAGGCTTACTTGCTAAACTAGTGTCAGTAGTAAAAGGTAGGATATACTCGGTTTTTGCATTTTAGTTTTGCCAATAACAATCTAGGCTTTTTTTTAACTTTTTGTTAGTTAATGTTCTATAGATCGATTCAAAATTGACGAAAACATCAACAAGCAACAATAAGTTTGATGTCAATTTTGACAATGTACAGAAATAGAAAAAGTGATGAAATAGTGCTGTGATTAGGCAGTAAAATTGATACTTAATTCGCAAACGACTTGTGATGTATTTAAACTATGGACGTCACAGTGTTTTATTTAGTTTATGTCTTACATTTTAAATTAACAATAGGAAGACGATTTGTTTTCTGTTTAATTCTGCTGTTCGATCTAACATAATCCGATGATCAGTTTTATAAGTGAATTCACTATCTAAAATTTGATAAAACAATTTAAGTTACTCATTTCTACCAAAAGAAGCTTGAACCCTTTGTTTAGCATTCTGCCAACGGTGTTAAAATAACCATAAAAGAAAGTATATTTGAGTAATGTTATTTTAAACATTACAATTGTGTCTTAGCAAAGTACGTCAATTGAATCTACTTCGTTCGGGCTAAATATTGCTAGAGCTTCTGATTTATTGTACCTATAATTGTATTTCTTGGAAACTTAATTTTTAATTCCGTGAAATAGACAGACGCAGTAACATTGATTTAAAATTTAAAAATATTTACTCTTTTCATATAATCAGATTTTGCTTAACTACGCCTCTCTGCAAACGATACTACAGAAATCATTATATTTGTAGCATCATCGATTGTTCATTCTTAATTCGATATAGGTAATATTGTTGTGTTACGTTGGTCAATATTTAAACAAACTGACCGTCCCTTTGTATATTTGACAGTCCATTCTAAAATAATGGGCAGTTAGTGGATATAAGGTACACAGTACAATTACCTATACAGAGTACAAAAGGAACAAAGTAGGACGTCACGGACAAGTTTAAAGACCTTTGGGTCTCGTTTTGTATATAACTCACTTTTTTTGTTCTTTTCACGAATTTTGTGTTGCTATTAGCGAAAATACTACGTTTATAACGATTTGTTATACGTAAACATTATTACTGTAGTTATGAGATTATCCTGTCCATACTTATATTCGTATGTTATTTTGTATATATGGTCTTTCGTTCGACTGAATTCGGACGTGAACTGATCTCTTTGTATTTTTGCAAGTCCCAAATAGCTTGTTACACGTCACCAGACACCCAAAAGTCACATCTTTGTGGGTCGGATACCTTTAGCAGATTTGTGGGTCGGATACCTTTAGCAGATTTGTGGGTCGGATAGCTTTAGCAGATTTGTAGGCTGGATACCTTGAGAAGATTTGTGGGTCGAATACCTTTAGCAAATGTGTGGGTCGAATACCTTTAGCAAATGTGTGGGCTGGATACCTTTAGCAGATTTGTAGGCCGGATACCTTTAGCAGATTTGTAGGCTGGATAACTTTAGCAGATTTGTGGGTCGGATACCTTTAGCAAATGTGTGGGTCGGATAGCTTTAGCAAATGTGTGGGACATTTGAGTATCTTTATTTATGTGACAGGGAGATGTTTGGATTGGTTTTGTGATTGCTTGTGAAACGTTCATAGTTATTCAATCACCCGCATAACTTGAAGACTGAATTGTACAGCAAGAACCAAAAGGTGTTATAACATGGGCATTGTAAATTGGAACTGAAAAGTAAACATCACTCCAATTTTAATTGAACACACCAGAACTTACTACACCAAAATTATTTATTTTTTGAAAGATTTGAAAAAGTGTTCTTAATGTTAAATTTCTCTTAAAATGTTTCTTAAAGTAAACCATCAGTTCAGACTGGTGAAGAAAAAAAAACGTATTCACCATAGAAACCTTCATAAACGTTTGCGTTATTGCTGAAACTTCAACAACAATGCGGTCATTCTGTGAAATAATACTAATTATGCGTTTATGCAAGGACGTATTCATTATTGTTCCCAATATGGAGCGATAATGTCTTCCTTCACGACATTATACACTGAACTGAACCATATAAAGACATGAATGTATTCTCTATAACTATCAGTGTGGTAGAGATACAAATTAAAAATACGCCTACGATAACATTCCTCCAACAAATATTTCTGTTAAATGTATTAAATCTGAATGTTTTATGTTTATAGTTATGACTTTCACAGCTGTGTTGAAAAACAGTCAAGTCAGTGGCACACCCAAGTATCTTAAAATTGAATATACCTACACATCTATTAAGTTGCTGCCTAAACTTAAGTGTTTAATAGGCAATGGATGATTGGGGAGGAATTAACACCAAGGTTTTTATTAGTTTCAAGGTATCGTAACGTTTAATCCTTTTTAGTCCGGTATTGTTATTCCTTAATTCAAATAAATGTAGTCATTCATAATAAGTAATACGTATTATTTGTTATTAAAATACATTTTTAAAATATCACGGTCGCCCTTTTTAGAGTCAATATTATTGCACAATATAGTAATCTTGAATTTTTATAGTCAATTGGATATCACTTTGCTAAACTACAGTTTACAAAAACTATTGTGTCAAATATTTATGTAAACATTTTTTTTGTCAGCCAGTTATCTTTTTTATTAGTTTAGATTCCATAAAATGCCGAAAACATCACTTCATATACGCCGTTTATACTTTCTTTTTAAAAGATATTTCTTGTTTATGCCTCAGTCACAGGCCGATTTGGTCTAGTCGGATTACAATCATTTTCACTTTTTGTGTCATAGCGCTGTCAAACGGCAATGTGTGACGCCGCATAAGATTAACGAGAATCATTGAATTATTTTCCGTTTCGGTGTTTTCCTCTCTTCCTGTTGCTTAGATTTAAATAGTTGTAGGTTAATGAGTTTTCATCATTTTCAAACGTACTAAGTTCCGGTGTGCAAATTACAAAGTTTCAATTTTTTGCAAAGATCGATGTACTTGATTCTTCTAAGCAACTTACCAAACATTGCACATACTCATATACAATCTGATACGGGAAGTTTCTATCTATCTACATATTGGTACGAATGCGAAAGTTTTAACTGAGCCGCAAAAAGCAAAAAAGGGGAAGTTTTCCTTTATCTATCTACATAATTCTAAGAAGTGAAAAAAATACTGAGCCGTGAAAAGCAAAAAAATGTTTAATGGCAAAAAATATAACGTAATCAGGAAAATCGGGAAAAACTTTAGTGTAAAAGGTTCTTGGGATATTTAAGATCGTAACCATGCTTTTTTCATGATTAACACGATGTGATGCCAAACAAGAATAATTTGATAAATAAAAATACGACCCTGTTGTGGCTCTTCTTAATAATCTAATTATCTTGTGGATTAAACGATTACACGTACACCATAAATCATAAAACAGTGGTAGTGTATATGACATCAAGGTCATTTAATATTCATCTTCAATTTAAATTCCGAGCAGAACGACATAAATAACAATTATCTTCACCCACCAGTGCGAGTTTGTCTTCTTTTAGGGTTTTAGATAAGAGCTGTATTTTAGATGAAAATTATGTTGCTTGTTTCAAGCCTTCTGAATTTCAATATCGGACATTTATGGTACCTAATGGTTTTGACAGCTTACAAATATCAGTACACCTTACGAAACGAGCTACACACTAACATTTAAACTAGTGACAACATGTTTTTTCAACTAGGTTTCTCTAATGTGCTTGATATTCTTTGCCTTTTATTCACGATTGATTGAAAAAATAAAAATGAAAGGTAGCCAAACACATCGAAGATACGTTAAATGCGAAAGATGTTTGATAAGTAATAGCAAACCACGGGACGGATGATGTGATACGACGTAAATTCCTTGATCTATGGTGAAGGTATAGGGGCTCGAGCATGGAGCATGTATGATGCTTATTTCTATGGACTCTACAAAATATGGAGGCTGTAAAATAGTGTGGTTATTTATTTGATGATTATTTGGGATCACTGCATACCTATCGATGAATTTTGAAAAAAAAAACATACCGCTCTCGGTGGTTTTCTCCCATAATATAAGTTTAACTGAAAAAAGAGATGCGGGTTATTATATCCATAAGTCTTGTATCTTGTAGGATTACCGCGGTAGTGTGACTATTTTATATCATTTTACAATAAAACTGTAAAAATCAAAACAATTGTTGAGGCCTGATGAGCAAGTTAATTGCTTTTTAAGATTCATTTATGTATATATTTAGCATAAGAAATTACCAGATAATAATAAATGGCAAATATAAAGAAAATACGTTTGTAATTTACATTTTTTGTTCTTGCAACAATACAGCTATAAAACATTCTAATCCATAGGGGTCTTTAACATTTACTAGGATAAAAATTAAAGAATGCGTTAAGTCACGGTTGTAGGTCTTAAAATCATGGATTTAGACGAGCATGCTTGGGTTATCCTTATCTAAAGGATTTTTTTTACTCATTTCACATTGAGTCTATTGATCAAATATTGTTAGCATATACACGATGTTAGAATTAAAAAAAGGCTTACTTATTTAAATGCGTCTGTCACAGTTTTAGTGTTGAGTCATCGTTTGTGGTGAACGGTTTTGTCGTCTTTATTTTCAATTATTTCGACAGGTCAAAACGACCAAATTCGATCCATTATATGTCACCTTTACAGGTTTACCCATTATAATGTTCTGACATTTCATTCTCTTTTTCCTTGATGTAAACAACAGAGGACAATCATGGCATAAACAATAAGATCTTAAATACTGCGCAAGGACCGAGTGATGATTGTACACGTCTATCAGTTATATATACGGACGGACAACGCCGCTACTATAACCGTTTGCGGAGTTAATCAAATATGGTATATAACTGACACCTGCGTAGTTTTCAAAACGCCACCTTGTGTTTCAATCCTGCGTTGCGTTCACAGCACCACTTCATGTTTCAATCCTGCGTTGCGTTCACAGCTCCACTTCATGTTTCAATCCTGCGTTGCGTTCACAGCACCACTTCATGTTTCAATCCTGCGTTGCGTTCACAGCTCCACTTCATGTTTTAATCCTGCGTTGCTTTCACAGCTTCACTTCATGTTTCAATCCTGCGTTGAACAATTCAATCCTGCGTTGCGTTCATAGCTTCACTTCATGTTTCAATCCTGCGTTGCGTTCACAGCTTCACTTCATCTTTCAATCCTGCGTTGCGTTCACAGCTTCACTTCATGTTTCAATCCTGCGTTGTGTTCACAGCTTCACTTCAGGTTTCAATCCTGCGTTGTATTCACAGCTTCACTTCAGGTTTCAATCCTGCGTTGTGTTCACAGCATCATTTCATATTTCAATCCTGCGTTGCGTTTACAGCTTCACTTCATGTTCAATCCTGCGTTGCGTTCACAGCTTCACTTCATGTTTCAATCCTCCGTTGTGTTCACATTGCCAATCTTTTTCAATCCTGCGAACCTAAAAAGTGTTTTCTACGCCGCTACCCGTTTGATGCCCCTCACATAAAAGTATGGCTGATGACGTAGCTGTGAATTTTAGTGCAATCATGTTATGAACATTAATCAATGACCTTTAAAAAATTTCAAAATATTTTTGGCAACATTGTCTGGATCAGACGTGACGTGTTTTGATCAAGAGGAATGTAGTACAATGGATTTAAAAAAAATGTTCTTAAAATGAATATTTTCACTCCTTTCTTTGCAGTGACAATATCAAATTGATATTTTCCCTGTTGTCATTTCACTGTTAAAATTCCATAATTAACCGAAAAGCATAATATAAATTTGTTTTATCAAACGCTGTCGAGTCATTATGCCCATGCACACTGCTAACAAGTTTATTAAAGATAACAAAAATGCAGACAAAGTGAAATTTTTGACACTTTAAGGGCAATAGTTCTGGATATAATAGAGCTATATATACTATATGAACGTTTTCAAGGAACTTGTGGTTTTGCTCCACAAGTCATCTTACATATATAATGTACTTGAGAATTTACGAAGAATGACAATTAAGCCATGCCCGTTAATATCTTTTTTTCCTGGCAATAATCTAATATCGAGCAGAATTCGTGATATTAAGTTAGTGCAATTAGTTGGGCGTTTCTCATCAGACTTGATACAATAATAAAATATTAATCGGGAAAAAACGGAAATCTGGTCATTTCTTGCAAATAAGGCGAAGCGTTCAAGAGTCGTCCATTGTCTTGTAAATTCATATTCTAAGACTGGCATTATTTCCTTCTTGGTCTTGTTTTATGTTCCGTTAAAATAGAAAAAAAAAATAAAGAAATTCTATTTTTTGTTATAAATGCCGTCGGATATTATTTCAATAGTTGCAATAGTTTCAACAATTACAACTATAAATGTTTGATATGCAATATAAAGCATTCTACATTAGAAAGCCTCATGAAGAATGAACATTCCAATTCGAAGTAGGTGATGATGATTTTCTGCATTACAGTTTATTCCATGTTTCGTAAAATGTTTTTCTACATGTTTATTAACCCAAACCCTGCATCCACGAAAATCGTCCACAGCGTGATTGGATGCACATGCCGGGATTTGGATTTATGAAATAGAGCACACGATATTTACCATATTTTGTTTTACGTAGGCGAACGTGCACATTTAAAACAGCCCATATTTGTGTTTTAGAGTTGGTCAGTCCATGTTTTATAAAATGTTTTAATGAGTTGTTCTACATGCTTAATAACCCAAACCCTGTATCCGCGCAAATCGATGCTATTGGATTTGGATTCCTCGATTTGAGCATACGATATTCAACATATTTGTTTTTTCGTATGCAGAAAGCGAACGCGGACAGAGCGCACATGTAATACGAGTACACACTCCTTAACAAATGTTAAATAAAGAGGTGAGAATGGTATTGTGATTTAGGTGTCCGCTTCTTCTCCAAGAGGTCGCGTGGATTTGGTCGCCACTAGGGGTACTTTCTCATGGCTTCTCAAAAAGGGCAAAGTTCTGGGGCAGTGATTACGAACAGTCTCAAGTCTGAGTTCAGACTCAAAACTCATTATGGCAAAACTTCATTTCCTTGTAACTTTCCTTCTATCAGAGTATTGATGGTAAAATTTGCTGAAATATATTAATATTTGGATGTTTTACCTTTATAAACATACATTTTTGTAAAAAAAAATGAAATAAATATGATTTTTGATATTTTTTTCCTTAACAAAAATGCTTTTCTGAGTCTTAGTCTAGACTAGGACATGTTCGTAATCACCGCCCCAGGATTCTGCTCAGGAAACGGGCTCGAGAGAGATCAGCTTTCGTCACAACAGAGCTTAACGAAATAAGTAAATACTCAACGATTGTTTGAGTTGGTCTATTTTCAAATTGTGCAATATTAAAAGGTGTCAATAGGAAAACAAGTCTAACGTGATAAACAATATTGCACAAGTTTCTGTAGTAAACCATGATTTACGATTTGGAATTACTGCATGAAATTCACCGTGTAGCATAATTTCTTTATTAGAAAGGAATTACGTCCATTATGTGAAATAATTGCGCTGCAATGAAAAGCAATTTCTTCATATAGTATTTCTATCTTTCGATCTAAAATCATTTCGTTTTGTCAAAACTACGGGAAAGTTTGAAAAAAACATGTTCATGCTACTTAATTTAAAACGTATTAAATAACGTCTCTTTTAATTGAATATAGAAGACAAAATAATCTTTAAATAGCGTTATCTTAAGAACAATATTGGTACTAATCCAAGAGTTTCATATTTAAGGAAAGATCTTTAAATTCGTAGTTTTAAACTAGAACAATACTTTTAGACATTTGGAGGTTAAAAGAAAGACCAACACAATTTATAGTTCACTCGATCTCTACCGCTCTGTTGACCCAATGTAACTAACTATTCGTCGGTTTATTTCAGAAGGTATCAATCTCTTCTTTAGCTTTATGTCGTTTAGCACTTTCTGCCATTAATCCAACGCTTTTATATTCTATATCGCAAAATCTGAAGAATACACAACGTCCCTATTAATTAAATTGCGTTGTTGATGGCATTTGCTTGGTAGTGCACAGAAAACATGCTTTCGAGAAAAACACCTACAACCTCACAATATATAGGCGAGGAAAATTGAAAGGATTGAACGCAATTGATTATTTCTGATAATTATTTTTTACAGTTTTATTAAGACTGATGCAGCTGAGGATAAGGTTTACAATGCATGGTTTAACAGTCCTCTTTTACACAACACATTACTTATCGGCGGCTTTTAGGGATCGGTCTAGCTTATATAAATTTACTTTTTAATAATATTTTTCTACGAAAGAAGAGTTTTTAATCAAGAATGAACCTGAATTATCAAATTTCCGCTTGGTATTATAGTAGTACACGCGAATATAAATCCTATTTTTATCCTTCGTTTCTATAAAAGATACTGTGTTTCGTATCCACTTCGGTCGTTAAATATCAACTTACGAAACATCGCCCCCATACGTGAATCACATATGGCGCCGATTTTCAATTAGAAGCGAGCTCCGTATAATTGCCATTTATTGATTGAACTAGCTTATTACACCATTTAGTTATTATAGAGACTTCAGTTTGAAATTTAAACATAGTAAAATTTAAACTTAGTGTTTGGAATATATCGTAAGTGTTAACAAACATTAAAAGTGTTAGCTTTGCTCGACATTTAAGACAATGGGCTTTCAAACAAACTGGATATTTGGCTTTGAAAAGTAAAAAAAAAAACAACCTTATACTTGTTCCGCGTGCAGCTTTGTTAAGACGCAAAACAGCATCGCCGCATAAACGAAATCGACCACGTTTATGCGGTGATTTTCAACGCATAAACAGGACTTTATTATGTGGCAAAAAAGCACACTTTCGCCGCATATAAAACAATTAAAACACATATTAATACAATAGTGGTTGATAAAGTTTCATCAAGATCGGACTTAGTTTTTTGTGTCCATTTAACCAAGCTTTGTACTAGACTTTTAGAGACGTAAATTCTGACAATGATTTAGTAAGATCGGTTTGAATGTAAACCAAACTAATTGATCTTTCTGCGAAAACGTTTGAAATGACGTTTGGCCCGACTTAAGGCGGGAATATATGTTACGACAGCGCACAACACCGTCATTTAGGACAATCAGAAAATTCAATCGTCGTATGACGTAACATTTTCTCGCCTTTTTGTCAGACTGACGGGCATGTACCCTTGACAATGCGCACTCTCAAACGTTTCTAGAAAAGTCAATTGCTAACGACGGACACACAAAAGAAATCCGAAAATCCTTACAGCTCCACATGTGTTTTGTGCTCTGGTGAGCTAAGAATTATTTTTCTTGTCAAGAACCACTGGTAATTGTGCGATTGTGAAATTTATTCACGTCTTAATCATCAGCGTATATACCTGGCTACCAGGGCAACGAAAGGAAAACTTTTGAAGATCGTATTGTTTCAAAACATTTTGGCTCAACTTAAAATATTACCTTAAATTTGACCAATTTGCCTGCATACTTTTCCCGTATTTTTTACAAATGACAGTAATATGCTACGCCCTAATCTTAATCATCATCATTATCAACAACATCATCACAATCACCATCATCATCACCACAATCACAACCACCACCACCATCATCATCCCCACAACCATCATCATCATAATTATCATAATCATCATCGTCATCACCATCGTTTTTTATGAAATATTTGAACTGTTTTAGAATTTTTTAGCTTTATTATAAATTATAATAATAAATGGTTAAGTTAAGCTTCATTATGAGGCAAAAAGGCACAGTTGCGCCCCATATAAAATCACCGCATAGACGAAAAAAAACATGATTTTGCGGCGATGCTGCTATGCGGCGTTACACAGCCAGTGCATACAATGGTAAACAAAGTGCAATACCATTGGTTTAAAACATATTTCCAAGTGTTATAGGCTGTTTAATGGTATATGGAAATTCAGTCAGTCTGATTAGCTTGTACTTGTTGACAGGTCGTTAACCAGAAGAATCATAAAGTCGAAGAATGAAGGCCACGCTTCGTTGTTGCCAATTGACGCGTTTGGGTGGGGAGGGGGCGTATTAAAGTTTATTTATCAGTTTTGGCATGTACTTTTTCAGGGAAGTCTCTATTACAAATAAGGCAGTTCAATTATATATTAAATAGATGATATAACTCATAATATATGTTGGAACTTTTGATTTCGTAATGGTTTTGTAATGTTCTAGCTAACAATTTCACTAATGAAAGGTAAGCTTACTTCCCCTTAAACGGATCTGTTTTGAAGCATGTGCAATTGTTTTAATATCAAATATATATTTTTGACATAACCTGTTTCGAAAGGAAGGTACTTAGCTTTCGATCAAAGAACAGCACCTTCAATTTACGTAAAAAGTAATTCTGATAGTTGATATTTCATTTATTATCCCTTTATTTCACCGAAATATTTGAGAGAAAAGGCGAAACATTTTTTTTTGTATTTCGAATTTAGGGACATTTTTTTTTAAATTTTTAAGTTTGGAGTGCACTTCACATATTATAGATGTGCTTATCATCTTTCTTTGTAATAAGTGTACCAATATTCATTTAAAATTCTTGAACAGGTGTTTAAATTCATGTCCATGATAGAAGGCTTTACTACAACTCCTTGGCGACGATTTATCTCCTGCGAAAGACAGACGAGCTAAAAATTACACACCGTTATAGTGTTTACTACGTCATATGACGGTCAAAAAGGCCTTAATTGATTAATTCCACAAATGCCTTATAAAATGCCTATATATATATAACAATGCCATTTATTTCTCTTAGTGCTCGTTTTCCTACACGAACTCTTTATTGTAGGACGGGCGATTAGCGTCATTGCTTCTTGGAATAGAAAACCTAATGGAATATTAAAGAAAGTAATTAGTTTCACAAATGAATAAGAATGAATATACTGAATAGGTCTTCTCATGGTCAAACAGGTTTAACAAATGTATGACTAAAAATAAACAGAAGGAGAGAGACCAACCCTTGAATTTCTGTTTCACAATGATTCATATATTAATGACTTGCATTATAAATGACAAAGTTATAGACAAAACTGAAATAGAAGCATACACCTACGTGAATTGACAAAAATATTATGCTTAACCTTCCACAATCTTCAGATATCACACGAATCAGCCGAAATTCCCGTTGAAATTACTACTAAATTCACATGTGTTTGAAGTGTTTTGTTAGTCTGATTATTTAATGCATTCTAATTTTAAATAATTGAAAGACGTCATAATACACCTACGTGAGTTGACAAACATATAATGCTTACCGCTCCACAGTATTCAGATTTCGCACGATTCAGCTGAAAACCCCGTTGAAAGTATTCATAATTTCGCATGAGGCGCTTTTTTGTTGTGTTTTGTATGTTTGATTATTTTAACGCATTCTAATTTTGAATACTTCCAGAGGTAATAAGTAACGAATTTAGTTCTCATTAACAAAAATCCCATTGGTAGATGATCCCAAGGAGGATATGGCGATTTAAATTAACTGTTCCTTTTTCCATTTAGAAAAAAATCACAATGCATATACGATTATACAAGTCAAAATATTAAGTATTAAGTACTGTTCACAAAGATAAAAACAGAAATATTATTACATGATGATAATATGGCAAACAGCATTAAACTTCTTTCGTTATGATACTCTATCAATTTAAAGTAATAGCTAACATTTCTCCACAAGTCCCACAGTAACTCCGACGTCATATTTTGGTCAAGATTACAGCTATATAGAGAATGTTTACGACGAGTGTTTTGCAGCAGGTATATGTTAGTCAAGTTAAACCCATTGTTTAAAAATAATGATATGCTTTCATAATTTCCCTTGTTTTAAAACATTTTTTCTAAGTCCTAAAAATAACAAAAAGCATTGTCCTTTGTGGTAGGTTTCGGACGAAAAGAATGGTATTGTTTCTTGATACATAAAGAATGATGACAATATATTTTTATTATAATATAGAAAAAAAAAACGAAAAACAAGAGAAACCTGCATTAGGATACTGAAGTGAACAGCATAAATAAAGAAAACAAATATAAAAAAACTCCGACGTTTGGCCAACGCTTGGTAATCTTCACATCCTGTGTTGGGCCGACATTGGGCAAACATAAGATCGCCACCAACCTAGAATTACTGAATCGTGTATGTACCGTTGGTTTGTTTGGTAAATGCTTATAAAGAAAAAGACTGCTTAAGGTACACACTCTCTTGTATTGGTGTTAAGGTGTGTTTATGTGTTGTCACCTTTCATTTTTGTAATGATCCCATAAGCTAGCTCTATGTGCTTGTATTTAAATATATATTATGTTATCTTATGTTCATAAATGTATGTGGAATACTTTAAAGACATTTTGGGACTTGTCACAATATACGGACTCATTTGTCATTTTGAAAGTAATTAAAGCCACCTATAATACTCATGTTTGTTATCTTATTTCAATATATTGAAGATACACGAGACAATGTGCGAAAAAGATAATGTAACAACTAGTGCGCAATATAAAACAGGTTTTAATAGACCGTTGCTGTGATTATAGAGGCGTTTCTTCCGTTATTATCTATGAAATTTCTATAAGCGGCTAGAAACAAACTTAATGGCACTTCGCAGACAATGTTCATGAAAATGTCTAGTTAAGTGCTAATACATATTGAGCAGAGACAATATGTCTACGGAATTTATCTCGGGCGTGAATTCTGCATTATATTTAACCTACATCATCAGTATCGCCGCCTGATGATGATGATGATGATGATGATGATGATGATGATGATGATGATGATGATGACAAACTCTCTTATTAGAAAGCAAAATCACTGAGTATATTCAATTGAGAATCCACTTAAAGGACGCGAAAGAAAACGATGCTTAACGTAAGAAACAGCTATAAAACTATCATTCAACCATTGTGTCTTCCTTTCCTAGAATAACACATTTAGTTGCTTGTATTGAGCAGCCGTATCGAAGCGGTTGTGTAAAAGGCAATACAACACAGTTAAAAAGCCGCGAATATTAAAAAAACCGCGCTTTATACTTGCCGACTGCTGCAAGTTAAATTCTGCAAGAATATTCAAATTGTATGTCATGTTCTAAGTTCTAAGTGTTTTTAATCAGTAAGACTTTACGTACAGCCTTTTTACTGTTCTTAAAGATCATGGAAATAGTTCGTTTCTACTTCTGAATCAGGAGTTATTTAAGCCTGTAGTTGCGACACGTTTCTGGTAACAGCGCGTTCTACACCCTACATGATCAAAAACCTCTTTATTATTTCACCCTGTACTGGTCATTTGCCAAATGTGCAATAACTCAACTAACCCTGAACTGGAATATGTTAAGCCTGTCAGAGAGTGGGCAAGTGATTCCTACTTGCTCCTTATCAAATGAAGTAATCTAATAAATGTTTTTTTTCTTTTCTCAGTGACAAGAGATGTTGAATTCGGCAAATATATCAAAGTCTCATTGGATGCCCTATGGGGATCGTAATTACAACCATGTGAAATGATTCCGCATGAGCTTGTGATTTATCGTTTTAATATTATTGGAGATTTTATTGGAGATATTAACCTGTTCTTGTGAAACCTCGCAAACTAAACAAAGGAGTGTTATCATTAAATTCATTGAACCAAGGAGCTTATTAATAACACGGAAGTTCTGGTAAATCCATGTATTATTCTTCGACCTTCGTTTTTTAGTTTGGTCGTCAAGTCTATCACGCTTTATCTTTCTTTGCATTGTTCGGATGACAAATGTTTTACGTTTTAAATATGAGTCACTGTTCTGCACGTAGTTCTGGTCGTAATATGCGTCACTGTCTCGGCACGTAGTTCTGGTCGAAATATACGTCACTGTCTCTGCACGTAGTTCTGGTCGTAATATGCGTCACCGTCTCTGCACGTAGTTCTGGTCGTAATATGCGTCACTGTCTCTGCACGTAGTTCTGGTCGAAATATGCGTCACTCTCTCTGCACGTAGTTCTGGTCGTAATATGCGTCACTGTCTCGGTACGTAGTTCTGGTCGAAATATGCGTCACTGTCTCTGCACGTAGTTCTTGTCGAAATATGCGTCACTGTCTCTACACGTAGTTCTGGTCGAAATATGCGTCACTGTTTCTACACGTAATTCTGGCCGAAATGTGCGTCACTTTTACTACGCGTAGTTCTGGTCGACACGTATATCAAACCTTGTCATTCGGCAAGCTGGTGCCTGGTCCAATTCGGCCTAGTCCTTTTCGGCCTTCTTTGGAATGAAGCGTGACAATGGAATGCCGATTGGTAGTATGTTGTTCACAACTAATTTACGGAATATAAAAGAGCCGTTTAAGTGTTAATGTCAATGCCATAAGACCTTTGATAATTGAAAATTACAAAGTATGGAAATGATGTTTATAAATTTACTAATACTAATTATATTGCCTAAAATTACTTAAAAAGCTTGTAATACGCTTTTTAATATTCGAAAGAATCACAAAGGGAAATGAATAAAAAGGGACTGAAAACAATAATATTCATCAAAAATTATTTTACATGAAAGTATTCCGTAATATTATTGATTGTTATGTGTATTGTGTGTTCGAATGAAGTTAGGCAACATCAGCAGGCTTGTACTGGTGCCAGCGATGGCAGCATAGAACATTTGGAACAGGTAAAAAGTGTGTGTGGGTGGGGCGGGGGTCGTGAACATATTTATTTGTATAACTATATGTATTCAGACGATGTAGAAATGTATAAGTGTAATAAAGGATATGAGCCTATAATTACGCTATTATACCGTACTTTGATGTGCATGGTATCTGGTAGGCGACACATGCACCCGTGCAATAAGTAGCGTGCATAAAAATAACAACAGTATTTCAGTATACGCTCGCGATTTATTGCTCGATAGGCTTGACACTATGGTATTGTTAGATCAAAGTAACTACTTGATGTGTTTGAACATGTGTTTGTGCTACAACTTGCATCTGTTTTAACCGACTGTGTTCGTTACCTATTATAGTGTGGGGGAAGTTAATACGGCATAGCAACGAGAAGCACTTGGTCGACATAATCATAACTGGCTGGTAAAGTAGTTACCATAGTTTTTGAGCATAAGACTTTGATAACGATCCCCTGCACTTCCAATAAAATATCAGGTGTTGTGTTCGTCTAGCCAATTTCTCTAGGCTTCATTATATGCGGCCAAAAGTTAATTGAAACGACAGTCGTCTGCACTGTTTATGTCACAGTGTGATCATATTTGTACTTTTTTATGCTAATAGTGTGGTTTCATATATTATAGAGCCTTTCTAATCTTTTGTATATTCCTACTTAATTAGTCAACATTAGGCACTGAATATTGAAGGAAACATGTATAAATTTTGGATCTCGCCAACTTGTTGTTGGTGTGTGCATGTTTTGCGGCCCAATGTATACGTGTCGTTACTTGTTGATGTGGGATGAAAATAAAGTATATCATTTGGCAGCTGACGGCATTGACAGCACCTATATCTTGTGTAGAAAATAAGTTCACTTACCCAAACTTATTATATGTCCGATGTTACGTCACACGTCTACTAATATTGTTCTTATACGTATTTTGCATTTATATATACATATAAACTCTCTTTATAGTTTTTTTCATATTTATTATTTAAATTTATTATTTATTTTTTTCAAACGGCGATTTTAATTCACCTACACCGGGGATGAGCAAAAAAAGTCACGTGACCACAAATGCAAACGCCAGTAGTATTTTGGCTCGATTGATCGTCAATCAAGGTAAGTTTCTTATCGATATTTTTGTTATACACGAGAGTTCGTTCAAATGACATAGCGCAAAAAGAATGCATTGTTTTGTCTTTCGATCGGTGTATTGGTCACCATTCATGTCTGCATAGTTTCTGAGAACACTTCGATACAAATTGTGTCCATGAATGCAAACGGACGTAGGTAGTGTTAAAATGTCACATATTAAGATAAATTGCCACATTTTTTCAATTGTTTTGACTTTCAGTTGTTCAATAACGGCTTTTATTTGTTTTATGAATATTTTGTGCGATGCAATTTGTACAAACAAATGCATTTTCTGAAGTATTTCAAATTTGGCAAACGCACGTTGGCATTTTTATAAGGCAAACGTACGTAGTCTACCTAAAATGACAAACGCACGTAGGCATCTTATATAATAATAATAATAATAATGAGTTATCGTATATGTCGAAAGCTTTTAAAAAAAATTGTTCTTTTTATATCCATAACTATTGCTGTAAGATTTTTGAATTTATATTTAAATATTATTATGATCATAATGCTTACGGTCATATGCATAAGGGAAAGTGAAACGCTTTATGTCGTTTTACTTAGCTAGATAAGCCATTTTTTAAGATTTTAATAAGCGTTTGTTTGCACGAGACGTATTTTTTATGAAAATGTCTTTACATGTGATATTCTTTTATCAAACAATTTGTGTAATATATTTTGCGAAGTAAATCAAGTGGCGCTTAATAAATGAATGACAGTGTCTGTTTCAGTGATGTCATTTGTTTGCCACGTTTGTGGGAATGCGTTGAAAACGACATGGGGGCTGAAATTGCATGAGCGCCGCCATGACGGTGTAAAAGCATTTACATGCTGTTAGAAACAGTTATACACCACGTAGAGCTTGACGCGCCATATGAAAGTGTATTATAGTATTAAAAAATGCTTATATTATTCTTGTTTTATTCTATATTATTCTATAATTAAGCAATTATCTACCAGTCACAAGCTCAGGCGTTTTTATTAAAGGTTACAAAAATATTGCAATTTCAAGTATTTTAATTGCATACTTTTAAAGGCATACATGTATTTATACAGGTGCACCACACATGGATCCAATAAGCAGTTTCTGTGCCCGAAATGCATGCAGGAGCTCACCACACATACGTACCTGAACAGGCACTGGCGAGGAGAAGATTATACGTGCGACATGTGTGGGATTTCAATGGAGGAGAAATAGACCTGAAGGCTCATATTGACGGCCATACTGGCGAGAAATCATACCAGTGCGCTGAATGTGGGAAATGTTATCGGCATAGAAGTAGATTGTGCAAGCAAAAGTTATTAAACACACCAAATAAAACATCAAATTTTAGATAATAAGTATCTTTCATGGCCGAGAGTGCAAGGTTCATCCCAACCCGAACATAGAGTGTATTGCAGAAGCGGGGTTTACCGTGTTTCTGCAAAACACCCTGCGAGAGGGGTGTGATGAACCTATCTTACACGAGCTGCGATGATCCTGGAAAAACATGGAAATCTTTTGTGCGTAGTGAATATAATGCGCGTATAGATTTGTATCAATTCGTGGTTGTTATTGATATGCGTGCAGTGATTCAGATTATGTTTATGTTATGATTAAATATTTATAGTTCTTTCTTGAATGGAGCGCGAAAACTTTTCTATTGCTCTATTTGAAGCGAGAAATAATCAATTTTGATTTATAAAATTGCCATGAGACAATGTTTCCATGATGCTACAGACGACAGTCGTCTACAAGGGAGGTAATTGTGTGATGACGATTGAAAAAAATGAATGCCATGTGCTTGTTTTATCTTGGCCCTTGCCAAATTTTTAGGTCAACTTATCTGATGTGGAAGAAAGTAGAATCTCAGGCAGATCATAAAAAAAAGTATTGTTTATTAATGAATCGTTATGTTATTTGATTACTTATCTTTGATTTTATCTGATTATCTGTGATCGCTTTTATTGTCAATCATTTTATTCAATGTATAAAACTAATCTAAGATATACATTTATAGAATAAATGAAGAACATTTCCATTATAATGTCTTTATTTCTGTAAAACAGCACTTATATATACAGTTCAAAGAGTATTTTCAGTGATATAAACATTGTTCCGGGTAGAGCATACATTGTCATTGTATCATCGCAATATCATTTTATGGTTATCATTATCACAATATCTGTCATTAACAATTATCATCACAACATGAAGAATGGTTAAATAAAAGGTTCATTAAAGATGTTTAAATTATGTTCAAATGAAACGTTTATCCCCATGCGATCTGTTACAAGCATCTTAGAATCGTTGCGTCTGGCCCGCTCCCAGCACACACCAATGGTTCCCTTCTGTAATGCATTTCTGTTTATCAAAACAGTCCCATACTGCACTGTACTCCGACTCTTTGTATCAAACGTGTGGTTCCTGAAATGTGACATTACAACAACTGTTCTAAATGTTCGAGATAAACATTTTACAAGCATTGTTAAGTTAGTTAAGTCTGTATACCACCGGTATGGCCGGATGAGAGTTTGTTCGAGAACTCATATTTCCCGCAACACTCCCGCATAATATCGTGTCAATGTTTGTTACGTATCATAAATTTATATAACTTTCATTATGATGGATATTTAATAATAAAGCGGATAAATATCTTCAATATCTTGAACTCATTTTCAGTTTTTAAAGGCTAACGAAATATTCGTTTGCTCCTTATTATAAGATGCCTACGTGCGTTTGCCATTTTAGGTAGACTACGTACGTTTGCCAAATTTGAAATACTTCAGAAAATGCATTTTTGTACATATTGCATCGCTCAAATTATTCATAAAACAATTAAAAACAATTATTGAACAACTGAAAAACAAACATTTGAATAAAATGTGGCAATTTATCAAAATATGTGACATTAAAACACTACCTACGTGCGTTTGCATTCATGGACACAATTTGTATCGAAGTGTTCTCAGAAACTATGCAGACATGAATGGTGACCAATACACCGATCGAAAGACAAAACAATGCATTCTTTTTTGCGCTATGTCATTTGAACGAACTCTCGCGTATAACAAAATTATCGATAAGAAACTTACCTTGATTGACGATCAATCGAGCCAAAATACTACTGGCGTTTGCATTTGTGGTCACGTGACTTTTTTTGCTCATCCCCCGTGACCTAGTAGACTTTCGATGATTAATATTTGCTTTCTGGACGTTTGTGAAGCAGCACTGGTTTATTATTCATTTTATTTATTTATTTATATATCAACCTCTTTTTGATGCAGAACAAAACGATGGAGTCGCGTAGGAAGTCGCAGGCACTTTAGGTTTTCTCTTACTGATGTTTTCATTAATTATATTTTAAAACTCAAAACAATGTGTTCTTTTCTAGTTGAACGGAAATGCGATTTAAACAATATTAATAAACGGAGATCTTTTCTCAATTAAAGCTGCCCTCTCTCAGATTGAACGTTCTGACAATTTTTTTTATTTTTTTGTTTTTGCGGTGTTCCATGGACACCAATTATATAAGACTGCTAACTAAAATTAGATCGCAGACTTCCGTGTTTAAGTTAAAAAAAATGATGTTTTATGCATTTTTCTTACACCGTAAGTAACGGTTTAAGCCATAAAACATCAATTTTCGAACGGAAATATGAAAATCTGTGAACTGATCTTTTGTCAGCAATCTTTTATCATTGGTTTGCAGATATGTACGCAAAAATTTGCTCTTTCCAAGATAAAAAAAGAAAAAAAGTTGTAAAAATGGAATAGCTGTGAGATTGCAGCTTTAATATACGCACGTATTTGTTGGCCGATGATAATCGAGGATTTGCCCAATATACTGCAGCGCCAGATCATGGTGAGCAGATCTGAATGTGAATACAAACATTTACTTTCGTAGAGAGTATTTTGCCGGTCTACATAATTTTGTACAATCGCCTGTTTCCCGTAGTTCGGTTTTCCATCGGTATATTCGGAAGTAACTATGATTGACAGCGGTATATTCGGAAGTAACTATGATTGACAGTTAAGGGTGTCGTCATTGTCACGAATCCGATTTTAAAATGGATGTGTTATCGTTGATCGAATCGTATTGACAACTATTCAGTACACTTTACAAAATATTTATGTCATAATATTCTGATAACAAAAAAACATTTACCTCAGATCTTAGTAACAAAGCATTTATCTCAGATCTTAGTAACAAAGCATTTACCTCAGATCTTAGTAACAAAGCATTTATCTCAGATCTTAGTAACAAAGCATTTACCTTAGATCTTAGTAACAAAGCATTTATCTCAGATCTTAGTAACAAAACATTTACCTCAGATCTTAGTAACAAAGCATTTATCTCAGATCTTAGTAACAAAGCATTTACCTCAGATCTTAGTAACAAAGCATTTATCTCAGATCTTAGTAACAAAACATTTACCTCAGATCTTAGTAACAAAGCATTTATCTCAGATCTTAGTAACAAAGCATTTACCTTAGATCTTAGTAACAAAGCATTTACCTCAGATCTTAGTAACAAAGCATTTACCTCAGATCTTAGTAACAAAGCATTTACCTTAGATCTTAGTACCAAAGCGTTTACCTTAGATCTTTGTACTAAAGCATTTACCTTAGATCTTAGTACCAAAGCATTTACATTAGATCTTAGTACCAACACATTTACCTTAGATCTTTGTACCAAAGCGTTTACCTTAGATCTTAGTACCAAAGCGTTTACCTCAGATCTTAGTACCAAAGCATTTACCTTAGATCTAAGTACCAAAGCGTTTACCTTAGATCTTAGTACCAACACATTTACCTTAGATCTTAGTACCAAAGCGTTTACCTTAGATCTTAGTACCAAAGCGTTTACCTTAGATCTTAGTACCAAAGCGATTACCTTAGATCTTAGTACCAAAGCGTTTACCTTAGATCTTAGTACCAAAGAATTTACCTTAGATCTTTGTACCAAAGCGTTTACCTTAGGTCTTAGTACCAAAGCATTTACCTTAGATCTTTGTACCAAAGCGTTAACCTTAGATCTTAGTACCAAAGCATTTACCTTAGATCTTAGTACCAAAGCGATTACCTTAGATCTTAGTACCAAAGCGTTTACCTTAGATCTTAGTACCAAAGCGTTTACCTCAGATCTTAGTACCAAAGCATTTACCTTAGATCTTAGTACCAAAGAATTTACCTTAGATCTTAGTACCAAAGAATTTACCTTAGATCTTAGTTACAAAGAATTTACCTTAGATCTTAGTACCAAAGCGTTTACCTTAGATCTTAGTACCAAAGAATTTACCTTAGATCTTAGTACCAAAGCATTTACCTTAGATCTTAGTACCAAAGCGTTTACCTTAGATCTTAGTACCAAAGCGTTTACCTCAGATCTTAGTACCAAAGCGTTTACCTTAGATCTTAGTACCAAAGCGTTTACCTCAGATCTTAGTACCAAAGCGTTTACCTCAGATCTTAGTACCAAAGCATTTACCTCAGATCTTAGTACCAAAGCATTTACCTTAGATCTTAGTACCAAAGCGTTTACCTTAGATCTTAGTACCAAATCGTTTACCTCAGATCTTAGTACCAAAGCATTTACCTCAGATCTTAGTACCAAAGTTTTTGTTGATATTTATTTTCATGCGCAAACATCAGAATATCGTTATACCCAGTTTCTAACCTATACAAACGTACCGATATAAAATTGATAATCCAAGGAGGATTTTTGAGGAAACAACAATTCATTGTATGTGCTATTTTGAAAGACTCAGAAAGCCGCGACAATTTACCATGGTACGTCACCAATTTAATGATATTAATCAGCTATAACGTCTTGGTTGCTTCGCCGTTGCGCGAACATACCACGTGACATAGAAGTCGGAGCTAGTGAGCCAAATAAGTGCGAATACCAAATAAAATAGAGTTCATTTTGACATTCAACAAACGATGATGTGATCTTTCTCGGCCGGTGTCATCGCTGCGCTAGCCCCATTTCCTGTAGATCGCATTTTGACTAAGAAACCATACACGCGTTAGTAAAATATGAGGCCAAAAACACTGATTCTTGAACATTTGTTGAGGTACGTACAGTTCGACCGGATTGAAACACGGTTAGAACACCATGAATATGAAGTGCCGTGATTGATGGTAAACTATTCACATTAACATATGTGGTATTTTCTTATTAATAAGTAAAAAAGTAAAGTGTTCAGCACCTAGGGTTTCGTTAAAGAGTAATGCAGTAATTGTCACCATTGACGTAATTGCGATATACATATAAACAGAACTATTTCAAAACTCGTAACATTTAATTGGACTATTAAAAAAGGCTATAGACTGTATTCAGAAAACCTTGGTGTCTATTTAAAAGAACCACGGAAGTTACAAAACCTACAGCTAAAAAAAGAAAAACCTGCCGGTTCAATATAATTCTATACAATTCCATGCCAATGGAAGGTTCATTGACATGAATAAACTGCATGCTTGTGCGTTATGCGTAATAGGAGATTAACCGTTTTAAACTCGTATCATCTCGAAGCTTGAAATGCCATGTTGGCAGCGATTCTAGACACGCTAGTCAGTCAAATCAACCTAGACGTATCTTAATAGTGTCTGGCTTGCTCTACTATAAGGAAACCCTAAAAGCAATCTATCCCTTGTAGGTTTCTAGAGTATGTCTTCCTAAGCGACAGACGTAACAGTAGAAGGAATTTGTCGGCCTATATGTAATGTGAGAACTTGTGTATCGTTATGCAAATAATGAACTAAATACCTATATTCAGTGAACTTTCTTAGACAGCTTGAATAATATAAAGGTTTAAAATGCTGTGAATATATTGTTGTTTATTGACGTCGTAAATTATGGCCGGCACCTTATTACATCAAGCGGAATAACTTGTTTTGATACTGTTTACGGAATCTTTCACTGACTTAAGGATTTGGTTTAACTTGATTGTGGTGTTGATTTGACAAACCTGAGACCTCTTTCACATAGGCAAAACAATTCAATAGTTTTTAAAGCTGCACTCTCACAGATAAACTGTTTTTGCAACCAACGATGTAAAAATGTTCACATAAATGTATTTATACTTTATGATGTTGCTGTTGCTGCTGATTGTTAGGTTGTGGCGCATAGTGTTAAAACAAGAACGGTAACCCTGGTTAGAACTTCCAGTGGTCCTTTAACCTGTTCCATTGCATGTCGCCGACACACGGGAGCTGTTTAACGATCTTCCCCGAAGACGGCTAGCAAACATAATGTTGGGTCAGATGATCGAACCTCCGACCCCTGGTTTGACAGTAAAGTGCCTAACCACAAGACTAATGCAAAAGGGATTTGGCACACAAACATGAACTCTTTGAACATAAACATGTTATTTATCACATACAAATCAAATATTGCTACGTTTGAAATATTCTGATAACAAAAAAACATTTACCTCAGATCTTAGTAACAAAGCATTTATCTCAGATCTTAGTAACAAAGCATTTACCTCAGATCTTAGTAACAAAGCATTTATCTCAGATCTTAGTAACAAAGCATTTACCTTAGATCTTAGTAACAAAGCATTTATCTCAGATCTTAGTAACAAAACATTTACCTCAGATCTTAGTAACAAAGCATTTATCTCAGATCTTAGTAACAAAGCATTTACCTCAGATCTTAGTAACAAAGCATTTATCTCAGATCTTAGTAACAAAACATTTACCTCAGATCTTAGTAACAAAGCATTTATCTCAGATCTTAGTAACAAAGCATTTACCTCAGATCTTAGTAACAAAGCATTTACCTTAGATCTTAGTAACAAAGCATTTACCTCAGATCTTAGTAACAAAGCATTTACCTTAGATCTTAGTACCAAAGCGTTTACCTTAGATCTTTGTACCAAAGCATTTACCTTAGA
Organism: Mya arenaria; assembly: GCF_026914265.1. Classification (NCBI taxonomy): domain Eukaryota; kingdom Metazoa; phylum Mollusca; class Bivalvia; order Myida; family Myidae; genus Mya; species Mya arenaria. The sequence continues at coordinate 27,868,683 of NC_069136.1, read as the reverse complement.
TCTTAGTACCAAAGCATTTACATTAGATCTTAGTACCAACACATTTACCTTAGATCTTTGTACCAAAGCGTTTACCTTAGATCTTAGTACCAAAGCGTTTACCTCAGATCTTAGTACCAAAGCATTTACCTTAGATCTAAGTACCAAAGCGTTTACCTTAGATCTTAGTACCAACACATTTACCTTAGATCTTAGTACCAAAGCGTTTACCTTAGATCTTAGTACCAAAGCGTTTACCTTAGATCTTAGTACCAAAGCGATTACCTTAGATCTTAGTACCAAAGCGTTTACCTTAGATCTTAGTACCAAAGAATTTACCTTAGATCTTTGTACCAAAGCGTTTACCTTAGGTCTTAGTACCAAAGCATTTACCTTAGATCTTTGTACCAAAGCGTTAACCTTAGATCTTAGTACCAAAGCATTTACCTTAGATCTTAGTACCAAAGCGATTACCTTAGATCTTAGTACCAAAGGTTTTACCTTAGATCTTAGTACCAAAGCGTTTACCTCAGATCTTAGTACCAAAGCATTTACCTTAGATCTTAGTACCAAAGAATTTACCTTAGATCTTAGTACCAAAGAATTTACCTTAGATCTTAGTTACAAAGAATTTACCTTAGATCTTAGTACCAAAGCGTTTACCTTAGATCTTAGTACCAAAGAATTTACCTTAGATCTTAGTACCAAAGCATTTACCTTAGATCTTAGTACCAAAGCGTTTACCTTAGATCTTAGTACCAAAGCGTTTACCTCAGATCTTAGTACCAAAGCGTTTACCTTAGATCTTAGTACCAAAGCGTTTACCTCAGATCTTAGTACCAAAGCGTTTACCTCAGATCTTAGTACCAAAGCATTTACCTCAGATCTTAGTACCAAAGCATTTACCTTAGATCTTAGTACCAAAGCGTTTACCTTAGATCTTAGTACCAAATCGTTTACCTCAGATCTTAGTACCAAAGCATTTACCTCAGATCTTAGTACCAAAGTTTTTGTTGATATTTATTTTCATGCGCAAACATCAGAATATCGTTATACCCAGTTTCTAACCTATACAAACGTACCGATATAAAATTGATAATCCAAGGAGGATTTTTGAGGAAACAACAATTCATTGTATGTGCTATTTTGAAAGACTCAGAAAGCCGCGACAATTTACCATGGTACGTCACCAATTTAATGATATTAATCAGCTATAACGTCTTGGTTGCTTCGCCGTTGCGCGAACATACCACGTGACATAGAAGTCGGAGCTAGTGAGCCAAATAAGTGCGAATACCAAATAAAATAGAGTTCATTTTGACATTCAACAAACGATGATGTGATCTTTCTCGGCCGGTGTCATCGCTGCGCTAGCCCCATTTCCTGTAGATCGCATTTTGACTAAGAAACCATACACGCGTTAGTAAAATATGAGGCCAAAAACACTGATTCTTGAACATTTGTTGAGGTACGTACAGTTCGACCGGATTGAAACACGGTTAGAACACCATGAATATGAAGTGCCGTGATTGATGGTAAACTATTCACATTAACATATGTGGTATTTTCTTATTAATAAGTAAAAAAGTAAAGTGTTCAGCACCTAGGGTTTCGTTAAAGAGTAATGCAGTAATTGTCACCATTGACGTAATTGCGATATACATATAAACAGAACTATTTCAAAACTCGTAACATTTAATTGGACTATTAAAAAAGGCTATAGACTGTATTCAGAAAACCTTGGTGTCTATTTAAAAGAACCACGGAAGTTACAAAACCTACAGCTAAAAAAAGAAAAACCTGCCGGTTCAATATAATTCTATACAATTCCATGCCAATGGAAGGTTCATTGACATGAATAAACTGCATGCTTGTGCGTTATGCGTAATAGGAGATTAACCGTTTTAAACTCGTATCATCTCGAAGCTTGAAATGCCATGTTGGCAGCGATTCTAGACACGCTAGTCAGTCAAATCAACCTAGACGTATCTTAATAGTGTCTGGCTTGCTCTACTATAAGGAAACCCTAAAAGCAATCTATCCCTTGTAGGTTTCTAGAGTATGTCTTCCTAAGCGACAGACGTAACAGTAGAAGGAATTTGTCGGCCTATATGTAATGTGAGAACTTGTGTATCGTTATGCAAATAATGAACTAAATACCTATATTCAGTGAACTTTCTTAGACAGCTTGAATAATATAAAGGTTTAAAATGCTGTGAATATATTGTTGTTTATTGACGTCGTAAATTATGGCCGGCACCTTATTACATCAAGCGGAATAACTTGTTTTGATACTGTTTACGGAATCTTTCACTGACTTAAGGATTTGGTTTAACTTGATTGTGGTGTTGATTTGACAAACCTGAGACCTCTTTCACATAGGCAAAACAATTCAATAGTTTTTAAAGCTGCACTCTCACAGATAAACTGTTTTTGCAACCAACGATGTAAAAATGTTCACATAAATGTATTTATACTTTATGATGTTGCTGTTGCTGCTGATTGTTAGGTTGTGGCGCATAGTGTTAAAACAAGAACGGTAACCCTGGTTAGAACTTCCAGTGGTCCTTTAACCTGTTCCATTGCATGTCGCCGACACACGGGAGCTGTTTAACGATCTTCCCCGAAGACGGCTAGCAAACATAATGTTGGGTCAGATGATCGAACCTCCGACCCCTGGTTTGACAGTAAAGTGCCTAACCACAAGACTAATGCAAAAGGGATTTGGCACACAAACATGAACTCTTTGAACATAAACATGTTATTTATCACATACAAATCAAATATTGCTACGTTTGAAATATTCTGATAACAAAAAAACATTTACCTCAGATCTTAGTAACAAAGCATTTATCTCAGATCTTAGTAACAAAGCATTTACCTCAGATCTTAGTAACAAAGCATTTATCTCAGATCTTAGTAACAAAGCATTTACCTTAGATCTTAGTAACAAAGCATTTATCTCAGATCTTAGTAACAAAACATTTACCTCAGATCTTAGTAACAAAGCATTTATCTCAGATCTTAGTAACAAAGCATTTACCTCAGATCTTAGTAACAAAGCATTTATCTCAGATCTTAGTAACAAAACATTTACCTCAGATCTTAGTAACAAAGCATTTATCTCAGATCTTAGTAACAAAGCATTTACCTCAGATCTTAGTAACAAAGCATTTACCTTAGATCTTAGTAACAAAGCATTTACCTCAGATCTTAGTAACAAAGCATTTACCTTAGATCTTAGTACCAAAGCGTTTACCTTAGATCTTTGTACCAAAGCATTTACCTTAGATCTTAGTACCAAAGCATTTACATTAGATCTTAGTACCAACACATTTACCTTAGATCTTTGTACCAAAGCGTTTACCTTAGATCTTAGTACCAAAGCGTTTACCTCAGATCTTAGTACCAAAGCATTTACCTTAGATCTAAGTACCAAAGCGTTTACCTTAGATCTTAGTACCAACACATTTACCTTAGATCTTAGTACCAAAGCGTTTACCTTAGATCTTAGTACCAAAGCGTTTACCTTAGATCTTAGTACCAAAGCGATTACCTTAGATCTTAGTACCAAAGCGTTTACCTTAGATCTTAGTACCAAAGAATTTACCTTAGATCTTTGTACCAAAGCGTTTACCTTAGGTCTTAGTACCAAAGCATTTACCTTAGATCTTTGTACCAAAGCGTTAACCTTAGATCTTAGTACCAAAGCATTTACCTTAGATCTTAGTACCAAAGCGATTACCTTAGATCTTAGTACCAAAGGTTTTACCTTAGATCTTAGTACCAAAGCGTTTACCTCAGATCTTAGTACCAAAGCATTTACCTTAGATCTTAGTACCAAAGAATTTACCTTAGATCTTAGTACCAAAGAATTTACCTTAGATCTTAGTTACAAAGAATTTACCTTAGATCTTAGTACCAAAGCGTTTACCTTAGATCTTAGTACCAAAGAATTTACCTTAGATCTTAGTACCAAAGCATTTACCTTAGATCTTAGTACCAAAGCGTTTACCTTAGATCTTAGTACCAAAGCGTTTACCTCAGATCTTAGTACCAAAGCGTTTACCTTAGATCTTAGTACCAAAGCGTTTACCTCAGATCTTAGTACCAAAGCGTTTACCTCAGATCTTAGTACCAAAGCATTTACCTCAGATCTTAGTACCAAAGCATTTACCTTAGATCTTAGTACCAAAGCGTTTACCTTAGATCTTAGTACCAAATCGTTTACCTCAGATCTTAGTACCAAAGCATTTACCTCAGATCTTAGTACCAAAGTTTTTGTTGATATTTATTTTCATGCGCAAACATCAGAATATCGTTATACCCAGTTTCTAACCTATACAAACGTACCGATATAAAATTGATAATCCAAGGAGGATTTTTGAGGAAACAACAATTCATTGTATGTGCTATTTTGAAAGACTCAGAAAGCCGCGACAATTTACCATGGTACGTCACCAATTTAATGATATTAATCAGCTATAACGTCTTGGTTGCTTCGCCGTTGCGCGAACATACCACGTGACATAGAAGTCGGAGCTAGTGAGCCAAATAAGTGCGAATACCAAATAAAATAGAGTTCATTTTGACATTCAACAAACGATGATGTGATCTTTCTCGGCCGGTGTCATCGCTGCGCTAGCCCCATTTCCTGTAGATCGCATTTTGACTAAGAAACCATACACGCGTTAGTAAAATATGAGGCCAAAAACACTGATTCTTGAACATTTGTTGAGGTACGTACAGTTCGACCGGATTGAAACACGGTTAGAACACCATGAATATGAAGTGCCGTGATTGATGGTAAACTATTCACATTAACATATGTGGTATTTTCTTATTAATAAGTAAAAAAGTAAAGTGTTCAGCACCTAGGGTTTCGTTAAAGAGTAATGCAGTAATTGTCACCATTGACGTAATTGCGATATACATATAAACAGAACTATTTCAAAACTCGTAACATTTAATTGGACTATTAAAAAAGGCTATAGACTGTATTCAGAAAACCTTGGTGTCTATTTAAAAGAACCACGGAAGTTACAAAACCTACAGCTAAAAAAAGAAAAACCTGCCGGTTCAATATAATTCTATACAATTCCATGCCAATGGAAGGTTCATTGACATGAATAAACTGCATGCTTGTGCGTTATGCGTAATAGGAGATTAACCGTTTTAAACTCGTATCATCTCGAAGCTTGAAATGCCATGTTGGCAGCGATTCTAGACACGCTAGTCAGTCAAATCAACCTAGACGTATCTTAATAGTGTCTGGCTTGCTCTACTATAAGGAAACCCTAAAAGCAATCTATCCCTTGTAGGTTTCTAGAGTATGTCTTCCTAAGCGACAGACGTAACAGTAGAAGGAATTTGTCGGCCTATATGTAATGTGAGAACTTGTGTATCGTTATGCAAATAATGAACTAAATACCTATATTCAGTGAACTTTCTTAGACAGCTTGAATAATATAAAGGTTTAAAATGCTGTGAATATATTGTTGTTTATTGACGTCGTAAATTATGGCCGGCACCTTATTACATCAAGCGGAATAACTTGTTTTGATACTGTTTACGGAATCTTTCACTGACTTAAGGATTTGGTTTAACTTGATTGTGGTGTTGATTTGACAAAACTGAGACCTCTTTCACATAGGCAAAACAATTCAATAGTTTTTAAAGCTGCACTCTCACAGATAAACTGTTTTTACAACTCTTTTTTCATCTTCGAAAGAGCATTTTCTTGCGTAAATATCTGCAAACCAATGATAAAAGATTGCTGACAAAAGATCAGATCGCAGATTTTCATTTTTCTGTTCGAAAATTGATGTTTTATGGCTTAAACCGTTACTAACGGTTTAAGAGAAATGCATAAAACATCATTTTTTGTTCTTAAATATAAAAATCTGCGATCTTAATTTTTGTCAACAGTCTTATATAACTGTTTTCCATAAACTTTCGCAAAAATTGGCTCGTTTCAAGACAAAATATAAAAAAAGTTGTCAAAACGTTCAATCTGTGCAGCTTTAATGTCACGGTACATATTTAATTACTTAAGAGCAGATCACCAACAAACCTTGAGCAGGAAGATATTAGCATTTTATCACGTTTCAACTATACTCATCAAAAACATCATAGTATACTCTATTTGCGTATTTTTGCGTATGGAAATTCGATTTCGAATAACTAGGGTGATGATGCTATTGACATTGTAACAAAAGAAGGAACTTATAAAACGTCTTATGAAATGTATTCATGGTATAACAAAGTCAATGACAACATTTGACGGGAAATATGAAAACGTTAGACCCTGTCAGAGGAAGCAATGTTTAAAACGGTAAGTGAAAACATTCCGTCTCGTGTATGTTAAAGCTAATAGTACATTTCAATCCTGTCCACGTCACAGTGCCGTTCAGTCGAAGGATGACGTCACTCGAATATCACTCACGTCAGTGAACGGATCGAGCATTGACGCGAAAATATTTAATCGTTATATGTGAGTACCTGGGATTATCTTATTCAGTATGCGTGTGAGTGGTGACTTGTATAGCGTTTCAAACGTAGCAATATTTGATTTGTATGTGATAAATAACATGTTTATGTTCAAAGAGTTCATGTTTGTGTGCCAAATCCCTTTTGCATTAGTCTTGTGGTTAGGCACTTTACTGTCAAACCAGGAGTCGGAGGTTCGATCATCTGACCCAACACTATGTTTGCTAGCCGTCTTCGGGGAAGATCGTTAAACAGCTCCCGTGTGTCGGCGACATGCAATGGAACAGGTTAAAGGACCACTGGAAGTTCTAACCAGGGTTACCGTTCTTGTTTTAACACTATGCGCCACAACCTAACAATCAGCAGCAACAGCAACATCATAAAGTATAAATACATTTATGTGAACATTTTTACATCGTTGGTTGCAAAAATGGCACAGAAAATACTGAATAATAAATGAAAACTGTAGAAAGACATTTGTTCTACTGTATGTAAAACAGACAATACTTAATTCTTGCTAAGGAAGGCTTGTGGTAGACATCATTACAAATTCGATCACATGGCCAAGTATGACAAGCCGATAATGGCAGTCGGAGCTAGACGGAGAAAATCTAATTAGTTTTATGTTACGTGATGTTGGGTCATTAACCTTTCAACATTTCTACCAACGGAAAGGGTTATACTTTTGTATTGACGACTGGCCCGGAGGAAACCAGTGATTTCTAAACTTTTTGGAGTTTTAAGCACCAACTCATTAATATTTAAACGAGCAGCATTGACATTTTACGTATTTTACAATGATTATTCTTTGCAAAGTGATGTTTTGTGGTGTTTGGAAACGTGTGTAACAATTGCTGTTCATTGGCTGGTAGATATTAAGGTATTAATGTTATCAATATAATGATATACAATGTATTGTCTTTTTAATAAAAAGACAACTTGTTTATCGTTGTACTTCAGCTTGCCAAAATAATTACACTTGAATTATCAATAATCTCATTTGCCACGTCCTTTCTCGTGTTTTGATTGCAACCCAATGTCGTCTAGAATTCTTGAATGTAAAAGTTGTTATTGGCGGATGAAGACCATTATTGCGAGTTTCCTTAGCGTTCAATCGGTAATAAGTTCTTGTTTGGACCTTTTGGAAAAAATCGCAAATAAGGTTAATTTACAACAAATTGCATGGAAAGTGCCATTTAAAATAAACTTAAAGTATGAATAAACATTTATTGAATTTGCGATTTAAGTAAAACAGAACATATTTAAGATGCTTCAATACAATTTGAGGTGGTTGTACAGATGAAATATGGTGAGACCTTGCCATTATCAGAAGAAGGGGAACATAAGTGGAAAGGGACAGTTCTGAACACACATAGGTTCATATATACAGTTTGATTGGCTGAACCTTAAGGAACATCATCGGTATTTATTTTCCTACAAATGATTTAATAGCATGGCTTTGGCTAGACGGTGATAAATAAGGTTGTTTTCGTGACGTTATACTAGCTTCATTAAACTTTTAACATTAATAGTTTTGTTATATTGGCAGGCCCGGTAGTAACACGTGATATCGTCAGGCCTTTTAGGCACCAGACACCAAATAATTTCAAAGCATCAAACATTGACATGTCTCCAATATGACAGTTCGTTTAGTGCAAAGACTGGTAATTATTCCTGCATATGACAGGTACACGGATGTGGAGTTCGAAACGTGTCTATCGTTGTTCATAAGCTTGTAGATATCGGAATGTTCAAAACATGGATGCATTTTGTGCTAACAAATTGTTTCTTTTTTCGTTGTGCAATAGCTTGTTGATATAAAATTTGTATTATCAATCATTTATCACGTTTGGGATATCACAGCATCACTCTCATCTATAATTCACATAATCAATGTAGTTGCTAGTCGACTGTGTAGCATGGCAGACATATATGGATCATTTGTCCAGCGTCATCATGTAATGTGATGGGAATAGCACTTGACCTGGCAGGGTGGCATTATTGTTCCTTCGTTATCCTTAAACGTGTAAAACGTGAAACAAGATAATTATTTGATTCACTACAATTAATACAAAAAACATACGGTTAGCGCAGTGGTTAGCGCACTCGCTTATCACCAATGCGACCCGGGTTCGATTCCCGGTCTGGGCGCATGTGAGTTTGGTTAGTGGTCACCAAGCCAGACAAGTAGGTTTTCTCCGGGTTCTCCAGTTGCCCTCACAACACAAGACCACACTCTCGCGCAACATCGTGTCAACGAGAGTGACTAAGTATAAGCTATCATAGCTTTCTTCACAATCGTTGTAATATGTATCATGTTTAAACCGTGACAATAGTGTTATCTTTTACTAAGATAATGGGGTAATTTTTTACTTCGCCTTGTGTATATGCACTTACTCAATTGTGTTGGTCTTGTGTATATGAATGTAGTCGTGTGTATATGTACTGAGTCGTGGGTATATATGATTGACCGTGTTATATGTTCTTGGCCATGTGTACATGACTGTAGTCGCGTGTATATATACTTTGTCGTGTTTATATGATTGACCGTGTTATATGTACTTGACCTTGTGTACATGAATGAAGTCGCGTGTATTTATACTTTGTCGTGAGTATATATGATTGACCGTGTTACATCTACTTGGCCGTGTGTATATGAATGTAGTCATGTGTATATGTACTGAGTCGTGTGTATTTATACTTTGTCGTGTGTATATATGATTAGCCGTGTTATATGTACTTGGCCGTGTGTATATGCACTGAGTCGTGTGAATATATACTTTGTAGTGTGTGTATACGTACTGAGTCGTGTGTATATATACTTTATCGTGTGTATATATACTTTGTCGTGTGTGTATATGCACCGAGTCGTGTGTATATATACTTTGTAGTGTGTGTATACGTACTGAGTCGTGTGTATGTCTACTTTGGCGTGTGGTTTATTCGTTCAATCGTGTGTATATTTACTTTGTCACGTGTGTATATACTTTGTCGTGTGTATATTTACTTTGTCGTGTGTAAATGTACTTTGTCGTGTGTGTATATGTAATTAGTCGTGTTTGTATATACTTTGTCGTTTGTATATATACTTTGTCGTGTGTATTTATACTTTGTCGTGTGTTCATTTACTTTATCGTGTGTGTATATGTTCTTTTAGTGTGTGTTTATGAACATTTAGTGTGTGTTTATAAACTTTGTCGTGTGTGTATATGTACTATGCCGTGTGTGTATATATACTTAGTCGTGTATGTATATGTACTTAGTCACGTGTGTAAATGTACTTTGTCGTGTGTGTATATATACTTAGTCGTGTGTGTATATGTACTTAGTCGCATGTGTAAATGTACTTTGTCGTGTGTGAAGATGTACTATGTCGTGTGTGTATATAAACTTAGTCGTGTGTGTATATGTACCTAGTCACGTGTGTAAATGTACTTTGTCGTGTGTGTAAATGTACTTTGTCGTGTGTGTATATGTACTTTGTCGTGTGTGTATATGTACTTTGTCGTGTGCGTATATGAAATTTGTCGTGTGTGTATATGTACTATGTCGTGTGTTTATATGTACTTTGTCGCGTTTGTATATGTACTATGTCGTGTGTGTATATGTACTTTGTCGTGTGTGTATAAGTACTTTGTCGTGTGCGTATATGAACTTTGTCGTGTGTGTATATGTACTTTGTCGCGTTTGTATATGTACTATGTCGTGTGTGTATATGAACTTTGTCGTGTGTGTATATACACTTAGTTGTGTGTGTATATGTACTTTGTCGTGTGTGTATATGTACTTTGTCGTGTGCGTATATGAACTTTGTCGTGTGTGTATATGTACTATGTCGTGTGTGTATATGTACTTTGTCGCGTTTGTATATGTACTATGTCGCGTTTGTATATGAACTTTGTCGTGTGTGTATATACACTTAGTTGTGTGTGTATATGTACTTTGTCGTGTGTGTATATGAAATTTGTCGTGTGCGTATATGAACTTTGTCGTGTGTGTATATATACTTAGTTGTGTGTGCATATGTACTTTGTCGTGTGTGTATATGAAATTTGTCGTGTGTGTATATACACTTAGTTGTGTGTGTATATGTACTTTGTCGCGTTTGAATATGTACTTTGTCGTGTGCGTATATGAACTTTGTCGTGTGTGTATATACACTTAGTTGTGTGTGTATATGTACTTTGTCGTGTGTGTATATGAAATTTGTCGTGTGCGTATATGAACTTTGTCGTGTGTGTATATATACTTAGTTGTGTGTGTATATGTACTTTGTCGTGTGTGTATATGTACTTTGTCGTGGGTTTATATGTACTTTCTCGTGTGTGTATATATACTTTGTCGTGTGTGTATATGTACTTTGTCGCGTGTTTATATGTTCTTTGTCGCGTGAGTATATGTACTTTGTCGCGTGTGCATATGTTCTTTGTCGCGTGTGTATATGTACTTTGTCGTGTGTGTATATATACTTGTCGTGTGTGTATATGTACTTTGTTGCGTGTGTATATGTACTTTGTGTATATGTACTTTGTCGTGTGTGTATATGTACTTTGTCGTTTGTGTATATGTACTTAGTCGTGTGTGTATATGTACTTAGTCGTGTGTGTATATATGTACTTGTCGTGTGTGTATATGTACTTAGTTGTGTGTGTATATGTACTTTGTTGTATGTGTATATGTACTTTGTCTTGTGTGTATATGTACTTTGTCGTGTGTATATGTACTTTGTCGTTTGTGTATATGTACTTAATCGTGTGTGCATATGTACTTAGTCGTTTGTGTATATGTACTTAGTCGTGTGTGTATATGTACTTAGTCGTGTGTGTGTATATGTACTTAGTCGTTTGTGTATATGTACTTAGTCGTGTGTGCATATGTACTTAGTCGTTTGTGTATATGTACTTAGTCGTGTGTGCATATGTACTTAGTCGTTTGTGTATATGTACTTAGTCGTGTGTGTATATGTACTTAGTCGTGTGTGTATATGTACTTAGTCGTGTGTGCATATGTACTTAGTCGTGTGTGTATATGTACTTAGTCGTGTGTGTATATGTACTTAGTCGTTTGTGTATATGTACTTAGTCGTGTGTGCATATGTACTTAGTCGTTTGTGTATATGTACTTAGTCGTGTGTGTATATGTACTTAGTCGTGTGTGTATATGTACTTAGTCGTTTGTGTATATGTACTTAGTCGTGTGTGCATATGTACTTAGTCGTTTGTGTATATGTACTTAGTCGTGTGTGTATATGTACTTAGTCGTGTGTGTATATGTACTTAGTCGTGGTACAATACACAGGTAATCGTTTGGCCGGTACTCTTTGAGCACGCAGTCCCCATCCGTGTTACGTGTATCCGTGTTACGCATCCGCATTTCGAAACAGAAACCATATATCACCATGGCTTTGCATAAGGAGTCAGGGCTATAATGTTTCTAACAGAAATATAATTTGATAGTCTGAACATTATTTTCTTGTTTTTTTTCTTCAAATGATTCTCTATGTATTTAATTAAATGATTCATGACCATCATGAAAAACGTTCAAATTAAAGAAAGCGGATAGACCAGTTTCATTATCGTTATGCTTTTATCTGCATTTAGTTAATTCATTGTTCTGATATTTAGTATAGATTTTCGCACCTTTTCAAGCAAAATCCTATCGTCGGCTTTGAAGCCGCGCCTATTGCACGATTCATGAATAAACCAAACGATACTTATTTTGCACGTTTGTTACGTATGCGGACACCTGATTCGGATTCGAACATAGAATACCGACCGGCCTTGCTTCGTCTTGTTTGAAATATTGATACGCGTTTAGAAAAGGGAAATTCCATCTCCCCAGCTTTTGAATGCGAAAACACTAGCATGTGACCTATATGGTAGTTGTGCAGCGTGTGGGGTTTGCACCAAACACTGACGAAAGTGTCCATTATAATATGGACAAAATAGTAGCGTTTTTTTAGATTCAGCAAGACCTATGGTGATTTTGGATTTTTGTAAAAATCTTAATCAAGTGGATTATTTCTTAACTGTTTTCGATAATTTATAGTTTTTTGTAATGGCATGTAAGATGAGAATAAATTTGAACAACAGTTGATAAAATATGTAGTTACAACAAAATAAAATAATAACCTCATGTGCTTCATTTCAAAAATAGCAAAATCCCATTGCAAGTTAAGCGTTTGAACTTTGAATGAACGTATTTTATAAGCTTCAGATAACACGATCTAAGCCGATAAATTAATAAACAAAAACTTCTGTAAATTCGTCTCTTGTGTTCGGAAAATGGTATTGAACCAAGGTTCGCATGTCTTGGGACTCTTAAGAAAATATTTTCAGACTGAGGCAAATAAGTATCTTGCCTGTCTTGGTTCAAAACACTCGACTATAATAAACAATGCAATTAAAGCACAATTTTCTAGACAAATGCATTAGTTCTGCACCACATTAGACCCGAGTGAACTCTACGCTTCTGTTTCAATCTAGTTTGAAAACACTTTTATATCGGATGATTTCAAGAAATGAGTTGAAACCAATCGTGCGAATTGTTTGATGTTCAAATATTGGGATAAAAATAAGCATCGGTCAATTTTCCCATTGACGCAGCAGAAATTCAAGTCATGCCCAAAGGAAATTTATTGTACTTTCAAGTTGTTAAATTATTTCTCAACGACATTTCCGTGATAAATCTGGCACAGGGGTGGTTAAGTCTGGCTAAGGAAAAGTAAATTCTGGGCCGGATTGTAAAGTCCGGCTCAGGAAAAGTAAAATCTGGCTAATGGATAGATAAGTCTGGCTCATGGATAGTAAGGTTTGGTTCAGGGTAAGTAGTCTGGATGAAAGATAGTAAAGTCTGGCTCAGAGATAGTAAAGTATCGCTTGGGGATAGAAAAGTCTGACTCACGGATAGTACAGTCTGGCTAAGGGATAGTAACGCCTATCTCAGAGATAGTAACGCCTATCTCAGGGATAGTAACGCCTATCTCAGGGATAGTACAGTCTGTCTCAGGGATAGTAACGCCTATCTCCGGGATAGTAACGCTTATCTCAGGGATAGTAACGCCTATCTCCGGGATAGTAACGCTTATCTCAGGGATAGTAACGCCTATCTCAGGGATAGTACAGTCTGTGTCAGGGATAGTAACGCCTATCTCCGGGATAGTAACGCTTATCTCAGGGATAGTAACGCCTATCTCAGGGATAGTAACGCCTATCTCAGGGATAGGACAGTCTGTCTCAGGGATAGTAACGCCTATCTCAGGGATACTAACGCCTATCTCAGGGATAGGACAGTCTGTCTCAGGGATAGTAACGCCTATCTCAGGGATAGTAATGCCTATCTCAGGGATAGGACAGTCTGTCTCAGGGATAGTAACGCCTATCTCAGGGATAGTAATGCCTATCTCAGGGATAGGACAGTCTGTCTCAGGGATAGTAACGCCTATCTCAGGGATAGTAACGCCTATCTCAGGGTTAGTGACGCCTATCTCGGGGATAGTAACGCCTATCTCAGGGATAGGACAGTCTGTCTCAGGGATAGTAACGCCTATCTCAGGGATAGTAACGCCTATCTCAGGGATAGGACAGTGTGTCTCAGGGATAGTAACGTCTATCTCCGGGATAGTAACGCCTATCTCCGGGATAGTAACGCCTATCTCAGGGATAGTAACGCCTATCTCAGGGATAGTAACGCCTATCTCAGAGATAGTAACGTCTATCTCAGGGATAGTAACGCCTATCTCCGGGATAGTAACGCCTATCTCAGGGATAGTAACGCCTATCTCAGGGAGAGTAACGCCTATCTCCGGGATAATAACGCCTATCTGAGGGATAGTAACGCCTATCTCCGGGATAGTACAGTCTGTCTCAGGGATAGTAACGCCTATCTCCGGGATAGTAACGCCTATCTCAGGGATAGTAACGCCTATCTCAGGGATAGTAACGCCTATCTCCGGGATAGTAACGCCTATCTCCGGGATAGTAACGCCTATCTCAGGGATAGTAACGCCTATCTCAGGGATAGTAACGCCTATCTCCGGGATAGTACAGTCTCTCTGAGGATAGTAAAGTATGTCTCATGGATTGTCACGCCTATCTCAGGGATAGTACAGTCTGCCTGAGGATAGTAAAGTATGTCTCATGGATAGTAACGCCTATCTCCGGGATAATACAGTCTGCCTGAGGATAATAAAGTATGTCTCATGGATAGTTACGCCTATCTCCGGGATAGTACAGTCTGCCTGAGGATAGTAAAGTATGTCTCATGGATAGTAACGCCTATCTCCGGGATAGTACAGTCTGCCTGAGGATAGTAAAGTATGTCTTATGGATAGTGACGTCTGTCTCAGGATTACAACAGTTTGGCTCATGGATAGTAAACTCTGGTTCATAAAAAGAACAGTCTGGATCATGGATAGTCAAGTCTGGGTCATGCGTACTAAAGTCTTGCTTGTGTAAAGTGGAAAATAAAGTCTGGCTCATGGATAGTAAAGTCTGGCTTATGTTAAGTCTGGCTTATTGATAGTAAGGTCTTGCTCATGGATAGGTAAGGCTGGCTCATGGATAGTAAAGTCTGGCTTATGTTAAGTTAAGTCTGGCTTATTGATAGTAAGGTCTTGCTCATGGATAGGTAAGGCTGGCTCATGGATAGTAAAGTCTGGCTTATGTTAAGTTAAGTCTGGCTTATTGATAGTAAGGTCTTGCTCATGGATAGGTAAGGCTGGCTCATGGATAGTAAAGTCTGGCTTATGTTAAGTTAAGTCTGGCTCATGGATAGTAAGGTCTTGCTCATGGATAGGTAAGGCTGGCTCATGGATAGGTAAGGCTGGCTCATGGATAGGTAAGGCTGGCTCATGGATAGTAAAGTCTGGCTTATGTTAAGTTAAGTCTGGCTTATTGATAGTAAGGTCTTGCTCATGGATAGGTAAGGCTGGCTCATGGATAGTTAAGGCTGGCTCATGGATAGTAAAGTCTGGCTTATGTTAAGTTAAGTCTGGCTTATTGATAGTAAGGTCTTGCTCATGGATAGGTAATGCCTGCTCATGGATAGGTAAGGCTGGCTCATGGATAGGTAAGGCTGGCTCATGGATAGGTAAGGTCTTGCTCATGGATAGGTAAGGCTGGCTCATGGATAGGTAAGGCTGGCTCATGGATAGGTAAGGTCTTGCTCATGGATAGGTAAGGCTGTCTCATGGATATTTAAGCCTGGCTAAGGTATAGTAAAATCGAGCACATGCTTAGTAAAGTTAGGCACAGTAAGAGTAAGGTCTTGCTCATGGATAGGTAAGGCTGGCTCATGGATAGTTAAGCCTGGCTAAGGTATAGTAAAATCGAGCACATGCTTAGTAAAGTTAGACACAGTAAGAGTAAGGTCTTGCTAAAGCATCAAAGATGGATGACCTCACAACTCACCAGAACAATGCTTGAACTATTTTAACTGTCAAGCATTTGTTAATTATGACCTGTCTAAGATATGAATTATTAATTATGATAAGACAGTGTAATAGCCCTGTAATAACTTATGGACTGTTTCGTTCATATGCAGATGCGTCTTAACCATCTACGTGATTATAACGATGCCGGCAAATAAGATACACAAAAAGTATGAACGTACATTTGTTATTTTGATACGGGATATATATTAACATCAACTCGATTCGAATACAACCGCAGTAGTCATAACCTTTATTTACTTCTTTTACTTTTTGTTATATGATTCTTTATTATGTGAATATATGTTCATAATGTTTATGAGTATTCATATATTATAATAGATAATTAGAATTATTTCGTCAAAGGAAAAATATATCACATGGTTCACAACATCACATAGAATAGAAGTAAAAAAAGTAAATATCATAATGTTATTAGTTAGGTGATTTCATATTGACCCAGTTATTTCCGTTGTATTTGCCTGGGCCCGAAGGAAAGGTTTTCAGGCTAATGGATACAGTAAACTGCATACAGACTGGGGTCAAATAATACTAAAATTCGACATTTGGTTAAAAGAGATATTTCTCAAAGAGATATAAACAAAAAAACCCTGTTACTTTCACTCAAACGGGTACTTGTACGAACAAGTACAGTTACAAGTATTGTTTCGCAACCGGTCTTAAGACTCAATGTAAAGTCTAACATGTACAATAAATCAACCAATGTCAATATTCAGGAAATACTTGAGAATTCTGACTAAAATTTAATCAATTGTATTCTTTTATTTAATTTCATCATTTATGAATAGACAGCATTGGAAATGTCACAAATAGCGTTTCTGGCTGTTCACTTTTGATTTGAATTTTGCTGTTTATTATTTGTGAGGTTGAATGTGAAACCGATATCTTTCCCTTAGCCGGCATAACATTTTTACCAACAAAAGTTTACTATGTATATTTATTCTGGCCGGATACCTTGTCTGTATAAGGTAAATTGAAATGTACTTCCAAATCCTTCTCCACCTATATTCATTTATTGATTTAACAGCGAGACGTTCCAACATCAAAAATGCAAAAAAGCATGGCAACTTGTAGATGGCAGTCACACAATGATTTTAAAACCCGTTCAAATTTAATCATAAAATATGCACAGTGCTTTATCTTAGTATGCAAAAGGGTTTCTTAATGACCGGGCGAATTATAACTAGAATACCTAACAAAAGTGTGTTATAAATTAGATAAATTGCGAATGATCTTGAGTGACTTGATTACAGATCTATGTGACATTCCGAACAAACGCGGTAATCTCTCACTTTCTTACATACAACATGGAGTAAAACATTTGCATACATTAAAAAGCAGTGAAAGGCGTAAACCATTGACAAAATGTTATGACTCAAATGCGCGGGCTACAGAATATTCTTAAAATTGAGAAGGTGCTATTTAAAACACCAAATGGCATCCCTTTACAGTTAAACCGAATGAACCAAAAAATGCGTCTGCCATTGTTTTTGAACTGTGAAATGTCAAAAACATCATCTTTATAATGGTTATCTATTTGTAACGGTCTGGTTTGATACCATCTATTATGCAACAAAAGACAACGTTATCCATCTCTAGTGTAAAGTTAAAGTATTTTGTTACAACTGTTTACACAAATTCCAACAACATTTTATCCCCTTTTTGGATACAACCTTGACTAATGCGGTAAATAATACGCTTGTGGGATACAAATTGCAATTGATGAGAACATAATTTCACAATGGAAGTTTATTGCATCTTTGAATTATTCTTGATATTCTTGATATTGATACTGCGGATAGATAATACGGGGGTTTGCGTTATTTTTATTCCAAACAATATCGGAGTATTTGTTTCAAGAACTATTATATGAGTTTCTAAATTATGTCTACATACTAAGATGCAGTTTATCAATTCGTTAACCATTTGCGGTCATCGTTGAGAACAAAAACATCATGAATTATTAACAGCACATTAAGGAATCTGACCCGCAAATAAGTTAGATGTGATTACAACATGCATATTTGTCTTTTATTTCAACTGAACATGTACGAGGCCAACAACGTTTTTTTTATTGTTTTGTATTCAAGGTATTATTTGAATATCATATGTTTGTATATAAAACCATTGCATTTGATACGAGAAAAATTTGCAATCACCAGGCATCAACAATTCACAAATGTGTACCCACCAGGCATCAACCATTCACAAATGTGTACCCACCAGGCATCAACAATTCACAAATGTGTACCCACCAGGCATCAACCATTCACAAATGCGTACCCACCAGGCATCAACCATTCACAAATGTGTACCCACCAAGCATCAACCATTCACAAATGTGTACCCACCAGGCATCAACCATTCATAAATGTATACCCACCAGGCATCAACAATTCACTAATGTGTACCCACCAGGCATCAACCATTCACAAATGTGTACCCACCAGGCATCAACAATTCATAAATGTGTACCCACCAGGCATCAACCATTCACAAATGTGTACTGTGTACCTTAAAAGAGAGATAATAACAAAATGGCTAGACTGATTAGATTGACAAGTGAATTAAAAAAATAAAATGAATTTTAGTATTGTGTACACACATACTTTTCCATTGCATAGACTCGTATGTTTCACGTAAGCACATGTTTCAAACTTTGTAAAATTAAGGACAATTAGCTCCACAAACTATTCACTTCCTTTTTATCAAACACATAAATTGAAAGAGTTTTACCTAGCAAACTATCCTTGAATTATACAATGCATCCGTTCGCTGCTTGATTTATTTACCCTTATACAATTAACATGCGCGGCAACCGTCAAGGCTGTGTGAGAATATTGATATAACAGAATGTGTGGTACATACTCAATTTTGAATTTCTAGTTTTCTGCCAGGGTTATTTTGTTTAAAAATATCGTATTAATTTGTATTTAAACCATTTGTTTCGATCTTACAGGCAGATAGATAAATATGTACCAACTGAAAAATTATGTTTAGTAAAACGTATTTCTGAGAGATTAACTGTACAGAATGTCCACACGTTCTGTGTGCGTAATGGTATCGAGGTGGAAATGATTTTCATACAAATAACAAATTGTATTTCTGTTATAACATGAATTCCCAGTAAGAGACAGCACTATATTTCCAACCAACGCAATTCCGTCAAAGCTGATGTCGTGTGAGATTCGTCTCCATCTGTGTCTGATGTTATGAATAAATCAGGCGGTTGACAGATCGAAACATTGAATGTTAAACCGATCTCCACTCCCATGTTTCATTTATAAGACAAGGATTTCTAAATATTTCGATTACTAGCGATTCCACTACGCTTCACCAAATTAAATTAGATAAGATGATATCCCTTATTTGAATTGCTTTGTTTGAACAATTAATACTAAATCATTGTAATAAGTAAAACATAACCATGCCACATATCACAAATACACTGAAGTCATATTCAGTCTCAACTCATTTTAAAGCATGTTCAAATAAACTAATTGAAAATCGTATATGTTTTGACTGTTATTTAATTTTTACAAGGACACTCTCTAATATGTATGTTGAAAAACATCTAAAAATTTATAGAGCAAAGGTTGTTATTGAGTTATAACTCGAGTACATGGTTGCGCTGTAGAGTTACTGTTAAAAAAAATATTGAGCAAATGATTACAAATTGATTCATGCTGTTCTGTAGAAAAACGAGTAGAAAAAATAAGTATTTTATAATCAGGTTTACCAACACTTTATGAA
Organism: Mya arenaria; assembly: GCF_026914265.1. Classification (NCBI taxonomy): domain Eukaryota; kingdom Metazoa; phylum Mollusca; class Bivalvia; order Myida; family Myidae; genus Mya; species Mya arenaria. The sequence goes on along the minus strand of NC_069136.1, from coordinate 27,849,011 downwards.
CAATTGAGTTTCTCTTTGCGTAATTCTATACTGGACTCTTTTGGTTGGTATTTGTTATTCGAAAATGTTAAAAGAGGATAAATTATACTCTTTGCGTACGTTCTCTGACATAAAGAGCACAGTTTATTTTTGTTATTTTTTTAAAAAGAAATAATCGCATCAATTGAAAAAGTCATTTGGTAATGAAGGTGCAATATTTAATAAACCAATGTGAAACAATACAAGAAAAACATGGGATAAAACGGGCCCCAGTAACATTGTCAAAACATGGTCACATGATGTAAATACGCAGATGGCAGTTGGGGGAGAATAGCGCGCCAATATAGCGTCATGATATTATGACATTGTCCAAAATAATCTGAGCAACTTCTTGTGAAAACATAAAGTTAGAATATTCATCAATATTTCATTTTTTACATCTGATAATAAAATTTTAACATTATATTGACGGTTGGGAAGGCTGGGTTTCCCAACTATATATGAATATTAAAAAGTAGGCTGCTGTTATTTTCCACTGTGCCTAAAATTTATTGATTTGTGAAATCTTAAACACGTCATCATATCGTATGTTCGTTGATCAGTCGGTACATTATATATTGAAAGTATTTTTAAAGCTAATACACAAAAACCGCGCATCACTTTAACTTCCCTGTTCATTTTGAATTCTTTCACGTTATATTATATACCGATCTTAATATGCAGAAAATTAAACGCCTACCCATTATAAAACATTGTATCATAAATCTGCGTTCAAATAATGTTAGTGACATTTAAAGGTCATGATTTAAAACATTTATCTCTCGGTTTTAAAACAAAGGTTAAATGTTAAAACTTAAATAACTGTCTTGTCATTAATCGGGGAACTGATACGACACGTTGGTTGACAATTAAGTTAAACATGTTTAACGCTTTTCATTCCTGTGTTCCTTTCCATTTAAGGACGCGTTTCAGACGAATTAAAATTATCCTTGTATAATTCATCCCGATATATACGTCAAGGATTATTGAATCCTTGTTAAATGTCAGTAGTAAAAAAGTATTAAATGTGTTTGTTTTGCAGTAAAGTGGAACAAAATGAGGTTTCTATTGAACAAATTCAAGACATGCAAATTTTCTTGATACGTTGCATAGTTTTGCACAGGACAACACTCTGGTGAGTACGCATTTAACTTCTTCTGCTTCATTCCATTTGAAAGGTTTTTAGGAAAATGCTTAATTCTGAGTTGTTAAATCTTAAACCAATACACTTAACTCTCAGTTGGTAAGTCTTAAAGGAAAGATGATTTACTCTGAATTGATTTTAAAGGAAGATGCTTACCTCTGAGTTGGTTAGTCTTAAATGAAAGTGCTAAACTCTGAGTTGGTAAGTGTAAAAGGAAAATCATTAACTCTGATTTGGTAAGTATTGAAGGCAGGTACATAAATGATGTGATTATTCAGAATTTGAATGAACTAAGATGAATACACGTACACAATGTAGAAAGATACAGTTATCAAAGTGATTCATGTTAATAGCTATACGCGTAAGATAAGACGAACGGAATGACGTTACGCTCTATGTAGTAAAGTTTATCGAGGTGGAAATCAAAGTTTACTTTTATGTACGAAATTAACTAAGATATTTAAGCATTCTCTTCAATTATTCTATATTGAATCTCGTAATGAATCCTGAAACGGAGACAGCAATTGCTTAATGCATGATAGTCATGTTTGAATAACATTTTCCGGCGTTATCTTTTTCGCGTGTCGCAGTTTTTCAGAATATATCAGGCATGATCAGCAACTATATTGCACATCATACACCTTGGAGTTATCGCTCGAGTTCTTTTTCTTGAGCATCCTTTATCCAATATTTGCCTAAATCGTCCAAAGCATTTATGATTATAACATATCGACCAACAGCGACATTGTACTATTACTTTCCCTTTAATTGTCAAAATATATTCTATCTCTTACGTAAGTTGTTCTTACTTCAAGTTATGATACCGGATTATGTTGATACCGTGTTATTTAAAGTATGCATTGGTTGTCGAAAAGCAATTAATAACGGACCGTAGATAGTTGGATTTATCATCTGATATTAACCCTGATATCAACATAATTCGGTATCAGAAAGTGATACCGGATACCGATGGATACCAGGTACCGAATACCAGGTTTATAGCACCAGCCTGCAAATCCGATGAATGTTTTTCATTCGCTTAAACTTTTTCAGAAATGTTTACACCAATATTTTTACAGCTATTGCGATGTCCTCTGCTTTTAATGATTTACCGCGATATTTCATCGGCGGAAAAAAAAAAAAACGAAATCACAATTTTATTTTTATTTCAAAAATGAGTTTTTTGAGCGGCGGTGTTCGAAAAACATAGAATCAAATAAAAAAAAAGGCATTGATTGTTGCGAATAAATTCACAACGGGATTTTGACAAACTATCTTTACAATTTAAAAAAAAACTCGGATGGAATTATTTATTTTGGAGTTGTGACCCATAAGTTTTCAAAACTTGAAACTCTTTACCATGAACATTTCTTTATCATTGCTAAATGGTAGCCACTGTTGTTTAAATGTATACTCAAATGCTATAAATAAACAAACCTCACAAGACACCATGTAGACATTATAGCCCTTATTTTTCAACAACTGACCGATTTCAAACTGTATGCTTCCTTACTCAATTATTTCTCATAAATTGATAATAGAATTAATAGCTATAAAGAGGAATAAACTATTACACAAGGTTGATAGCCTGCTTGACTATTCCACATTAGGTTTGGAGTTATTGCAATTGAGTTTTCAATCTTTACCATGTCACTCTTTATATTGGTTTGTAAATCCAATAAACAATTTAGAATTATTCTATTATATGTTCTTACAAACATTAGGTTTGATACCCATAAACTTGTTTAACCCCATAGTCGAGTCCTTGTTGTGCAAACCCTTCCATGGCCGACACTCCAAAACGTATTAATACAGATACGTTTGTACATAATAATTATTATGTTATCTGTTTTTCGTAGTATTGTGAAGGAGTGTGCTGCCTGTGAAATAGCGTGGCTTTGGCCGTTGTTCATTTTTGTTAGAACCATACACCACAAATTGCTTGCTGATAACTATTTGGTAAAATCTATGATCAAAATTACATTATTAAGACGAAACTTATTGCATTTTTATTTCCATAAAAGTCGAAGAATATTTTTCAATATTGCTAGAGTAAATTTTCTTTTTTTGTATTATTTTCTATAATTTATAACTTTTATTTATGAAGTTAAACATTTTGTAATGCATCAATATCTTTTATGAAGTTAAACATTTTGTAATGCATCAATATCTTTTTATTTGCATGTGTCCTGTTGCTCATTATTTTCGCTACTTTCAAAAGATATCAATATGTATATAATATTTGTTTACCAGGCTTCAACCACTCACATTATTGAGTATAAGATTATAAGTATGATTTCACTACGAACAAAATAGTTCTAGCAAAAAACAACAACATTTTTTTCTCTATTTTGTGTAATTGAGGTGGCATCTACCATAGCCACTCGTGTAGGAAAGGTTCATCACGACCGTCGCGCAGAGTGTTTTGCGGAAACTCGGTAAACGCTCGGGTTTGGATGAACCTATCTTACACCCTTACACCCTTACACCCTCGGCCATGGAAGATAATTATTATCTGATGTGAGGAAAACCTTGATTCATACCTTAAAAGAAAATATTTGATTAATTCGCAGTTTTGTTTGAATGTTGATTGTGAGTCAGATACAAAGAGAAATCATTGTATGCTGCAGTGTGTGTTTGCATGCACGAGGCAATTTACATAGAGGAACGAGTACAAATACGAACATTTGTCTATAAGAAATATAAAACATAAGAGCGAGAGAATTCAAACGGACGAAATGTTACTTAAATAAAAGTATGACATTTAGCTTTACAGTTATTTTAGTCATATTTAATGGTCGTTCTTTGTAGGGGAAGTAATTAATGAACTATTTATATTTAGGCTTTTAGTATCTGTTTTCTTCTGATCAAATTTCTAACTTTAACTGAATTTATACCTTGTTAAAAGGGAATTCATTTTAGTCATGAGCCGCTAACAGTCTCTTTATCAATTTGTCGAAAGTGGGCTACATGCAATTAAAAAATGATCCAGCGGTACTATTTTTAATAAGACTTAAATAAACCCCTCTAACGACTGACTAGACAATATTACATGGATAATGAATAAATAACATTTCTTTGAATTTTCCACTCATGATCAATTAAAACCTTTTTTTCCAGAATACTTACTAAGATAACGTGAATCGTTTTTTTTTTGTTTCACTTACTTCCATACTTTCTGAAGAAAAAAACTTTAATTTAGCGTAATTGCCTTGCGGGGAAATGTCACAAATTGCATTTTTGGCTGATCACTTGTTATTTGAATCTGTTTTAAAGCTTGTTCGATTGCATTTGAGGTCTATGCCCATCGCCTCTGAAATGTTAACATTTTAAATGAATTTTCAAATTATTCATGAGCTTTGTTCATGTGTTTTTGTAAAAGCAAAGAAGTTCCTACATGAAAAATGCAAAATCACTATTACGTTTTGGGATTTGTTAAAAGCAGTAGCTAATTGCTTTTAAAATCCTTTTTAAAATCAGCTCACAGTCAAACATAAAATAAACACATACAATTCATATCTTGACAAAGGGGTGTCTTAATGATCGGACGAATACTACCTAAAATACCTTATGGAATTTTGTTTTTCCTTAGTTAAACTGCATTTCATTCATAACAAATATATGTGACATTGCAAAAAAAAAAATGAATATGGTCTCACCACTTCCTGCATGCATAATGTATAAACAAACACTTGCATACGACACATTGCATTGAAAAGAGTAAAAAGAGTGCAAAACACATCAGCCTTGACGAAATAGCTAAAATAGCTAAAATGTTCGTTCTAAGAAATACCATTAAAATTAAGAAGGTGCTATTTAAAACGCCAAATGGCAGGCCCTTACAGTAAAACCAAATGAACCAAAATGTATGCGTCTGTCAATGTTTTCTTAACTGTGAGGTGTCAAAACTGTCGTCTTCATCATGGCAATTTATTTATATAAGCCAGGTTTAAAGGGAATTAACCAGCTGGTCCAAAATCGGCATATATAGTATTCCTTAATACAAGCCTAAAATTGTCAATGCTAGTAAGAGGCTGTTAATACATCATTTTACATGATTAAAGGAGTATACCCAACACTCATGTTGCTGTCTCGTCTGAGTGTCCCCATTAAGAAATATCGCATTATGATTTTCCAGTTAAAGTCAAATTTGTTAATGAGTAAAGATACTAACACCAACGCTAATTTTAAGCAAACTGTGATTTACGTAATAAACAACCCAAGTAAATTTTGAATTGGAAGCATGCGCAAACAATTCGAATGATCCATGTGTCGTGCGCGATGTGATACATCGGTTGGAAAGATTGGATGCGTTGTGCATAACGATGTCAATTTCTTTTGACAATTTTCTTTTATTCTTGCAAATTGTATCATCTGGTGTCTAGTCCCTTTAATACCATCTATTACCCACAGAACGGCAGCGATATCCATCCCAACAACCCAACAGTATTATATCCAATTGAAGGATACAACCTTGACTTATGTGTTAAACAATACGCTTAGGGGCTATAAATTATGAGTGACGAAAAAATATTGTGAATTGGAAAACTGCGCAAAAACTGTTCAAGATGCATGAGTCGTTCGCGATATGATCCATTAGTTAGTAAGATTCATTGCATTTTACACAACGTTTTGAATTGTATGTATTCTTTTGACATTTTTCTCTTGCTATTGTATGATCATCTGGTTTCTTGTCCCTTTCATACCATCTTTTATACACATAACGACAGCGTTATCCATCCCAAGTGTACAAATTAACAATAGTTTGTCCATTTGTAGCATACAACCTTGACGTATTTGACAAATGATACGCCTAGGGGCTAGAGTTACAATTGCCGAGAACATGATTGCCCAAAGGGAGTTTGTTTTCTTTTTTTTAATTATTTCATATATATCATGCAGAAAGATAACAAAGGACGTTCGGTTTGGTCAAACCAAAGAACTATTCACGTAACAGTATCCGATGATTTTGTTCTACAAAAATGACTTTGATGACTACTATGCAGCTGAGTTTCTAAACAATTTCTGGTGACAATGTCCATTTGAGGCCATTTGAGGTCATACTCAGTTCAGACAAAATACAAACAGTGTAAGCATAATCTATCATAGATAAAACATTGTAGGCGCTAATACTATGTTCTGAAATCGTCTTGTGTATTTTACCCCGTTTTCTGATATGAAACATCGGTGAGAACAAAAAAAATCCTGAACAATCAACAGCACATACAGATTCACAAATAAACTAGAAGTAAGTACAATGTGTATATCTTCATTTCAAAAGGTCATGTTAGTAAAATGAGTTCTTTTTTGCAATAGTTCGAGGCCAACAATGCATGTTTGTAGATAATTTAAGGTAATATCTTATGTACATATACCTTTTCATTTGATACAAGAACAATATGCAGTTACCAGGTATCAACCATTCACAAATTTTCCTTATGAGAGAATATAGCAAAATGCAAAGTGTGATTTGATTTACATTTGAAGGTATTTGTTTTGAGTTGATTTCTTTGTGTACAAAAATACTTTTCCATGGAATAAACTCTTATTGTCACTAAAGGCACATATTTTAAACATATGCAAAATACAATACATCCTGTTAAGGAGTAAGGATGGGGCTTATGATCGGGAATCTAAGGTCCTACTTCTATTTACTTCCTTTCTTTCAATACATATAAGGAATAAAGAGCTTTGAATAGGAGCTTTGAATCTAAGGGAAATATACAATGCAGTTATTCACTGCTTGCTATGCAGTGTACCCAACACCCGTCATTGTTGTGATAGAATAACAGATTGTTGCATACTCAACTTTGAGTTTCTGGTTTTTCATCCATTGGCATTGTGTATTCAAACCGTTTCTTTGGATCTGACAGACAGACATATAAAGATGCACCAACTCGAAAATTCGAATATACTCAGTAGAACGTATTGGCAGAGATCAGCTATTAGGAAATACCTCATGTCCTGTGCGTATAATGGTTATGAGTAAAAAAAATAAATATCAAACGTATAAGAAATTGTACTTTTTTCTGTTATAACATGAATTCCCAGACAGAGACAGCATTATATTGCGTCAAAGCTGATGAATTGGAAGATTGGTCTCAAACTGCGTCTGATGTCATCAATAAATCAGGCCGTTGACAGTTTGAAAGATTGAATGCAAAACCCTTCTCCCACTCCCAAACTCTCATTACATAAACACATGAATTCTAAATATTCAGATTGCTAGCGATTCCACTTGACTTCACCAAAGTAATTGAGATGAGACGAGATCCCTAATTTAAATCGCTTTGTTTCAACTTTTAATAAGTGTAATAAGTAAGAAAACCTTGCCAAATAACACAAACATACTTTAGTCAAATCCCAATAACAACGCTTTTACAGAACAACAAGACTAACTAATTTATATGAACAACAAAAGCAAAAGATATACTATGCTGCCGTAAATAAGGAAACTTAAAGGGCAATATTATTCAAATTTAAATTAAAAATGGTTTTAAACGCTTTTCAAACTTTTGTGCGAAATAAACATTTTTATAACATAAACCTCTATTCCCATTTTAACACGTTTTTAGATGATTTTAAGTTTGCCATAGCATATTGGGGTATCCATGAAATGCGTAAGGGTTTCTTAAGTCTTCGATTAATTTCAATATGGGAAAGATAGAGGCACAATTGTATTAACTGCTTTTGTTTTGTATTTAAAGGACTAAAAGGCGGTCCCGATCAATTACTTAGTTTTCCAAATCCCAAGGTATGTTGGCCACGTCCAGTCACTTTCTCCTGCAATATTGGTTAAGATCGTCCATCAATCACTGTGTCTAAGATCTTTCTTTTCAAGCTGCATTTAGTATGACTAAAGGGTCTCTACCTCTCCCCTGATATTATCAATCTCCTTGTCAACTTTTGCGTATTTCAGATTTGATATTTTATAATTGTATCTTTCATTAGGTCTACAGTCAAAGGAACTAACGTCGGAGCTAATTTCTTGGCTAGTTCACAGAGATTAGAATTTTTTTAAGAATATCGACGATCGTTGGTGTTTTCGGGATGAGTGGGCGCTTTGGGCTGGGCGAGTCTGAAAGGAAGATGCTATACTACGATTTGGTAAGTCTTATAGGCAGTTGCTTACATAATGTGAAAATCTAATGCTTGAGCTAACCAGGATGAATAAAATAACCAAAGCGAAAAAGATACATGTATCAAAAATATTCATGTCGGCCCTGCGCGTAAGATAAGACGAACAGAATGACGTTACGTATTGACTTTTATCGAGGCGAAAATTAAAATCTACTTTTATTAATCGAAAAAAACTTTTGTATTGTAAACCGTCAATTTTAATTATTCAATATTGAACGAACGAACGAAATGACATTACGCTCTAGGTATTGAAATTTATCGAGGCGAAAAATAAAAATTACTGTTATTTAACGTAAATAACTAAGATATCATAAACAGTCAAAAATAGTCAACTTATTCCTTCTATATTGAATTTCGGAAATAAATCCTGCCATCAAAATGATGAAATATTCTGTTGCTCTTTTGGAATGTATTAAAAGGTATTGATTTTTTTAAATAAAATAATAAAAGCGCATGCATGGAAGAGGAGTTTTCCATGTAAACAGAGTTTCTATTTTATTGTTCGGAATGGGCAGTTAGGCACTTCAGAATAAATATTGTTTATTATTTATTGTGTTTGATAAGGCAATTTACTACATTATCACAATATTTCAGACTCGTTTTTTAGAAGCATCTGTTTACTTTTAAAAATTATCAATACACAAAGATAGAACGATACGTGTAATTAACACACAACTTGTGTCGAGATATGTTATGGCTTAGGTAAAGGAGAGATTTATATCACATAATGAACATTTTACATAATAATCGCTGTAAGCGTTTTAGCGATACGTTTTTCTAAATCTGCTTTGTCCATTTACTGCAATAATGTTAACTGTTTTGAAACAGGAATAATACCACATACAATGCATCATGATAATATTTTAAAAGACTGGTTCCGTAATCTTAAAGCAAATGTGTTCAAACCCTAAACAATCACCCTATTTAGAAACACATTTTTAAAAGGAAGACAGAGGTAAGAACATCAGAATGTTGACAAATTTTTCAACACATGTATTTTAACATTAAAAGAAACAAGAGTTTAAAATCTTAAATCCTTTTACGTAGATTATTAACCCTTTTTGAGGAATTTAAAATAAACATAAATGTTGTTTTTTTAGTTTCTTTCCACACCATTATTGAGCAAGTCTGTTATGAAATTCAGATGCGTGTGATGGCCTCGTTTCTATCTTATTTTCTTGATTCTTTTATTAAAACTTTATATCAAAGTGCAAATCAGAAAGAAAAGAAAACACGAACAATTTCTTGACACTATCATTGGTGATACATCGGAGCCCGAGGTGGATTGTTGTTTTGGAAGATTAAGTTGTGTTAAAGGTATCCTAAAATACTGTTTAAGGATCTAAAGGATCTCAAGATAAAGAAATATATATTTTAAGTACAAATAGGTGACTAACTAGAAAATAGATATAAGGTACAAACTAGTGAATACACCATCCATAATAGTTATTTAGGGCTGTCATTAGATATACTGTGACAGAATTTTTTAATTCTTGATAACTGCGTGACCACAAATTCGCCAGTGACAAAAGCGCTAAAATATTGCTATTTATATTAAATCTTGATATAAAATTTTAATTCCCTCTCAAAATAAAAAAAACACTCGATTATACTGGTTTTATCTTAAACGTAAGCTTCTTGAGTGAAATTCAGCTAGAAGTTGATGTTAATTTTCTACATTCGTTTTTAAACTTTAATGAGTTTAATGGGAGAACCGTTCTAATTACTCCATAAACAATATGTTTCCGAAATAACCGAAATATGTGTGAAAATTAAACATATTTATATGGCGCTGTTTTCCCCGATTTCTCAAATCGTTACATTAGGCAAAATAACGAGTCATACTTACTTTTCATAATCATTTCCACCCTTTTTCTCTGGCTTTGGAAGTGGCATTGGCTGTTTTATACAGGGCCCCTTAAAGAGCTGGAGCCACTGTTTCGCATCCGTGTAATAGTAAACGCTTCTTGATGCATGCATAACCATAAAGATATCTTTCCTATGCCTCATGTGCCGTTTCGCGTGGATATTAATGCCAACGAAGCTTTAAGGCATTGTCGAGATACCACCTTCTGTGTCGGTTAATCACGCACATTGTCACACCGTCGGTTCTGCTATTATTCATTATTCAGCATTAAGCTGGTCGCCTAGAAGAGTTGCAGAAATTCGATAGGAACTATTTATTTATCACACATTGCTTTCCACTTAACTGCAACCAACCAACCAAAAGGCGGTGGTTCATAGTGTAACAACACCCCCCCCCCTTTGTCCATGAGTGTAACTGCCAGCCATTTATCAATAGGCGTATATGTGTTTGTGTAATTACTATATCTTCATCATTGTGAACAAATATATTCAATTATTATTTTGATTACTCCTGTTGACACGATATTACGCGAGAATGTGCTCTTCTGTTGTAGGGAAAGATGAGTACCAGCAGGAAACCCAATTGAATGTCCAGTTTGGTAGCCACAAGCGCTAGGTCGCCTGCGCCAAGGCCGGTAATCAAATCCCGGGCCCATTGGAAAGACGCGAGCTCGTTCACCACTGCGTTAACCAGATAATCGGTCCCAATATTTTCCAAGAATACTTCAATACGTGTAGGTGCTTTAATCATATTGTTGTTTTTTGGTGAAAATGCCTTACACTTTGAATAACAACATTAACTAACTGACCAATAAAACACTATTACTCTGGAATCATATTGGTAAATAAATATTGTAACAGGTTAATGCATTGTGGTTTGCGAACGTTTTTGTTATTTCATTGCATAATGCAAACTACTGACAGTAATTGAAACGTTATAAATAAATTTCATTCTCTAATGCTACCTTCAGAATAAAGTTTATTCACTGACAGTAGAAATACTATGGAAAAACATACAGTTCAGACGGTAAATATTTAATTCAAATTAATTGTAGAGCAGAAACATTTAAATTTTGACAAAAATTCACAGATCAATTATACAAATAATAACAACACACTGTCCAGTCTGTGAGACGAATACACGTTTTTAGACTGGTTCCATCATCATCATCCAACGTCACATCAGGTAGGCCAATAATTGATTGCAACGGAATATAGCAAAGATGGAATATGGTTCTTCTTTTATCATATAAATTTTGATATAATATTACTCGCAAAGAGTTATGACATCATTGTAAACTTCAATACAGCGCTGCGATTGGATTGACATGACGTCATTAAACCAATAATATACGACGTTACAGATTAGTTATACAAACGTTTTATGTCGGTAATATAACTTTAAAAACAATCACTCTATTGCAGAAGATACTACTAATCCTGTGCTGAATACATAATAATATATACTTTATATTTTACTACTAATCCCATTTTCTTAAGTTTAAGCTGTATGAAATGTGCCAAGGAATTTGAATAGGATGAAGAAAAAAATGCGATTAAACCTTAAATATATACATTCACCTAGTCTTTTTCAATGGCGAAAACTTGACGTTCATACTGTTTAACCCTGAAGGGATGACTTTTTTTCTATGCTACCAATACGACAAAATATTCATCAGCTATTTTTTATTCAAAAGTATGGTGTCTATATATTTTCTTCATAAATATTTTCTCAGCTGCTGAGGACTGTATAAATGTTGAGTCTTAGTGGGTAGTTATCTAAAATGTATATGTAAGTGCTTTCATACGTTCATGTTGTATGAAAGCCGGAAAGCAGGCTTTTATTTTTTTAAAGAGGTAACTCAATGCTTTTATTTATATTTATTTAGTCCAAATCATTTGCATCTGACACAATTTGATTACTTCATGATCCCGAAGGTTTACAATTTTACTAAATCAGTGCAACAATTCTTGCATTTATTGCTATATTAAATGTGGACCAGTTCATTTCAAACCAATACAATTCAGTGTATTTGCGATTTTGACTGTAACTTAATATACTACATGTGTGATAAACAAACACCTCCCCGAAAAATCCGGACTGACTGCCAAAGCTTATTGTCGCAAAGGGACGGAAGTGATGAAATCTTTTGACAACCACAAAGCGAAAATAAGCAAATACGACAGCTATATATATTTTTTAATGGATTTAACAGTTGAACCTCGGAGTTAGTAACAAATGGGATTCAATCTGCGCAATGTTAAACAGATAACTGAGTGAAGCAAAAAAGAATGTATTTAACCTTTGCATTGTAAAAGGGGTATTTCTTTCGTTAAATGTGGATGACCTGAAAGCGAACGTTAACATGAATTATAATCAAGGTTTACTATTAAATGCGTACAAATTGTGTAATCAATCAGCAGAAATACTCTTCTGCAATATGAGACAAAGAAATTCATGGCCAGCTGTTATAGCGAAGGATGTTTACGCCAGCTGTTATAGGTAAGGAGGTTTCCTTTCTTAGCATTATAATTTCAATGATTCAGGAATGACAAAACACGACCATATTGCTTTTTTCCATTTATTACATTGATCATTCCTCAGTTCTTATCCAAAATGTTGCCACAATGGTTAAAGGCGTGCTATTGTTACAAATTTCGTTTCAGATTGATCACTTAATCAGACTGTTGATTTAATAAGAAACCAATTTCCGTTTAATGGAATTATTATCATTTCGACGGGGCTTGATTCAGATGACAAAAATTCAGATTCCAAGCGATATTGCTACGCTTAATTAATTGAAAACGAATCTAGAATGAACTATAAAGAACTGAGCAATAAAAGAAGTCAAACATGAGCTGCAGCTATATTTAGCATTATGATACACGATTTAGTTCACCGTATTATATTTGGGTTCTTTCCAACGTGACATGTTACTAAAACCTATTTCGATTATAAAGAGTACTTTCCTTGTACGTTTTGTCTTTTCAAACCGATATTTGAAAGAAGCAATCATATGTCAAGTTAGTTCGTTGGTTAATCAGTAGGTTGATTATATTTGAATTCCTTTCAACGCTTGGAAAACAAATTTGCGCATATTTTACATTTCGTATTTGATAAATTTGTTCAAGACATTGCATACGCCGAATTGTAAGGGCACAAAAAAGAAGAAAACATATAATATGTGTTGTCGTGTTACGATAAAGTTGTTGGAGAGAAGATAGAACGCAATAGAAACACTGTAAGGCATTCCCGTATTTCCGTGTTCTGTTACAGTTAAGTTTGAAAACTATCAGGAATAAAGACAAAATGATGAAAATGTAAGCATTGATGAAATGGTCCAACCGTGACAATGTATAACAGTAGTTTCTGCTATATATGGCCTTGAATACTAAAGCTTAAATGTCAAACATCACTTTATCCTATCATCGTTCGAGTATATGTTTATTCATCGTAATTCTTGAAAGCATTTAGGCCACAACAATTTAATTTGGACGCGACTGGAAAGAATGAGAGAAATAACGACAAAAAAAGTTTTATATTGTGCTTAAATTGTTATAGGCCTTCTTCATTCTAAATATAAGTTAAAAAATAACCAAAGTAAAAGTCATTATACTTTATTCGTGTAATCCTCCTGAACTTGGAAGGAACTTTTAAATAAAGAATATTACCTTAAAAAAATAATTCTATCATTACAGAAGACGTGTATTCCGATACATAGATTAACTTTGTTATCGGTTTGGGTCAGAAATCGAACTGGAACATCAGCCTTTTTGCATTTCATCTTCAAGCAAACCTTTCACCATTTTCGTCCAAGAATGATCTTTATTAATAAAATTAAGCCGGAATTTTAATGTTATGCCTTGTTAGTGTTATATTGGCATAATTGCTTGATACTGATGTATAGTGATACATCATTACAAGAATAACGAAATCTAGGGAGGTAATTGTGTTGATAATGTAATTTTGTTTAAGGAATGAGAAAACCAATCTGTATGATTGCTGAACCATTGCGTGATGCCATTACGACTTAAAGAGATGTTAAATGTCATATGTGAAATGAGATATATGTAACAGCAATTTCCAGTCAGATCATGACATTAGTAGGTTTTTATTTACATAATAAGATACATCGAGGTCCTGGTGCGATTACCAAGTTCTTTGCGAATATATATTTTTGTCCTTGAAAGTGCTTGTGAAGAATCTTAACACGGGATGAAACGCTACTGGGTTCAAACCAGTACTGTGTTTACTAGTTCCCGAATACTAAAATTTCGAATTCCAAGAATCAAGGAAGTGAGCCACTGGTGCCTTATTTTAACGTATTTCGGCACCCACTTCCATCCACTTACGACGCAAATTATCTTTTACTAAGCTTTCAAGGGCTGTAAACCTGATAAAACGTACACACATAGCTTTAAGGAATTTGGTAGATGATAATTAGATATTGTTTTATTCAATTATTTTAACATATGTCTTCATATTATTACATAGAGTAATTCACATGTGACAGCTGATGGAATCTGAAAAAGGATCAACGAAAGAATAAAACAGGGTTTGCAGTGGGATAGGTTAGTTTTGTATAAAGCAACAATTCAGTCTTCATTCTATGTTTTTGTTTTGATTATATTTTTATTCAAGTGTATGTGTCTCTTGTGAAGAAACTATAAATGCATTCCATTTTAGACCTGACGACAATAGGTGACACAGAACTTCCGTCAGACCAAGTGGTTGTAAGCCATAGCGAAATTGCTATGTTTCTATGGCAAAGATCTGATTTTCCTTTGTTTAAGATTATCAACAGACCATGAATATTCCTACATCAGGTGGTTTTGAATCGCTACCTAGAAAAAACTGGTGTCTACGACAGCGATTACAGATAACAACTTCACCGCACAGGCAAATTCCCCCTTTAATCATTTCACATTCGTTTACGGCATCATTTGATATTTAATGTGTATTTAATTATTTTTAGAAATAGATAAGAAACAATGCTCTGACTGTGATACACTTTATTAAATGTTTCAAAACATAGATTAAATCACTGACAATACATTCAACTCACACAGTGGTCTATCTTCAATTCACACAAATATATAGCCCAATAATGAGAAAGTGACATATACTCAATCACAGACATAACACGTTTATAACAGTAAAGTGTTAAAGCCTTATTACCCAATCCATTCGTCTGGATTACATTGTCAGACTACAATATGCTCACAAACAAGAGTAAATGTATTTGTTAATAGTATGTCTTGCAAGCCTAATGGACAAGATAGTTACCAATTTGTATACCGTCAAACAAAGCAAATTGCTTGGTAATTTGTGCGCTTTGTGCAGTTTCAAACGTATTAAATTGAACCGTTGCAGTGTTATGTGGGATATTTTAAAATCTAGCTTGATAAAGGGTTAATTTATTTTCATTAGCGGAGTTGACTCTAATTTTTCTGTTTGTCGCCACGCCAAAATTTGCTTATTCGGCTTTGTCAGTTTAATTTCAATTTCATTGACTAGACACCATCAATCTTGGAGAACAAATATACAAATGAAACACTAACACGTAGAAAACGCTTTCCTTTATAGACCTTAGTATTGAAAGTTGTGGACATTTTTTGAGAGTTACATCCTTATTAATTACGTAGCAGTTCTTGGGGCGCTTCAAAGGCGGCTACACAAGAACTAGTGTAGGTCTATTATCCAAAACCATTTAAAAGTTAATTATCTTTTCAGTTAATGCGGCATTACCGATAGATTACTCTATCTAATTGCCTATTATATATTGCCGGCTATAATGTACACCCAATTTAAGGTAAAATATCCTGCGTAGACATTCAAGCTCTAGAAGGGCTGGAACGGATAATGGAGTCTGTTATTTGTGATTTAGCAAATGCGTTTTTGGAACATAAATCAGCGGAAACAGTTTTTAAGCAATTCATGTTTATTTCCTGATGTCTAACAACACTCTAGTGGACATAACAGTGTCAATATGCTAATTATAATAAAAACTGATTAACATGCGTCTTGTTAAAACAGTAATACAATTATTGGCAAAGCGAAAATATTGATGATTTAAGATATACTCATAGTGCTGAAAGGATTGGGGCAACAGTAGGCTGAAACAGAAAATAAATAACAAGTCATACTGTAATGCACGACGCCATGATTACACATTTAAGGCATCTCTAAAGATATTCAATTAGGAACCTATTTCTAAGTCCTGACAGTGTCGGCAAGATTCCGTGTGGTCCCGCCTCCAATATTATTCGATACAAATGGTTTCCTGTTCGTTTTCATAGTTTGTTTAGGCCCCCAAAAATAATTGTTTGTTTAGGGTAACCTTCTCAAAATTCCTAGGTAGGGTAGGTCGTGATTTTTTTTATTCAAAATCTGTCGCAAGTTCAGGGTGTATTCTTGCATATGGCAGTCTTTCCTACATTACTGTCATTGCCTGACTTTGTTTTATGATATAAAAATAATTCTGATTAAAATCTGCATTTATCCACCCTTCGTAACTCTCTATTCGCTAACAAATATTTTTTTTGCTCAGAAACGGAAAAAAATAGTTAGTTGTCCGCGCATTTTTATAGGTAGGGTCGGTAAACCTTAAACAGAAAGGACGATACAATCCAACCGGAAGAAAATAAAACATGATAGAAAGTAAAAAAAGGTATTGAGTCTACATTTGAGGCTCAACCTAGGACATTTTTATTTTTATTGTAACATTGATAATTTGAGAGCAAAATTACAAACGTGTCTGAACATGTTACAAATATTTTGTTAATGCACGTACCTTCTGCGAAAATATGTATTGCTTCGGTGGTATGAGTCTTAAGCTCAAACTCGAAATGTTACGAACATACAAGCAGAGTTATGCAAAACAGCTTCAAAACTTGTCTGTGCTATAAAATGAGTTTACAATATCACCTACCCGATTGTACTTAATCGAAAAAGGAGGCATCCTCTCCTGTCACCAAAAAATAACACAATACCATGATTTGATTGCATTTCGAAACATTTTGCGGGGATATGAAACGCGACTATAAATCTCACATGTGTACCACTAATCTTCTTACACGTAGATTTGTTGGTGGCAAACTTCAAATTAAGACAGATAAACTATAGTTGTTCTGGATTTATATTCAATATTTCATTTGCTCATCGAACATGCTCATTTGTTTACATTTGTCTTTGGACAGGATCTTGATTATTTTTTCATTAACGTATTTTTGAAGACTACAAAGCTGCAATTACACTAATTTGCTCTTAACAACGCATTGACTGAATGCTAGGTGATAATTGTCTCTTAATCAAGCGTATTTGTCCATCCAATTATAAAATGTTAAAGAAATCGATTTGAACAATGTGAACTTTGTCTTTTATTTATATTCAGCCCCACACGTAATGGATGGCGTTTTCAGAAATCGTGGTACATTCAT
Organism: Mya arenaria; assembly: GCF_026914265.1. NCBI lineage: Eukaryota > Metazoa > Mollusca > Bivalvia > Myida > Myidae > Mya > Mya arenaria. The sequence goes on along the minus strand of NC_069136.1, from coordinate 27,831,403 downwards.
ATTATCTTGTAACAATTGTAGTACTTATTTTCAATATGACCCAGTGTTGGACATCTCAAACCCTATCATATATAATGACAAGGAGTAGATTGTCTCTAAAGGTTTCATCAAGCTTTAGTTTTTAACAGTCTCAGAAAGGTCAAAGAATGTTCGGAATTAAATCAGTTTTGCTACAACTTCCCTAATGACGTTTGTGATTATGAACGCGGACTATCATATGTAAGTAAAAACGTGACTTTTATCTTTTTATAATTTATTTAATACAATACAACTACAGGGACAAACACAATTCAAAAGGTAACTCTCTTTAGAGCCACAAGGCAGGTGCACCAACGACAATGATCTGGAGGCACAAACGACAATGATCTAGAGACACAAACGACAATGATCTAGAGACACAAACGACAATGATCTAGAGACAAAAACGACAATGATCTAGAGACACAAACGTATAAACACTACATAAACAAATAAAATCACCACAAACAAACCACATACTCATCAAGCAAAATATGCCAGTTTTATTGAGATGTAAACATTTTTGCAAACCATACTGTCCACTTTTATTTTACCTGATATGTAATTGGAAACACTATTTCAGTCTTAAAAATCTCCGAGCTCTAGCCTTTTCGTAGCCAAAGGTTTGGTCAAATAAACAAAGTCGCTATTTTACTTCATTGTAAAAGCTTTGACGATATTATCCACATTATGGCAACGTTTCAATTTGACCCTCCAAGCAACATGGCGAAGTACAGCGTCAGCATATCAGCAATTCAATGTAGTACTTTAATTGTTCCAAAGATGAGCCATTGAAACCATATAAACAAATTCATTCTGTGTAAATTACTTTCATTATTATTTCACAGCTGAGAGTTGCAAACTTCTAGATGAGTTTATAATACAGTTTTTTGCTACTTAACTGTTTGGGGCAATAACCAATTCAAATACAAAACCTTCATAAAGTTTTTACGACATATTCCATATTTTCCCTAATTATATATTTCATGACACTGAACAGTGTGCAAAAACTTATACTGGTCTTTGAGAATACTAAATGTGTTTGTATTTAATGCATTTCTCAAAAGCCATCATCGTTGTAGCAAAACATAGCAATGACCATCACCAAATATAATAGAAGAGACAGTAAGAGAAAGGCTTGACAAATTGGTTTGGCATTTTAGCTTCTTTCAGAAATGCAGTGTTTTTATATTGGTGTAATTTAAAAAAAACGCTAGTGTGTTAGACTAGTTTAGTTTCTAATAAGACAGGACAGTTTATCGTTTAAAGGTGCTGACATTTGTTTAATTTTGCAATTTGAACGCCAACTACTCTTTACTGTCTGGTTTCATATAAACCACAAATGAAAAATGGGATTACATAAATGACATTCCAAACTGAAACAAAGCAGTGCTGCTAGATAATTTACATTACGTTTGTTAGGTCTAGATATATTTTGTTTTCGGTTTACATACTGAATTTGGTTTCCAACGATATCTGATGGTTGTTTATATGTAACATAAAATGTAATAAATACAATAACATGATCACTGTTTCGAAAAAATACTATTATGTAACAGAAGGGTTGATATAAATGTAGTGTTCATAAAAGAAGATCATTTTAAGGTTCAAGTGTTTTGAGGATTGCTTTAAATACAACAGTTTCCAGCCGGTTTTGCTGCCAAAGTATCAGTAAACGATGAGCATGTTTTCTTATTAGCCTTTGTTGGTATCTAGAGAAAAACAAACTTAGGTGTTTTTTCTTTAAGTTTAGTCAAACTAGGAATACCGATTGTTAGCTATAGCTATTTCAAAGGCGTCTTATCATGTTGGTCTTAAAATCATTTGAGCTGCAAGCACAAACAGAACGGATGATAACACAACATTTATATTCCAGAAGGTCATAGAACCAGATCAGTTGAACACATGCGCTGCCTGATCACATCTGACATCATCGAATACTGTTCTTTTATTTACTTTGATGCTGCAGTTATTCTACGCAACTGTTTTACTTGAACCATTATTATTTTGTTCTTACTTATTTCAGACCATGATAAAAATGCTTTTTTAAACCATGTGTGTAGATCTTAAAGGCATATACTTTTGATATTTGAATACATCTTAAAAACTAACGGTGTTGATGCCAAACGTGTTCCGCGGTTGTTCTAAGTTTAAAGTGACCGAACGGTCAATGGGTGAAATGGTATCGAGACGGAAGTTAACTTCCTGAATATAGAGAAATTGACACGATAAAGAACTATTTTCGAATTGTACTATACTCTTAGATGTTTCACCAAAAACAGTACAAGTTCTTGTATTTCAACAAAAGCAATTGCTTCTAAGACTTTGCCTTGGGAGGTAAGCCTGACTCATATTGCGCCTGATAATGATCACAAAATCCGGATGTTGACACTTTGATGATGGCGAAATTTCTGTCTCTTAAAGATGCACTCTTACTCCACAAAAAGGTTGATCACAATTAATGATATTGTTGTAATATTCCAAAATGGATTAATAAATGTCGAAAACAATGGTTCTTACGAGGGATACCGAGTTAAATCTTAAAGAAATGAGCATAGAACTCGGTATTTATAGTAGACCACAGTAAATATTTTAGCATTCACCAATCATTTAATATTTTTTTGCGATTTCTGCTATTAAATACACAGTAACAATCTTGTTATCAGTAATTAATATTTTCCATAAATGCATTATTTAGTAAGTTGTTTAAGGTTTATCAGTCAAAATTGATGTTTGTAATACATGTGTATGTATTGATTTTGAATAAGAGTGTCCATTAAAACTTAAATTATAATTACATCAGACGTTACTAAACATTCATTTGGTTTTCGATTGCATTTAGCCTAACGCAATTAAATGTGATGTCAATGATCCTTGATTAAATTAATTTTAATTTAATTAAAAAATGTATAAAACACCCGAAATATAGAACCAGGTTAAGAAGAACAAGAATACACACTCGATTTAGTGCCTTCATTTATCGTGCTTATCATTATATTATACATGTAAACATTCCTTCCCAAATACTGATGTGGTCCCAACTTCAGACATAATTTAGGTAGGGTACAAAGTGCTTTCCAATACCCAACTTTACACTAAACAAAGCGGCGTTCTTGCGCGTAATAACATTGTGCGATACGCAATATTACTTAGCCCCAGAACTCTTGACAAAACTATCATATAAATTCATTAAACTATACAAATCTAATATACAAGTGAGACACATAAACGAATTGTTACATCAAAATATATCAGTTGGCAAGTAATACAAAAGAAAATGTAAAAAATATAAATAACCGTCTTTACATAATACACATATAAACATATTAATACATCTTAATCCATAAGCACACTCAATAACTAGATAATGAGTATTTGTTATTAAGGATTGCGTTAAACATTGTGTAAATACCCTTTTTGTTTGCTTTTTGTACACCGAAAGCCCATTTATTCCGGTCAGTGGCAGTAGGGCCAGGGAATGCAAAAAATAAACATCGTCCCCCCTGGATTTATATGTTTTAAGCGAGCAACCCCTTAAATTATCCATAACGTCGTAGCAGACCGTGTTCGCCGTTTACATAATTATATGCCTGTATGACATTTTAGACAGTTTTCGGTTTTTAACCATTACAAAAATCACACTGTTTTTCTTAATCTGTTAACGAGATGTCATATGCGGAACTCGACTCTGATATGCAGAAAATGAACGCTTAACAAGTGGAAAACACTTCCTTTCCACGTTTCAAGTCGTAACACTTGCTTTGTCTGAATATCATTATTCACATGAAAAAATACGACCCTGCTAAAGAACGTGGTATTGCTCCACTCGGTCCCGTAACACATGCCACCGAAACAATGAGTAGCATGTTAACATTTCAGTTGTTTTGATTCCGTAAATCAAAATGTCGTGTTCGGGAATGAATGAGAAATTACGATATAAATTTAAATTCACTTCAAGGTTTCTTAAAATCTGATTATTTCGATTAAAGCATTCTAACATTGAAAAAAAGGAACATGAACACATATTTACCTTTATAACATATTATACTTCTACATTTGAAATGATTTTTGTTAGTTTCCGTGGTGTAATTGAGCTTCGGTAAATGTTTACAGAATAATTCTGGTGTAATTCATTTAAGCTTTTCCTTACATGTATCGAAAATTAAATTTAGTATAATTCTTACTTTTCAAATTACCCATCGCGCATGATCATACTTAAATCTAAAAATGTCCAGCCTCATGTCTTTCATTGAAACGAGAATATCAATTATAGTAAATGTAAATTAATTGAAATTGATGTTTAATACATGCTTAAACATTTAATATATAGTACACCACTATCAGAACAATCATGTTATAAGAACAAAGATAAAGAATATTCGGACGAAATGATATTAAAACAAATGTATAACCTTTAGCTTTAAGATTATTTTTCGGGGCGATTTAAAATGGTCATTCTTGTGATAGATAGTAATTAATGAATTATTTAGGTCTTTAGTATCAGTATTCTTCTTACTTATTGTGATAGATAGTAATTAATGAATTATTTAGGCCGTAAGTATCAGTATTCTTCTTACTTATTGTGAGAGATAGTAATTACTGAATTATTTAGGCCTTAAGTATCGGTATTCTTCTTACTTATTGTGATATATAGTAATTACTAAATTATTTAGGCCTTAAGTATCGGTATTCTTCTTACTTATTGTGAGAGATAGTAATTACTGAATTATTTAGGCCGTAAGTATCGGTATTCTTCTTACTTATTGTGATAGATAGTAATTACTGAATTATTTAGGCCGTAAGTATCAGTATTCTTCTTACTTATTGTGATATATAGTAATTACTAAATTATTTAGGCCTTAAGTATCGGTATTCTTCTTACTTATTGTGCTAGATAGTAATTACTAAATTATTTAGGCCTTAAGTATCGGTATTCTTCTTATTTATTGTGAGAGATAGTAATTACTGAATTATTTAGGCCGTAAGTATCAGTATTCTTCTTACTTATTGTGAGAGATAGTAATTACTAAATTATTTAGGCCTTAAGTATCGGTATTCTTCTTACTTATTGTGATTGATAGTAATTACTAAATTATTTAGGCCGTAAGTATCAGTATTCTTCTTACTTATTGTGATAGATAGTAATTACTAAATTATTTAGGCCTTAAGTATCGGTATTCTTCTTACTTATTGTGAGAGATAGTAATTACTGAATTATTTAGGCCGTAAGTATCAGTATTCTTCTTACTTATTGTGATAGATAGTAATTACTGAATTATTTAGGCCGTAAGTATCGGTATTCTTCTTACTTATTGTGAGAGATAGTAATTACTGAATTATTTAGGCCGTAAGTATCAGTATTCTTCTTACTTATTGTGATATATAGTAATTACTAAATTATTTAGGCCTTAAGTATCGGTATTCTTCTTACTTATTGTGATAGATAGTAATTACTAAATTATTTAGGCCTTAAGTATCGGTATTCTTCTTACTTATTGTGAGAGATAGTAATTACTGAATTATTTAGGCCGTAAGTATCAGTATTCTTCTTACTTATTGTGAGAGATAGTAATTACTCAATTATTTAGGCCTTAAGTATCGGTATTCTTCTTACTTATTGTGATAGATAGTAATTACTAAATTATTTAGGCCGTAAGTATCAGTATTCTTCTTACTTATTGTGATAGATAGTAATTACTAAATTATTTAGGCCTTAAGTATCGGTATTCTTCTTACTTATTGTGAGAGATAGTAATTACTGAATTATTTAGGCCGTAAGTATCAGTATTCTTCTTACTTATTGTGATAGATAGTAATTACTGAATTATTTAGGCCTTAAGTATCGGTATTCTTCTTACTTATTGTGAGAGATAGTAATTCCGGAATTATTTAGGCCGTAAGTATCGGTATTCTTCTTACTTATTGTGATATATAGTAATTACTAAATTATTTAGGTCTTAAGTATCGGTATTCTTCTTACTTATTGTGATTGATAGTAATTACTGAATTATTTAGGCCTTAAGTATCGGTATTCTTCTTACTTATTGTGAGAGATAGTAATTCCTGAATTATTTAGGCCTTAAGTATCGGTATTCTTCTTACTTATTGTGATAGATATTAATTACTGAATTATTTAGGTCTTAAGTATCGGTATTCTTCTTGCTTATTGTGAGAGATAGTAATTAATGAATTATTTAGGCCGTAAGTATCGGTATTCTTCTTACTTATTGTGATAGATAGTAATTAATGAATTATTTAGGCCTTAAGTATCGGTATTCTTTTTACTTAAACTAAAGTTATACCGAAACAATAGCGTGCTAAGCGTAAGGCCTGTTATAAGGGAATTTAGATTCTTCTGATTAGTAGACCAGTGGTCAGGGCCCTTTTCCATTAAAGTCATGAGTCTATATTTGTGAATTAAGAATTTAACCGCTAAGAACAAAACAATGATTAACAAATTGGACATGTTACAAATTAAAATAGTTCGATTTTCAGAGTTTAGACCCAAAACAGAATTATATATGGACATAAAGACACGCTAAAAGTTGGAAACAAACCCTCTAGTCTTGTTTGTGTCATTTAATCAATTCACAGGAAATCAGTTTAGTCATATCATAAATATTTTTGCGCAGCATTTATGGAACCATTTACTCTATACAATCCATTTATTCAATGCCATATGGTTTTTGCTGTCTAACACAAGCGTATGTGTCAAACACAAAACAGTATTTAATTCTGTTACGAGCCGCTTACAGTCTCTTTATTACTTTATTGCAGGTTGGATGCAGGTTGTTCAGAAATAACCCAATATTATATTTTTTATTCTTAAGACTTTAATTAACCTCCCTAACGATTCACTGGAAAAAATTGCATGTATGATGATTAAATATTTTTCTAATCAAGAAAATATCAACCTTATTCTCAGAATACTGATTAAGATTACGACAATTGTATGCTCTTTTTTTTATTTAATTCCTTACTCCTTAAAAAAATGTCACCAATTACGATTTTGGCTCATCACTCGTATTTGAATCTGTTTTAAAGGTTGTATGATTGAATGTTAACTCGATGTCTGTCATGTACACTAGGCGCTTCGGCTCGGTAATGTGAATATTCACGAGCTTTATTGCTTTTTGTAACAAACAAGTTCCAACATGAAACATGCAAAATCAATTTTACGTTTTGGGAATTGCAAATGACAGTAACACATTGCTTTTAAAATCCCTCACTCAATACTCTGTGTTTGCAAAATAAGGTCTCATTGATCGCACAAAAACTAGTTATAATAACTAATGGAATTGTGTTATTTCCTTTAAGTTAAACTGTTTTTCATCATGACCGTCTTCATAACAAATTTATGTGGCATTGCGAGCAAACAAATATCCTCTCAAAGCTCATTGCACACATTTTTTACATGCATTGATTAGAGTGTAGGCAAAATATGAAACATACTAGACAAAATCGTTAAGCTTAAATGTTCGTTCTAAGAAAAACACTTAAAATTTAGAACGTGCTTTTTGAAACGTAAAGTGGCAACTCTTTAGAGTAAAATGAACAAAAATGTAGTCGTCATTCCTTGTTTCATTGTTTCTTAACTGTGAAAAGTCATAAATGCCGTTTTTATCATGGCAATTTATTAATAAAAGCCTAGTTTGAATGACTAGACACCAAATGGTCCAAAAGTCGACAAGTACAGTATTCGTCGAAACTAGCCTAAAATTGTCAATGCAAGCAAATAGTTGACAGATATTACACCATTTAACATGATTTAAATACTATACGCAACACTCAGTTTGCTGTCTTATCTGAGTGTCCATATTTAAAAGAAGTGCATGATTGTTTCCCAGTTTAAATAACATCTGTTAACGAGTACAGATAAATATAGCAGCGTTACTTTTAAACTTATTTGAATTAATGTGGTAGGCAACCCCATAAGGCGGTTTGGTACATCAGTAAGTTCAATGCATTTTACACAACGATGTGAATTATAACTACATTTTTTACTTTTCTTCTTGCAATTGTATCATCTGGTGTCTAGTTCTTTTCATACCATCGATTATACACAGAACGACAGCGTTATCCATCCCAAGTGTGAAAACCAACAATATTGTGTCCATTTGTAGCATACAACCGTGACTAATTTGACAAATGATACGCTTAAGGGCTAGAATCACAATTGACGAGAACATAATTTCCCAAAGGGAGTTGCTTAATTCTTATTACTCCAGATGTTAAGTTTTGTTTAATCAACATAATAATTCTTGAAACAATATCCGAATACTTTGATGACTACTATATAGCTGAGTTTCTGAATAATGCGTAGTAATAATGTCCATTTGAGGCTATTATCAGTTCAGACACAATACAAACAGAGTAAGTATAATCAAAGTTTAAACAATACTGAATGACAAGCAGCACATACAGAAATCCGATTCACCAATCGTACTGGCAGTACGTACAATCTATATATCTTATCTTTATTTCAACTTAGCATGTTAGTAAAATGAGTTTCCTTTTGCAGTTTACGCGGCCAACAATGCATGTTTGTTTTATTACTTGAGGTATTATTTTCTCTACATAATTTCATTTGATACAAGAACAATATGCGGTTACCAGGCATCAACTATTTACATACTTTTGTACTTTACCTTTGTTTACCTTGGTTTAAACAATAGTTATTTTAAAATAGCATTTTAAGGATACACAAAGCATGTTCAGTAATAATTTTTTCTAATTTAATACATGAAAGTTAAACAGTTGATACCTACACAAAATAATTCTTTTTGACAGAATAGAGGAAGCTTTTAAGCTTTTATTTTGCCGCGTTTCTGTCACTATTTCAAACGGCTTGTAAAGGTGTAATTGTTGTTATTATTTGTAGATTTATGTTTTCATTATAATTTGATGGATACGGTGAAAGGTAAATGACGCATGTATAAACTAGTAGATGGTAAATGCGTTAAAAGTATGAAAGTGGCCGAAGAGAGAGGAACGTAATGAGCAGGAAGAAGGCGTCAATTTGTCGCTTTTTTCTCCCATCATAATTTTTATTCGAAAATGTCGTTTTTCGTATTTAGACGTATTTCGATATTACAGGCATACGGTTAAAGAAGCATCGTATTTGACAGAGATAAGCTTTGCCAAAGAACCTCACGTTCTTTGTGTGCAATGGTTTTGAGTTTGAAATGAATATAATGCGTATTACAAATTGTACCTTATTTCGGTTATAACATGAGTTCCCAGTCAGAGAAAACAATCCATTTCCAACAAACGCAAACGCTTGTAAGAAAAGCTGATGTCTTGTAAGATTCGTCTCTAACTGTGTCTGATGTCAACAATGAATTAGTTTGAAAGCTTTAATGTAAAACCGATCTCTACTCGCGAAGTATCATTGAATTAAGACATGAATTATACATATTTGGATAACTAGCGATTCCACTAGACATCACAAAATTTATTAAGATAGCATCAGATCCCTTATATTTAAATTGCTCTGTTTGAATTATAAATACACAATCAGTAATAAGTAAACAACCTTACCCAATCAATGAAAAAACCGAGGTCAAATCTCAATCGAAAACGCATTTTACAGCACAACAATATAACCTATATAACCTAATCTTAAATAAGTTATCTAAAGAAAAACTATAATGGAGCAAACGTTGTCTTTGAGATCAAGTTTTGCTTTAGAATTACTTTTTGGAAAACATCTATTGATCAAATGCTTACAAATATGAATCATGCCATGCTGTTATATAGAGAAATGCGTTGAGAATGAAATTGAGAAAATAAGTATGTTTTGTGATATGTTGGCGAGGTATAAAACACTATATTAGCAATGCAGTTCCTCTTTATATAATTATATTCTGTGGGGTTTTTAATTTGATATTTTTAATCCGAAAATGTTAAGATGGTAACGTTTTATTTATCCGTACATCTTCTTTCATAAAGATCTGTTTTATTTTAAAAAAAGAAACCATCGCATGAATTTAAAATGTCATTTATTAAATGACTGTGAAATATTTAATATAACGGTAAAAACCATGCAAGAGAAACGTTACAAAACTATATACATATAAAAATTTATAAACCTAATAAGTATAAAAATAAATAAACGGTTTGAAAGGATGATTGTTTCAAAACGTTTGATATTCTTAAAATTCACACTGATGTAATTAACCACGGTGCTACTGTTTTCTTGATTTATGAAATCCGAAAACAGTCATCATATGATATGTTGGTTGATGCGTCGGTAATTTATACAGTAAAAGTCCTTTTAAAGCTGTGACACCAAAAACCGCGCATCACTTTAATGAAGACGGTTATTTCCAATATGTTCACGTGATTTAATTAAACGATCCTGAATATAATATGCGGAAATTTAAAAGTGTCATTAGGCCACAACAAATTGATCATTTGTTCGTCGGATTTGCCGCGCCTAAAATTTGAAAAACGAAAAAAAAATAAAAAAAACTTTTTTTTGCGCCCGCACTTACTATTTGGCCGCGCATATTTTTTTTGTTTACTTCTGAATTTCCTCTATTTTCTGAAATTCTTTTACTAAGAATTTAATCCTTCAACGTCGACTTCGCCTTTTTTGAAGGTATTTCCATGCTTTACATTCTTCGCGAGCAAAATTTCCTCGTGTCAGGACAAAATCAGGTCCGGGTAACCGTAAAACAGCCGATATTTGTTGACAGTCTTTTTTGTCGGGAATATTTTGCAGGACGCACCGTTGTTATTTATCTCCGGTATTAATTTTCGGGTTACTTTCAGTTTTCGTAATGTAAAATACACGTTTTAAATGAAAATCAGTGTCAAAGTCAATGGATTACAGTCTTCAGTAAATAACAACAGTTTCACAGAGTCGAAAGCAATAATTATTTATGTGTGTTTTAAGTAATTCATTGTTTTGTACTAAAAATTTTGTGTTCAATAATAACTAAATCGAATTTGAGTGCAAAACTGATATTAAAATACACGGCCACACGACTTACAATAATTGAACATGTTATCGTGAGTTATTTTTTAAATTTTCTAAAATGCATTTCTCAGTTTTCATATAATCATTATCGTTATAAACAGATAAAAATAGTAGGACTTGTAAATGTTTTAGAAACAGCCTGTACATTATATTTATGAACCAGTCAATCCACGGTAACCACGCCCCCTCCGCCCCCTCCGCCCCAGGTCCTTGGGTATACCAGGGATAGTCGGGGAAATGGGCCAAGTTTTTTCCTTCCAGGTGGCCCCACAGTGCCGGGTGAATGCAGTGGATTTACCCGGGGTTGGCTGGACCGAAAGTCAAAGTCCCCGCTATTCCCCGGACCTTGGGGCGTGGTTACAATTGACTAGTGATAACATACACATGGACAGTATAAAAAAACATCAGTAAAACCAGAAAATAAAACCTTTTATAAGTAAAATGACTGTTTTAATTTTCTCAATTCTTCGTTTTTATCCACTTGTTTTCTTTGATCGATTTGTATAAAATGGCCTGTAATTAAAGTGGCCTGTTTCTTATGGGCATTGAAGCTATGGAGACCGACATGATATTCTTTTTCAAGGCACGGACCTATAAACCATTGGTTCGGGGTAAAGGAGGGTTCTTTAAAGGGAAATATCTTTATTCCACCACCTGCTCTAATATAATGACTGGTGCCACATTTGCAGATTTGTTTGATACTGCCTCATTTACGTTGTCCCGCAATTTAATCAACAGTGTCTTTTTTAGATATGTTCTCTGTGTTATTTACATTTTCGATCTTCTGCAATGTCAAAGTCACTACAATTTAATCATGTGCTTCAAGAGGTTCAAACTTAGACCTGATTCAAATCATGAATTACTCTTACAAGTCTTAAATGTTGTTTTTTTTGTAATAGTAAGTTACGGAATGAATACAATAGTTTTCTTTTTGGTCTTCAAATAATTGTATGTTACTATGAGGAATGTTGTCTTTACAATAAATCCAGGTTTAAATTAAAGTTAATAGTAAAGCACTGGACCTTATTGCCATTTATTAAATATTGAGACAGATTTGCATGTGATACAATCAAAACCTTTTCATTAATAACTGAACCTATGTTTGCAATTAATAAGCATTTCTTGACATACACTGTATGATAAATTTGGTAACTTTTTTTTTTTAATTTTTCGCCTTGCGCTCGCCTCTGATTTGCCTTAAATTTAGGAAAAGTATTTTTTTTTTCGCTCGCTCGCTCCTCCTTTTTTGGCAAAATCTGTAGAACAAATGATCAATTTGTTGTGGCCTTAGCATTTATATTTGTGGTATTTAACGAAAAACAAAGTCAACAGAAAACACAGTTTCTTTCTATACATTTAATTAGCCGTGTTGCCGTAAATGAGGGAACTGAAATAGCAATATGGTTGACATTTAAATTGAAACCTTTTTTCATTTGTTTGGTAAAGTATTCATTTTTTTTATTACATACTTTTCTTTTCCCATTAAGCACGTATTCCAGACGAATTTAAGTTTGTCTTGGAATTTTTTCATCCCATAAAATACGTAAGGGATTCTTAAATATCCTTTCATTTCAATAAAATAAAATTGAGGCACAATTGCATAAATTGTCTTTTATCTGCATTTTAAAGGATTGAAGTGAGGTTTGTACAGGACTAAATCCAGACATCTTATATTGCAATATTTATTGATATGTTGCATATTCTTGCACCAGCCTTACCTTGTTCGCCCGATCAATTATCTTCTTTTACAAGTCCCCTGGTATATTGTCCACGTCCAGGCACATTCTCCAACCATATTGGTTAAGATCGTATATCTATCTCTTGTGTCTAAGAAGACTCTTTTCAAGCTGCACTTAAGGAACTCTACCCTCTCTTCTGAGATAAACTACATTAATTTTTGTATTTCAGATTTGCTATTTCTTATTTGTATCTTCCATCAGTTTAACAATCATAAGAGTTAACATTGGAGCTAATTTCTTGGCTAGTTCACCGAGGTGAGAGAAGGACATATCGGAGTTGGTTGGTGTTTTCGGGATGAGTGGGGTGCTTTCGGTTAAGCAATTCTTAAAGAAAGGTGCTAAGCTCTTATCTGGTAAGTCTTACAAGCAATTGCTTTCATAATGTGAAAAATTAATACTTGAGCTTACTAAGATGAATAAAAGAACCAAACTGAAATACATACCAGTATTAAACAGGTATATGTCGGCCCTACGCGTAAGATAAGACGAAGAGAATTAGTATTGATTTTATCGAGGCGTAAATTATAATAATATTGAATTTCGAAAATGTTGTCTTCAATATATTGCTTCAGTGCATGTCAGACGTATAAGTGTAGTATGACCGACGTTATTGTCTTCGCGTGTCGCCGTTGTTTTCATAATATATTAGCTAAATCTGCTTAACAGATATATTGCACTTTATTTACTCTTGAGTTAGACCTGATTTGTGAAACATTGATAAATTTTGTCTGTTCTTAAACTTGAGCATTTCTTATGAAATATATACCAAACATGTTTTAAGTAATTTTAATACTTACAAATCGACCAAGTTTGATCATCAGTTCCTGTGTCTTTTTTGCAAAATAGAATGCTAATGTTTTTGGGTGAAGTTTTTTTTACAACAGTCAATAAAAAACTGCATTTAATTATTTTAATTTTGACATATTACCCAGGAGTTTTTAAAACGTGACCACCTCTTTACCAAGAACATTTCTTAACCCTTCTCCAATTGTTGCTACAATGTTAAAAGGCATAAAATATCATCTTCATGAAATAAACAACTTATATAAGAAAATACGTTATATATTGTATTGTATAACATTTGAAATACGCATGTGATCAGATTAGATGCATGATAATACCGTATCTAAGACTCCTGCACCCCTTGCCTTAAAAAAGGGAAACTGGCGGGTCAAATACAAAATTGGTCGGAACATACATGCACTTGTCTCAAATTGATTGGGCTGACAAACACTTGGGCAAAAACCGCGTTCAAGTAACGGTTGTCCAATAATTGTTTTAACCAATTGTGAGAAGAGAAATCCTTTTTGCTCTTCCGTCTTTTTTATTAATATAAAATCCATTAGCCTCGGATGGCTTCCATCCTTAAACCAGTTATTAAAAATAGTCTTTGTCTGCAACTTGTCCTAAAATAAAAACAAATAATAAATTGAAATTGGAAGGGAAATAAGCTTCCTTTTACGAAATGCTTATCGCAATGTTCCAGACACGTCCTTTAGATCCATCTTTTTTACTTTGTTAAACCAAAGAGAGAGAGATCTGTATAATTTGCTGTGAACATATACCATTTGTGTTGAGATTAGTTAAGGCTTAGGTAAAAGATTAAAATCACGTAACAATGATGAACAATTTACATTATCCATGTAAGCTTTTTAGGGAAACGCTTTTCAAAGTCTGCTGTGTGCTTTATATAGAGAAATGAGTTTAGACTGAAATTTAGAAAATAAGTTTTTTTTTTGTGATATTGGGGCCATGTATTACAACACTATATTAACAATTGAGTGCCTCTCTGTATAAAACTATACTTCTTTATTTTATTTTGATATTAAAAATCCGAAAATGTTAAAAGGTTAATGAATTATAAATGCCATTTATGTCTTTTAGATGACGGTGAAATACTTAATACAATGAAAACCATGCAATGAAAAAACTTTACAAAACTAAGTTGGGATAGAAAAGGGTTCTCATAGTATTGGCAAATCATGGTCACATGATGTTTATAAGCAGATAGCAATTGGGGTAGAAATGTGCCCCAATCAAAATGTATAACATATATATATATAACATTATAATCTCATGAAATTGTTCAAAATATCCTGAGCAGCCTCTTGCAAGACCACAAAACTGGAATATTCATCCAATTTCAATATCTTAACCTAACAAGTTTAATTGATATAAACGTTTGAAAGGGTGATTTTTTTCGAAACGTATTCGATTCTTAAAATGTACGCTGCTGTAATTATCGCGGTGCTAGTTTTTTGTTGATTTGTGAAATTCGAACACTGTCATCATATGGTATGTTGGTTGATCAGTCGGTAATGTATACAGTGAAAGTCCTTTCAAAGCTGAGACACCAAAAAAACGCGCAACACTTTAATAGCGATGGTTATGTCATGTTATTTGTTCACTTGATATTATAAACCGATTCTGAATATGATATGCGAGTATGTAAAAGCATACCTATTTGAAAACAAATTATCATAAAACCGAGTTTCATGTTACTGACATTTAACGAACAACAAAGTCATTAGAAAACACAGTTTCTCTCTATAAATTTGATAAGCTGTGGTGCCGTAAATGGATTTGATTTGCATTTAAAAGGATTGAAAGGAGATTCATTCAGGACTAAATCCAGACATCTAATAATGCAATATTTCTTGATATGTTGCATATTCTTGCACCAGCCTGGTTCGCCCGATCAATTATCTTCTTTTACAAATCCCCTGGTATATTGGCCACGTCCTACAAATTCTCGTACTGGTTAAGATCGTATATATTTCGAAGCGAAAATAAAAATGATATTAAGCTTTAAAAATGAATCCTGCGAGGGACACAGTTATTTTTTTGTTTTGTTAATGCTTCAGAGCATGTCAGACATGTTAGTTTTATATGACCGACAATATCGTCTTCGCGTGTCGTCATTGTTTTCATATTATATTAGGCAAGTCTGCTTAACAGATATTTAACACTATATTTACTCTCGAGTTATGATCTAAATTGTAAAAAAATGATCAAGATTACTTTGTCTATTCTTAAACTTGAGCATTCCTTATCACATAGTTACCAAACTTGTCTTAAGCAATTACTATAAAAACATTTTAATCAAGTTTGTTCTTAAGCGACATTTTTGTTATTCATTTAGAACTTTAGACCTTAAAATTGTCAAAAGACCTCTTACGTTAGGAGTTTCTATGTCTTTTTGCCAAAGGGGTTACCAATGTTTTTGGACGAAGTATTATCTTTACAACTGTCAATAAAAGCCGGATTGAGTTATTTTTGATTCTCTTTACCAGCAACATTTCTCATTCCTTGCCCTTGCTACAATGTAAAAAGGCATATTATATCAACTTCGTGAAATAAACAACGTATATACGAAAAAACGTTATGCATTCTGTTGTATAACACTTAAAACGTCATATTTTTAATCATCTTTTTTTTTTTTTTAATTACCAAATGAGATAGCTGGATACATGCTCTGAACATACCCCATTTCTGTCGATATTAGTAAGGCTTACGTAAAGGTGAATTAATAACAGTATCAATGATTAACATTTTACATAATCTCTCTAAACTTTTTAGCGATACGGTTTTCAAAATCCGCTATGTGCATTAACTGATAGCTTTACCTGTAATACTATCAATTATATCTGTCATGTGTGTCCGGTCCGGACGGAAAAAAATCCGACCCGAGGGTACCTGCGTTGCCAGGTAACGAGGCTTGAAGAGGCTACGCAGCGTTCCCCGGGGTAGAATGTTTTCAAAACCGGTAGACAGAGGTCAAAGCATCAGAATTTTGACAAAATTTTCAACCACATATTTTAACATTAAAAGAAACGCGTGTTTGAAATCTTCAATCCTTTCTACGTAGACCAATAACCCCTTTGAAGAATTTAAAACATGCATATATACAATTTGAAACCATTTAGTTTTTTCCCTAACGCGTTCTTCCCGTGTATAGTATTGCGTTTCCTTCGACAAAATGATAATGGTAAATATATTTGACGAAGTAGAGAACAAAATAGTTAATGTTGAAATGTCGTGATTCACCAGGTATTTCTGCCTAATATTCATGTGTTATGAACATTGATGTATAGGTTAATGACGAACTGGAAAGTGACGTAGTAGAGAATAAATTCAGTTAATGTTGAAATGTTGTGCTTCACCAAAATTGGCCAAATATTCATGTGTCATACAAACTGATGATTAATGGTCGTGATATTAAATGGCGCAGGTGAGTGTGTGTTATAAAAAATACTAACATACTTAATTATACAAAAACTTAATTGATAGCTACTGGGCCACACATTCCCCAGTTAATAAATCACAAGGATATTGCAATTCATATTTAACATTCCCGTCAAAATAAAAACACTCGATTATACTGGTTTTATCAGAAATGTAAGCTTCTTTAGTGAAATTCGGTATTTTTTTTACTTTCATTTTAAACATGTTATATGTGTTTTATGGGAGACTCGCTCTTATTACTCCATAAACGGAATGTTTACAAAATAACGGAAATCGTGTGAAGATTAAACATATTAAAACAGAACTGAAATCCCCGATTTCTCGAATAAGCCATCATCATCGTAGTATTAGGTATATTACGAGTCATTCTAAATTTTAGTACTGATATTCACTCTGTTCTCTAGCGTGGACATGCCATTGATTACTCTCGTTGACACGATGTTACGCGAGAATGTGCTCTTCTGTTGTGAGGGAAAAATGAGTGCAAGCAGAAAACCCAATTGAATGTCCAGCTCGGTAGCCACTAGAACGCAGTCGCATGCGCCAAGGCAGAAAATCAAATCCCGTGCGCATTGGAAAGCCTCATGTTCGTTCACCCCTGCGCTTACCAGACAATCGGTCCCAATTTTCTTCCTTAATACAGTGTTTACTTCCATATTGCGCTGCGATTAGATTGGCACGATGTCATTTAACTAATGATATGCGACGTTACAGATATTAGCTTTACAAACGTTTGTTATATGTTGTAATTCTTTAAGAACAAATACACAATTACATAAGATACTGCATTTATTCTTACCTTTATGATGTATCAAACGTGCTTTGAGATTTGAAAAAAATGAGAAAAAAATGTGATCAGTCCTTTAATATTTACATTCGCATAGTATGCTTCAGTAGGGTAACTTGACGTTCATATTGTTTAACTCTAACGGGGTTACGACAGTATTGCTTATTTCAATGTAATAAAATAGTTTACGACGTAAAACCGTTTTAGCTATTATTTTATACAAATATATTTTGTCTATATCTTTTCTTCATAAATATATTTTCAGCTGCTGAGGATTGTATAATTGTTGAGTCGAAGTGAATAGTTATTTCAAATGTAAGTATGTTCATGCTGTAAAAAAGCCGATAGCACGCCTATAAATTTTCTAAAGAGCTGCGTCAGTGCTTTCACGATCTTAGGAAGTGTTCTGAATATGACTATGATTATGGATTCATTTATATATTTTTACTCCAAATCATTTGCATTTGACAATATTTTATGACTACATGATCAGGTTCACAATTGTTCTAAATCAGTGTAAAAATTCAAGCATTTATAACTGTATTAAATGTGAACCAGTTCGTTTCAAAACCAAAACAATTAAGAGTATCCGCTATTAAAACTGTAAGCTGTGTATCTTACCCTTTATACGTCTTCAAACACTAACTTCAGGTTGGTCATTTTGGATCAATTGATTGACAGCTCTAATGGCTGACGTCATCTTAGCAGTTCAATATTTGCCCTTATTACTCTTTAGATATTTATATCAATTTAAATACTACATATCTGATAAGATTTTAGCAAACACCTTCTCGAAAAATCCAGTATGACTGCCAACGCAAATCGTCGCAAAGGGACGGCAGTGACGAAATCTCTTAAAAGCATCAAAACAAAAATATACAAAAACGACAGCTGAAAATTGCTCTTTCTTAATCGATTTAAAAGTTAAGATTTGGAGCTTCAAATCAAAGCGATGGATGGAAGTGTCGGTCAACCTTATCGTTAACATGAAAAGAGATATTTTGCAAACACTTGTGAAAGCCTTTGCAATATATCACTGTACAGTAAGCTACACAAGTAAATATAGTTTTTTCGCAGCCACTCAGCGGTTTGTCTAAAAATGGCCAACCTTGAAATATAACCAAGCTTATAAAACATTGCATTTATCATGAAACAAGCCTTCGATGGATGCTTGGTATGTCGTACTTATAGTTTACTGCCTTTCTTAAAATAGATTAGAAACAAAGCACTGACTGTTCTTCACCCTATCTACTTTTACAAAACATAAATTCAAATCACTGACAATTCGTTCAACTAAAATACTGGCTAAATTTTAGTTCACACAAATATTTAGCACAATGTTCAAACAATGATACTTACTAAAATAAAAGACATAAAACGTTTCCAACAACAAAGTGTTAAAGCCTTATTACCCAATCCATTCGTCTGGTTTATATTGTCAGACTACAATATGCTCGCAATTAAGCGTAAAAATGTATGTTTAATAGTATGTCTTGAACGGCTAATGCATATTTTGATTCCTGAAAGGCCAAGGAAATTACCAATTGTAGAACGTCAAGCAAAGCAAATCGCTTGGTAATGTGTGCGCTTTGTGTCGTTTCAAAAGAACATAAAGTTGGGCAGTTAGAGTGTTTGTTGGTACGTTTTAATATCTAACTGGATTTAAAGTTAATGTTATGTTCATCAGCGGATATGACTTCTTATTTTTCTAGTTTTCACCACGCCAAAATTTACTTATTCGGCTCTGTCAGATCAGTGTCAACCTCTTTGGCTAGACACATCAATCTTTGAAAACAATAATAAAGATAAAGCACAAATTAATAGAAAACACTTTCCATTTCATACCTTATAAATAAAAGTTTTGCGCATCACTTGACATTTATATCCCGTATCAGGTCTGGGAGAGCTTCAGAGGCGGCTACACAAGAACGAGCCTATAAATGTCTTTTCAAATGCTGTATCAACATTACCAGGTAAACTTTTAGTGTCACTATTTTTATAATTATCTTTTGAAACCGTACCGTACAACTTTCATTTATAAAATATCACTGACTAATTACTCTGTCTATTTGCCTGGTTTATATTGCCGGCTATATTAAGCACCCAATTAAAGGTAGATATCTTGCGAAGACAGTTAAGGTCTAGAATGGCTGGAACGGGTAATGGATTCAATTATTAAATTAATCAAATACGTTAATAAACCATAAATCAGCAGAAACATTTCTAAGCAGTTCATGTTTATTTCCTGATTTCTAACAACACTCTAGTAGAATTAACAGTGTCAAATTGCCAATTATAATAAAACTGATTGACATGCGTCTTTTTGACACAGAAATTCAATTATAAGATAGTTTCTGTGTTTATCAGAGCGAAAACATTGCTGATTAAAGAGACGTAATGATGAAAAGGTTGAGGCAACAGTAGGCTGGAACAAAAATAAATACCAAGTTTTAATGTAGTAAACGACTCCATGATTACACCTTTACAGTATCTTAACGATCTGCCATCAGGAAACATATTTTTAAGTCACTGACAGTGTCGGCAAGATTCCGTTTGGTACTGCCCCAAATGCTACTCGAAACAAATTGCTTCCTGTTCGTTTTTATTGTTTGTTTATCAGAATTTAATGTGCAATGCTTTGACCTCCGAAGTTTTTTTTTAAATCTGATACAGAAAAGACAATATAATACAACCCTAAGGAAATGAAACATGATAGAAAGTTATGAAGGTATTGAGTCTAAATTTGAGGCTCAACTTTAGAAATTTTATTTCATTTGTAACATCAATAATTAACGAGCAAAATTCCAAACGTGTCTGCTCATGTTACAAATACTATTTTTTTTAAAACAGAAATGCACGTACCATCTGAGAATATAAACTGCTTCGGTGGTATGAGTCTTAAGCTCAAACTCGAACAGTTACAAACATACGAACAGGGTCACAAAACAGTTTCCAAGACATGGCTGTGGTATAAAATGAGTTTACAGACAATATCGCTTACCCGATTGTACTTAATCGAAAATGGAGGGGTACTCCACGGTCACCCTAAACATAACACAACATCATGGTTTGTTTGCATTCAAAAAGGTGTTGCAGGGATATGAAGTGTAGCTATAAAACTCACATGTCTACCACTTACCTTCTAACACGTAGATTTGATGGTGGCAAACATTGAAAAGGATCTTGATGATTAAATTTCTAGATTTGTCACTGTAATTTTCATTAACGTTTTTTTAAAGACTACAAAGTTTCAAATACACTAATTTGCTGTCAACAACACATTGACTGAATGGCAGGTGATGATTGTTTTCTAAAACATGCGTCTTTGTCAATCTAATTATACAATGTTGCAGTTAATGAAATCGATTTGAACAATGTGAACTGTTTCTTTGATTTATATTCAGACCCACAAGTAATGGATATTTGAAAAGGTTTTTTTTTTGAAAGCGTGATACATTCCTATTATCTTGTTACAGTTGTAGTATTTTTGTACGTCTCCAACCCTATCAAATTTAATGACAAGGAGCAGATTGTCTCAAAAAGGTTTCATCAATCTTTTTTTTTAAAAAGTGTCAGAAAAGTCACAGACTGTTTGGAAATAAATCATTTTTGCTACAACTTCCCTAATGTGAATTGATTCGAAAGTCCGCGTCCAAAGTCACAAAAGTTATTGAAAGTGCACAATTATTAAATGTTAGTTCGAAACACAACGTGAACTTATTTAATTTGTTTGGTTAAGTATTCATTTTGTTTATTACATACTTTTCTATTCCCATTAAGCACGTATTCCAGACGATTTTAAGTTTGTCTTGGAATTTTTCATCCCATAAAATACGTAAAGGATTCTTAAATATTCCTTTCATTTCAATAAAATAAAATTGAGGCACAATTGCATAAATTGTCTTTTATTTGCATTTAAAGTGATTGAAGTGAGGTTTGTACAGGACTAAATCCAGACATCTTATATTGCAATATTTATTGATATGTTGCATATTCTTGCACCAGCCTTACCTTGTTCGCCCGATCAATTATCTTCTTTAACAAGTCCCCTTGTATATTGTCCACGTCCAGGCACATTCTCCAACCATGTTGGTTAAGACCGTATATCTATCTCTTGTGTCTAAGAAGGCTCTTTTCAAGCTGCACTTAAGGAACTCTACCCTCTCTTCTGAGATAAACTACATTAATTTTGTATTTCAGATTTGCTATTTCTTATTTGTGTCTTCCATCAGTTTAACAATCATCAGAGTTAACATTGGAGCTAATTTCTTGGCTAGTTCACCGAGGTGAGAGAAGGACATATCGGAGTTGGTTGGTGTTTTCGGGATGAGTGGGATGCTTTCGGTTAAGCAATTCTTAAAGAAAGGTGCTAAGCTCTTATCTGGTAAGTCTTACAAGCAATTGCTTTCATAATGTGAAAAATTAATACTTCAGCTTAATAAGATGAATAAAAGAACCAAACTGAAATACATACCAGTATTAAACAGGTATATGTCGGCCCTAGGCGTAAGATAAGACGAAGAGAATTAGTATTGATTTTATCGAGGCGTAAATTATAATAATATTGAATTTCGAAAATGTTGTCTTCAATATATTGCTTCAGTGCATGTCAGACGTATAAGTGTAGTATGACCGACGTTATTGTCTTCGCGTGTCGCCGTTGTTTTCATAATATATTAGCTAAATCTGCTTAACAGATATATTGCACTTTATTTACTCTTGAGTTAGACCTGATTTGTGAAACATTTTTAAATTTTGTCTTTTCTTAAACTTGAGCATTTCTTATGCAATATTTACCAAACTTGTTTTAAGTAATTTTGATACTTACAAATCGATCAAGTTTGATCATCAGTTCCTGTGTCTTTTTTGCCAAATAGGATGCTAATGTTTTTGGGTGAAGTATTTTTACAACAGTCAATAAAAAACTGCATTGAATTATTTTACCATATTACCCAGGAGTTTTTAAAACGTGACCATCTCTTAACCCTTCTCCAATTGTTGCTACAATGTTAAAAGGAATAATATATCATCTTCATGAAATAAACAATTTATATAAGAAAATACGTTATATATTGTATTGTATAACATTTGAAATACGCATGTGATTAGATTAGATGCATGATAATACCGTATCTAAGACTCCTGCACCCCTTGCCTTAAAAAAGGGAAACTGGCGAGTCAAATACAAAATTGGTCGGAACATACATGCACTTGTCTCAAATTGATTGGGCTGACAAACACTTGGGCAAAAACTGCGTTTAAGTAACGGTTGTCCAATAATTGTTTTAACCAATTGTGGGAAGAGAAATCCTTTTTGCTCTTCCGTCTTTTTTATTAATATAAAATCAATTAGCCTCGGATGGCTTCCATCCTTAAACCAGTTATTAAAAAAAGTCTTTGTCTGCAACTTGTCCTAAAATAAAAACAAATAATAAATTGAAGTTGGAAGGGAAATAAGTTTCCTTTTACGAAAGTTTCCTTTTACGAAATGCTTATCGCAATGTTCCAGACACGTCCTTTAGATCCATCTTTTTTACTTTGTTAAACCAAAGAGAGAGAGGGAGAGATCTGTATAATTTGCTGTGAACATATACCATTTGTGTTGAGATTAGTTAAGGCTTAGGTAAAAGATTAATATCACGTAACAATGATGAACAATTTACATAATCCATGTAAGCTTTTTAGGGAAACGCTTTTCAAAGTCTGCTATGTGCTTTATGTAGAGAAATGAGTTTAGACAGAAATTTAGAAAATGAGTTTTTGTGATATTGGGGCCATGTATTACAACACTATATTAACAATTGAGTGCCTCTCTGTATAAAACTATACTTCTTTATTTTATTTTGATATTAAAAATCCGAAAATGTTAAAAGGTTAACCTACCATTTATTCGTTCATCCTCTTTCATAAAGATCCTTTTTATTTAAAAAAAAGAAAACATCGCATGAATTATAAATGCCATTTATGTTTTTTAGATGACGGTGAAATACTTAATAGTACAATGAAAACATCCAATGAAAAAACTTAACAAAACTAAGTTAGGATAGAAAAGGGTTCTCATAGTATTGGCAAATCATGGTCACATGATGTTTATAAGCAGATAGCAGTTGGGGTAGAAATGTGCCCCAATCAAAATGTATAACATATATATATATATAACATTATAATCTCATGAAATTGTCCAAAATATCCTGAGCAGCCTCTTGCAAGACCACAAAACTGGAATATTCATCCAATTTCAATATCTAAACCTAACAAGTTTAATTGATATAAACGTTTGAAAGGGTGATTTTTTTTTTCGAAACGTATTCGATTCTTAAAATGTACGCTGCTGTAATTATCGCAGTGCTAGTTTTTTCTTGATTTGTGAAATTCGAACACTGTCATCATATGGTATGTTGGTTGATCAGTTGGTAATGTATACAGTGAAAGTCCTTTCAAAGCTGAGACACCAAATAACACGCAACACTTTAATAACGATGGTTATGTCCAATTTGTTCACTTTATATTATAAACCGATTCTGAATATGATATGCGAGTATGTAAAAGCCTACCTATTTGAAAACAAATTATCATAAAACCGAGTTTCATGTTACTGACATTTAACGAACAACAAAGTCATTAGAAAACACAGTTTCTCTCTATACATTTACTAAGCTGTGGTGCCGTAAATGGATATGATTTGCATTTAAAAGGATTGAAAGGAGATTCATTCAGGACTAAATCCAGACATCTAATAATGCAATATTTCTTGATATGTTGCATATTCTTGCACCAGCCTGGTTCGCCCGATCAATTATCTTCTTTTACAAATCCCCTGGTATATTGGCCACGTCCTACAAATTCTCGTACTGGTTAAGATCGTATATATTTCGAAGCGAAAATAAAAATCATATTAAGCTTTAAAAATGAATCCTGCGAGGGACACAGTTATTTTTTTGTTTTGTTAATGCTTCAGTGCATGTCAGACATGTTAGTTTTATATTACCGACAATATCGTCTTCGCGTGTCGTCATTGTTTTCATATTATATTAGGCAAGTCTGCTTAACAGATATATAACACTATATTTACTCTCGAGTTATGATCTAAATTTTAAAAAAATGATCAAGATTACTTTGTCTATTCTTAAACTTGAGCATTCCTTATCACATATTTACCAAACTTGTCTTAAGCAATTACTATAAAAACATTTTAATCAAGTTTGTTCTTAAGCGACATTTTTGTTATTCATTTAGAACTTTAGACCTTAAAATTGTCAAAAGACCTCTTACGTTAGGAGTTTCTATGTCTTTTTGCCAAAGGGGTTGCCAATGTTTTTGGGCGAAGTATTATCTTTACAACTGTCAATAAAAGCCGGATTGAGTTATTATTGATTCTCTTTACCAGCAACATTTCTCATTCCTTGCCCTTGCTACAATGTAAAAAGGCATATTATATCAACTTCGTGAAATAAACAACGTATATACGAAAAAACGTTATGCATTCTGTTGTATAACACTTAAAACGTCATATTTTTAATCATCTTTTTTTTTTATTTAATTACCAAATGAGATAGCTGGATACATGCTCTGAACATACCCCATTTCTGTCGATATTAGTAAGGCTTACGTAAAGGTGAATTAATAACAGTATCAATGATTAACATTTTACATAATCTCTCTAAACTTTTTAGCGATACGGTTTTCAAAATCCGATCAATTATATCTGTCATGTGTGTCCGGTCCGGACGGAAAAAATCCGACCCGAGGGTACCTGCGTTGCCAGGTAACGAGGCTTGAAGAGGCTACGCAGCGTGCCCCGGGGTAGAATGTTTTCAAAACCGGTAGACAGAGGTCAAAGCATCAGAATTTTGACAAAATTTTCAACCACATATTTTAACATTAAAAGAAACGCGTGTTTGAAACCTTCATTCCTTTCTACGTAGACCAAGAACCCCTTTGAGGAATTTAAAACATGCATATATACAATTTGAAACCATTTAGTTTTTTTCCCTAACGCGTTTTTCCCGTGTATAGTATTGCGTTTCCTTCGACAAAATGATAATGGTAAATATATTTGACGATTGGGATATTGACGAAGTAGAGAACAAAATAATTAATGTTGAAATGTCGTGATTCACCAGGTATTTCTGCCTAATATTCATGTGTTATGAACATTGATGTATAGGTAATTGACGAACTGGAAAGTGACGTAGTAGAGAATAAATTCAGTTAATGTTGAAATGTTGTGCTTCACCAAAATTGGTCAAATATTCATGTGTCATACAAACTGATGATTAATGGTCGTGATATTAAATGGCGCAGGTAAGTGTGTGTTTTAAAAATTACTAACATACTTAATTATACAAAAACTTAATTGATAGCTACTGGGCCACACATTCCCCAGTTAATAAATCACAAGGATATTGCAATTCATATTTAACATTCCCGTCTAAATAAAAACACTCGATTATACTGATTTTATCAGAAATGAAAGCTTCTTTAGTGAAATTCGGTATTTTTTTTTACTTTCATTTTAAACATGTTATATGTGTTTTATGGGAGACTCGCTCTTATTACTCCATAAACGGAATGTTTACAAAATAACGGAAATCGTGTGAAGATTAAACATATTAAAACAGAACTGAAATCCCCGATTTCTCGAATAAGCCATCATCATCGTAGTATTAGGTATATTACGAGTCATTCTAAATTTTAGTACTGATATTCACTCTGTTCTCTAGCGTGGACATGCCATTGATTACTCTCGTTGACACGATGTTACGCGAGAATGTGCTCTTCTGTTGTGAGGGAAAAAATGAGTGCAAGCAGAAAACCCAATTGAATGTCCAGCTCGGTAGCCACTAGAACGCAGTCGCATGCGCAAAGGCAGAAAATCAAATCCCAGGCGCATTGGAAAGCCTCATGTTCGTTCACCCCTGCGCTTACCAGACAATCGGTCCCAATTTTCTTCCTTAATACAGTGTTTACTTCCATATTGCGCTGCGATTAGATTGGCACGATGTCATTTAACTAATGATATGCGACGTTACAGATATTAGCTTTACAAACGTTTGTTATATGTTGTAATTCTTTAAGAACAAATACACAATTACACAGATACTGCATTTATTCTTACCTTTATGATGTATCAAACGTGCTTTGAGATTTGAAAAAAAATGTGATCAGTCCTTTAATATTTACATTCGCATAGTATGCTTCAGTAGTGTAAACTTGACGTTCATATTGTTTAACACTAACGGGGTTACGACAGTATTGCTTATTTCAATGTAATAAAATAGTTTACGACGTAAAACCTTTTTAGCTATTATTTTATACAAATATATTTTGTCTATTTCTTTTCTTCATAAATATGTTTTCAGCTGCTGAGGATTGCATAATTGTTGAGTCGAAGTGAATAGTTATTTCAAATGTAAGTATGTTTATGCTGTAAAAAAGCCGATAGCACGCCTATTAATTTTCTAAAGAGCTGCGTCAGTGCTTTCACGATCTTAGGAAGTGTTCTGAATATGACTATGATTATGGATTCATTTATATATTTTTACTCCAAATCATTTGCATTTGACAATATTTTATGACAACATGATCAGGTTCACAATTGTTCTAAATCAGTGTAAAAATTCAAGCATTTATAACTGTATTAAATGTGAACCAGTTCGTTTCAAAACCAAAACAATTAAGAGTATCCGCTATTAAAACTGTAAGCTGTGTATCTTACCCTTTATACGTCTTCAAACACTAACTTCAGGTTGGTCATTTTGGATCAATTGATTGACAGCTCTAATGGATGACGTCATCTTAGCAGTTCAATATTTGCCCTTATTACTCTTTAGATATTTATATCAATTTAAATACTACATATCTGATAAGATTTTAGCAAACACCTTCTCGAAAAATCCAGTATGACTGCCAACGCAAATCGTCGCAAAGGGACGGCAGTGACGAAATCTCTTAAAAGCATCAAAACAAAAATATACAAAAACGACAGCTGAAAATTGCTCTTTCTTAATCGATTTAAAAGTTAAGATTCGGAGCTTCAAATCAAAGCGATGGATGGAAGTGTCGGTCAACCTTATCGTTAACATGAAAATAGATATTTTGCAAACACTTGTAAAAGCCTTTGCAATATTTCACTGTACAGTAAGCTACACAAGTAAATATAGTTTTTCGCAGCCACTCAGCGGTTTGTCTCAAAATGGCCTACCTTGAAATATAACCAAGCTTATAAAATATTGCATTTATCATGAAACAAGCCTTCGATGGATGCTTGGTATGTCCTACTAATAGCTTACTGCCTTTCTTAAAATAGATTAGAAACAAAGCACTGACTGTTCTTCACCCTATCTACTTTTACAAAACATAAATTCAAATCACTGACAATTCGTTCAACTAAAATGCTGGCTAAATTTTAGTTCACACAAATATTTAGCACAATGTTCAAACAATGACACTTACTAAAATAAAAGACATAAAACGTTTCCAACAACAAAGTGTTAAAGCCTTATTACCCAATCCATTCGTCTGGTTTATATTGTCAGACTACAATATGCTCGCAATTAAGCGTAAAAATGTATGTTTAATAGTATGTCTTGAACGGCTAAGGCATATTTTGATTCCTGAAAGGCCAAGGAAATTACCAATTGTAGAACGTCAAGCAAAGCAAATCGCTTGGTAATGTGTGCGCTTTGTGTCGTTTCAAAAGAACATAAAGTTGGGCAGTTAGAGTGTTTGTTGGTACGTTTTAATATCTAACTGGATTTAAAGTTAATGTTATGTTCATCAGCGGATATGACTTCTTATTTTTCTAGTTTTCACCACGCCAAAATTCACTGATTCGGCTCTGTCAGATCAGTGTCAACCTCTTTGGCTAGACACATCAATCTTTGAAAACAATAATAAAAATAAAGCACAAATTAATAGAAAACACTTTCCATTTCATACCTTATAAATAAAAGTTTTGCGCATCACTTGACATTTATATCCCGTATCAGGTCTGGGAGAGCTTCAGAGGCGGCTACACAAGAACGAGCCTATAAATGTCTTTTCAAATGCTGTATCAACATTACCAGGTAAACTTTTAGTGTCACTATTTTTAAAATTATCTTTTGAAACCGTACCTTACAACTTTCATTTATAAAATATTACTGACTAATTACTCTGTCTATTTGCCTGGTTTATATTGCCGGCTATAATAAGCACCCAATTAAAGGTAGATATCTTGCGAAGACATTTAAGGTCTAGAATGGCTGGAACGGGTAATGGATTCAATTATTAAATTAATAAAATACGTTAATAAACCATAAATCAGCAGAAACATTTCTAAGCAGTTCATGTTTATTTCCTGATTTCTAACAACACTCTAGTAGAATTAACAGTGTCAAATTGCCAATTATAATAAAACTGATTGACATGCGTCTTTTTGACACAGAAATTCAATTATAAGATAGTTTCTGTGTTTATCAAAGCGAAAACATTGCTGATAACATAATGATGAAAAGGTTGAGGCAACAGTAGGCTGGAACAAAAATAAATACCAAGTTTTAATGTAGTAAACGACTCCATGATTACACCTTTACAGTATCTTAACGATCTGCCATCAGGAAACATATTTTTAAGTAACTGACAGTGTCGGTAAGATTCCGTTTGGTACTGCCCCAAATGTTATTCGAAACAAATTGTTTCCTGTTCGTTTTTATTATTTGTTTATCAGAATTTAATGTGCAATGCTTTGACCTCCGAAGTTTTTTTTTAAACCTGATACAGAAAGGACAATATAATACAACCCTAAGGAAATGAAACATGATAGAAAGTTATGAAAGTATTGAGTCTAAATTTGAGGCTCAACTTTTATTTTAATTGTAACATCAATAATTAACGAGCAAAATTCCAAACGTGTCTGCTCATGTTACAAATACTTTTTTTTTTAAAACAGAAATGCACGTACCATCTGAGAATATATACTGCTTCGGTGGTATGAGTCTTAAGCTCAAACTCGAACTGTTACAAACATACGAACAGGGTCACAAAACAGTTTCCAAGACATGGCTGTGGTATAAAATGAGTTTACAGACAATATCGCTTACCCGATTGTACTTAATCGAAAAAGGAGGGGTACTTCACGGTCACCCTAAACATAACACAACATCATGGTTTGTTTGCATTCAAAAAGGTGTTGCAGGGATATGAAGTGTAGCTATAAAACTCACATGTCTACCACTTACCTTCTAACACGTAGATTTGATGGTGACAAACATTGAAAAGGATCTTGATGATTAAATTTCTAGATTTGTCACTGTAATTTTCATTAACGTTTTTTTAAAGACTACAAAGTTGCAAATACACTAATTTGCTGTCAACAACACATTGACTGAATGGCAGGTGATGATTGTTTTCTAAAACATGCGTCTTTGTCAATCCAATTATACAATGTTGCAGTTAATGAAATCGATTTGAACAATGTGAACTGTTTCTTTGATTTATATTCAGACCCACAAGTAATGGATATTTGAAAAGGTTTTTTTTTTTTTTGAAAGCGTTATACATTCCTATTATCTTGTTACAGTTGTAGTATTTTTTGTACGTCTCCAACCCTATCAAATTTAATGACAAGGAGCAGATTGTCTCAAAAAGGTTTCATCAATCTTTTTTTTAAAAAGTGTCAGAAAAGTCACAGACTGTTTGGAAATAAATCATTTTTGCTACAACTTCCCTAATGTGAATTGATTCGAAAGTCCGCGTCCAAAGTCACAAAAGTTATTGAACGTGCACAATTATTAAATGTTAGTTCGAAACACAACGTGAACTTATTTAATAAATCATTACTTTTCAATTCATGTGTTATTAGAAATGTCTAACCTTTGTATCGCTGTTTTCTATTCTTACATATGGATATCGCAAAATGAACACACACTGTTATTTGCACATAACTTCTTCGGCTGAGATTTAAATAACAATTTAAGAAAGCCAGATAATTTACAAAATATATATATCAACAGCTCGGAGGCAGATATTAGCTATTTAATATCTTGCACATCAGTGAGATTGCTTACGTTGGTAAAATACCTTTGCTGTCCGAAATCGGAATTCTCGAAGTCAGTGATATGTTTTGTGCACACTGAATCTGCGATTAATCACAAACATGAGTATAAGTTTTAAACTATCTAAAATTTCTTTGCTTGACACTTTTGCCTGGGGTAATCAAAAACTATCGTAAAACCATTTCTCTCTCACACACACACACACTTCATCATGTGACCGAGAATGACAAGACATGAACACATTCGGAATTTAGTTGGTTTGGAGAGTTCTCGAAAAGGAGTATTGGTTAATAACGGGAATTATTAGAGGTACTTAATCACATGTTCACAGCATATTTTGAACTTGCCATATGAACGCTCCATGTAAAAGCTTTCGCAGATCTTTTACTTGGTCATTGTGAGAAAAATACCCTTACAGTAATATGCCGTTGACTTTCTATTTTTTGTGTTTCAATATCACCCGTAATTCAAACATCCAATTAACATCGCCACCTATATCTGCTCCACAGTTTTATTTACATGCTATTCTATGTTTTAGAAAAATGAAGAACAATCGGTTATTAAATATTAAATTAAGATATGATTTTAGTCAAAACAACATCCATATGTATAACACATTTCAATGTATTTTGCACTGTGTTCAATTATATCCACTGCAGTCATCAGATCGACGACCTCCCATCGCAAAAACGACAATGATCTAGAGGCACAAACGACAATGATCTAGAGGCACAAACGACAATGATCTAGAGGCACAAACGTATATACACTACATACACATATACACACACCACAAACAAACCCCATATCCATCAAGCAAAACATGCCAGTTAACATTGAGACGTGAACAGTTTTGCAAACCATACTGTCTATTATTAGTTTACCTGAAATGTAGTCTGGAACACTTTTCAATCTTAAAAATCCCCGAGCTCTAGCTTTTTCGCAACGGGAGGTTTGATCAAATTAACACAGTCGTTCTTTTACTTTATTATAAGCTCTGAAATAGTATCCATATTATCCAAACGTTTCAATCTGCTGCCCCCCCCCCCCCTCCATGCAACATGGGGAAGTACAGCGTCAGTTTATCAGCCATCAAATGTAGTACTTTGATTGTTTAAAAGATGATCTCTTTAAACGATACCAACACATTTATTCTGTGTAAATTACTTTTATTAATATTTCACAGCTGACTGTTGCAAACTTCTAGATGATTTTGAAATACAGTTTGTTTTTCATCTAGTTAACTGTTGGGGCCAATACCCAGATAGAAAACATTTATACGACATATTCCATAATATTCCTTAATTATATATTCATAACATATATCAGTGTGCAAACACTTACACCTTTTTTTTCAGAATACCAAATGTGTTTGTAATTTATGCATTACTAAAACATGAATATCGTTGTAGAAAAACATGACCATCATCAAATATAATCCACGAGGCAGTATGAGAAAGGTTTGACAAATTTGTTTGGCATTTTAGCTTCTACCAGAATTGCAGTGTTTTTACGTTGATGTAATATTGTCAAAACGCAAGTGTGTAAGACTAAATTAGCTTCTATTAAGACAGCCTATCGTTGAAAGGTGCTGACATTTGTTTAATTCTGCAATTTGAAGGCGAACTTCTCTTTATTGTCTGGTTTTGCTTTTCAGATAAAGCACAAATAAAAAATGGGGATGCATAAATTAAATTCCAAGTTGATACAAAACAGCGCCGCTTGATATAACATAACGTTTGTTCGTTGTAGATATTATTGTGTTTTCGGACTACACACTGAAATTTGTCTTTATCGATATCTGATGGTTGTTTATCGGTTACTTTAAATCCAACATTTAATAATGCAATTAATAAATTAACATGATTACCATAAAACGTAAATAGTATTATGTTATACAATTGTTGATATAAACGTTGTGATCATTAAAGAAAAGTGTGTTGAGCGTGCTTTGAACACAACAGTTACCAACCGGTTTTGCGGCCACAATAAGTATATCTTAATAAGATATGCATGTTTCCTTATTGGCCATTGTTGGTATCTAGAGAAAAACAAACTTGATTGATTTTTGTTAACTTTAGTTGTTATCAAACTAGGAATACGGATTGTTAGCTAGTACAATTAAAGATTGTATGAGTGACTTGTATTTAAAAGGCGTCTTATCATTTTGGCCTGAAAAAATCCTTTGAGCTGTAATCACAAACAGAACGAAACAGTTCTCAACATTTATATCCAAGAAGGTCATAGACCAAGATAAGTTAAACACGTGCGATATCTGATCACATCTCACATCTCACTTTTAGATGATTCACCAAAAAACAGACAGTACATGTTCTTGTATTTCAACAAATTCAATTGATTCTAAGACTCTGCTTTGGGAGGTTAGCCTGACTCATATTGCGCATGATAATGATCACAAAATCCGGATGTTGACACTTTGATGATTGCGAAATTGCTGTCTCTTAAAATTACAATAATGATCTATCAGACGTTACTAAACTTTCAAATGGTTTGCGACTGCATTTAACCTAACGCAAATAAATGTGATGTCAATGATCCTTGATTAAATCATTTCAATTTAAACTAAGAAATAAATAAAATAAATAATACGTGAAATATGGAACCAGGCTCAGAAGAATAAATATTCGATTTAGTGCCTCCTTCTATCGTGCTTTATATTTTTAAAACATGTAATCGATTCGTCTGATTGGTTCTGGACCTCCGGACATTATTCAGGTAGGGCACACAGTGCTTTCGAATACTGTATCATTTTAGGATGATGTAAAAGTCAACGTCCGCAATTACACTCTTCATAAAGCGACGTTCTTGCGCGTGATAATATTGTGCGGCTGACGATACTTAGCCCCAGAACTCATGACAAAGCTGTCATATAATTTCATTCAATTATACAAAACTAATATTCAAGTGAAACACATAAACGAATTGTTACATCAAACTCGATCAATTGCAAGTAATCTAAAAGAAAATGTAATCATTTAGAAAGTACCGCCTCTAAATAATACATATATTATGCCCAACATTAAAAAACCATGTACATGTTAATTCATAAACACACTCAAATAATAACTAAATAATGAGTATTTGCTATCAAGGTCAAAGTAAAACATTGTGTACAGAAATATTTTGTTTTCCTTTTGTACACAGGAAGCCCATTTATTTTAGTCAATGGCAGTAGGGTCAGGGAATTCACAAAATAAGCAACGCGCTCCTTGGCTTCATATGTTTGAAGCAAGCTATCACTCAAACTATCCATAACGTCGTAGCTAAAACAGCACACCGTATTCGCCGTTTAAATATATGCCTGTACGACAAATCACACAGTTTTCAGTAGTTTACTATTACACATATTACACT
Organism: Mya arenaria; assembly: GCF_026914265.1. Taxonomy (NCBI): domain Eukaryota; kingdom Metazoa; phylum Mollusca; class Bivalvia; order Myida; family Myidae; genus Mya; species Mya arenaria. The sequence continues at coordinate 27,797,218 of NC_069136.1, read as the reverse complement.
GTGTTTCTCAGTCTGTGAACGACTGATATGCAGAAGATGAACTCTAACCAAGTGGAAAATTCTTCCTTTCAACGTTTCGAGTCGTAAAACTTGCTTTGTCTGAATATCATTAATCACATGAACAATACGACCATGCTAAAGAACGTATATTGCTCCATTCGGCCACCGAAACAATGAGTAGCATGTTAACATTTCAATTCCGTAAATCGAAATGTCGTGATCGGGAATGAATGAGAAATTACGATATAAATTTAAATTCACTTCAAGGTTCCTTAAAATCTGATTGTTTCGATTAAAGCATTCTAACATTGAAAAAAAGGAACATGAACACATATTTACCTTTATAACATTTTATACTTCTACATTTTAAATGATGTCTGTTAGTTTCCGTGGTGTAATTTGGCTTCGGTGAATGTTTGCAGAATAATTCTGGTGTAAATCATTTAAGATTTCTTTGCATGGAACCAAAAAGGAAATTTAGTATAATTCCTACTATTCAAATAAACCATGATCATACTTAAATCTATAAAAGACAAACAACATTTCTTTCATTGAACCGAGTATATCAATTATAGTTAATGTAAATTAATCGGAATTGATGTATAATACATTCTTTAACTATTAAATTAATAGTACACGACTATCAGAACAATCATGTTATAAGAACAAATATAAAGAATATTCGGACGAAATGCTATTAAAACAAAAATACAACCTTTAGCTTTGATATTATTTTTCGGACCGATTTAAAATGATTGATCTGGGGAGAGAAAGTCATTAATGAACAATTAAGGCCTTTAGTATCGGTATTCTTCTTACTTAAACTGTAGTTATACCAAAACAATGGCGTGCTAAGCGTAAGGCCTGTTATAAGGGAATTTAGATTCTTCTGATAAGTAGGCCAGTGGTAAGAGCCCTTTTCCATTAAAAGTCATGAGTCTAGTTTTGTGAATTTAGAATTTAAACTGCTAAGAACAAAAAAGTGATCAACAACTTAGACATGTTACAAATTAAAATAGTTCGAATTTCTGAGTTTAGACCCAAAACAGAAGCATATATGGACATAAAGACACGCAGAAAGTTGGAAACCAACCCTCTAGTCTCGTTTGTGTCATTTGATCAATTCACAGGAAATCAGTTAACTCATATCACAAATAACTTCTTTGCGTCGCATTTATGGAAACATTTACTCTTCACAACCCATTTATTGAATGGCAAATGGGTTTTGCTGTCTAACACAAGTGAATGTGTCAACCACAAAATAGTATTTGTTTCCTTTACGAGCCGCTTACAGTCTCTTTATTACCTTGATGCAAGTTGGATGCAGACTGTTCAGAAATAATCCAGTGTTATTTTTTTAAGACTTCAATTAACCCTCCTAGCGACTCACTGGAAAATATTGCATGTATAATGATGAAATATTTTTTTATAATCAAGAAAATATCAATCTTATTCTCAGAATTTTTATTAAGATAACGACAATCGTATTTTTTTTTATTTAATTCTATACTTTTTTAAAAAAATCACAATTTAGATTTTGGCTCATCACTCGTAAATTGAATCTGTTTTAAAGGTTGTATTATTGAATGCGAACTCGATGTCTGTCATGTACACTAGGCGCATCGTCTCGGTAATGTGAATATTCACGAGCTATATTGCTTTTTGTAACAACAAGCGAGTTCCAACATGAAAAATGCAAAATCAATTTTACGTTTTGGGATTTTCAAATGACAGTAACACATTGCTGTTCAAATCCCTCACCACATACTCTATGTTGGAAAAAAGATGTCCCATTGATCGGACGAAAACTAGCTACAATAACTAATGGAATTGTGTTAGTTCCTTTAAGTTGTACTGCTTGCCATCATGACCCTCTCTACATTCTAAATGTATGTGACATTGCGAGCAAACGAATATCCTCTCAAAGCTCCTTGCATACATTTTTTTACATACTTTGAATAGAGTGAAAGCAAAATATGAAGCATACTAGACAAAATTGTTTAGCTTAAATGTTCGTTCTAACAAAAACGCTTAAAATTAAGAACGTGCTTTTTGAAACTTCAAGTGACAACTCTTTAAAGAAAAAGAACAAAAATGTATTCGTCTGCAGTTGTTTCATTGTTTCTTAACTGTGGAAAGTCATAAATGCCGTCTTTATCATGGCAATTTATTCATGGTCCAAAAGTCGGCAAATACAGTATTCCTCAAAACAAGCCTAAATTTGTCAATACAAGCTAGTAGGTGGTCGATATTACACCATTTAGCATGATTTAAATATAAGACGCAACACTCATTTTGCTGTCTTTTCTGAGTGTCCATATTTAAAAAAGCGCATGATTGTTTCCCATTTTAAATAACATCTGTGAACAATACAGATAAATATAGCAGCGTTATTTTTAAACATACTTGGATTTATATGGTAGACAATCCCATAACGCGGTGTGGTACATCAGTAAGTAAGATTCAATGCATTTTGCACAACGATGTGAATTTTACGTACGTTTTTGACATTTCTTCTTGCAATTGTATCATCTGGTGTCTTGTCCCTTTCATACCATCTATTATACACGGAACGGCAGCGTTATCCATCCCAAGTGTAAAATCCAACAATATTATGTCCATGTGTAGCATACAACCTTGACTAATTTGACAAATGATACGCCTAGGGGCTAGAATCACAATCGACGAGAACATGATTTCCCAAAGGGAGTTTGTTTTCATTTTTAGGTATTCCAGATATATCATGCAGAAAGATAATAATGGACTTTCAGTTTTGTTCAATGCAAAGAATTATTCTTGAAACAATATCCGAAGATTTTGTTCTGCAAAAAGTGACTTTGATGACTACTATTTAGTTTCTAAATAATGTCTGGTAACAATGTTAGTTAAACGTAATTATTAAATGTGTTACCCATTTGAGACCAATATCAGTACAAACACACAATACAAACAGTGAAAGTATAATCAATCACAGTCTAAACATTGTAGGCTCTTATACGGTGTATGAAACTGTCGTGTGTATTTCACCCCGGTTTCTGATGTGAAACATCGATGAGAACAAAACAAAACTGAATGATCAACAGCACATGCAGAGGACCGATTCACAAATAAACTATAAGTAAGTACAATGTGTATATCTCATCCGTATTTCAACTGAGCATGTGAGTTTAACGAGTTCTTTTTTGCAATCTTCGAGGCCAACAATGCATATTTGTTATATTACTTAAGGTATTATTTCTGTAATATTAGACCTTTTCATTTGATGCCAGAAGAACACGCGGTTACCAGGCATCAGTCATTTAAATACATTTGTACCATTTACCATGGTTCACCTCGCTTTAAACAAGAGTTTTTTCGAAAGGATCAACAAGCATTTTCAATTATAAAGGATTTTCTGAGGTAGTAATACATGAAAGTTGAAAATATACACACAATAATTATTTTTGACTTGATTGAGAAGGAAGCGTTTAAGCTGATACTTTGCCTCGTTTCTGTCACTAATTTCAAGCGGCTTGTAATAGTGTAAATGTTGTAATTATTTGTAGATTTAAGTTATCGTTATAATTTGATAGATACGGTAAAAGGTGAATGACGCATATATATATATATATATATATATATATATATATATATATATATATATATATATATATATATATATATATATATATATATAGATAAAGTAGTAGGTGGTAAAATGCGTTTAAAGTATGAAAGTAGCCAAAGAGACAGAAACGTAAAGAGCAGGAAGAGGCTGTATAGGTCAGGTCAGTTGTAGAGTCAAGATTGTTCTTATTTATTTTAAGGAGATCAAATACGTTTAGTTTGGCGCATGTAGTGCAGAGCGTGATTAAAAATCTTTGAGATATCATCTACCGTAACAGGGAGATACTCACAAAATGCATAGTGTGATTTGATTGACGTTTCAACTTTCAAGTGTTTTGAACAAATTTTAAAACTGTAAAAAACACTTCTTCCTTGCATACTCATGTTTCAAACATGTAACAAAGAGACGGAACAGCCTTTTAATGAGTAAGGATAGGGCTTATGTGCAGGGATCTAAATACAATTATGTCCATCTTCTTTTGTTCTATACATATACGGAAAAAGGGCTTTGCAAGCTAGAATGTTGTCCAAGAATTATACAATGCATATGTTCACTGCTTGGTATTGGTATCCATAAAATAGTAGTTTACGCGAAACCCGTTGAGAATGTCATAGAATATTAATATAACAGATAATTGCATGCTCAATTTTAAGTTTCTGTTTCTCTCCTATTGACATTTTGTTTGAAAAATATCGTATTTTGTATCGAATCCATTCATTTCGATCTTCCAGGCAGACAGTGGAAAAAAGGTATCAACTGAAAACAAACCGAATATGTTCAGTAGAACGTATTTGGAAGTGATCAGCTATACCGAAGAACCTCTCGTTCTTAGAGTGGCATGGTATTGAGTTGAAAATGAATAGCATGCGTATAACAAATTGTACCTTATATTCGTTATAATATGAGGTCCAAGTCAGAGACAACAATCTATTTCCAACCAAAGCAAAAGCTGATGTCTTGTGATATTCGTCTCTAAATGTGTCTGATGTCATCAATAAATTAATTTGAAAGATTGAATGTAAAACCGATCTCTTCTCGCAAAGTCTCATTGCATTAAGACATGAATTCCAAATATTCAGATTACTAGCGATTCCACTTGACTTCACCACTTTAATTGAGATAACATGAGATCCTTAGTTTAAATCGCTTTGTTTAAACTATTAATACACAATCATAATAATAAGTAAGCAACCTTATCCAATATATTAATAAAAATACCGAAGTCAAATCTCAATCCCAACGCATTTTACAGAACAACAAACTAACCTGATTTAAAATAGTTAGTTCTGGCTTCCATAACTTTAATGTTGATATTTTTTGTTTGTTTACAACACATTAAAGTTATGGCGATACCCCCATATAAAAGTCAACCAGAATCAACTGAGATTGTTGATGCAATTGAATGACTCTGCAATCACATGACCATGATGACGTCGCTGAATTCTATTTATAGCATCGGATTCACATTGTTCATTTAGTTGAAACAAATTGCAGAAAGGTTGAAAATACCTTTTGATAAGTAAAAACAATTAATTTATTCCAAATGTGTTATTAGTTATTTACTTATTATTCGAAATAGAAAAAAAACAGCAAATCAACACTACATGTGTGAGGTCAAATGTAAGTCACCTGGGTATTTTCTGAAAATCTTTTTATCACGTGATTAAATTTGAACACAACTATGACCTAGTTAAGGAATGCTTATAATCGGATTGATTAAAATGATAAATTAACTATCTATAAAGCGTTTTTTGGTTTTGAAAATGTGTTTGTGAACTACATTTTACTTCATTTACCTGAGGATATAGTTATTTTTTCTGTACAATACATACAAGTGAAAGAACAGCATGACATAAAAAATATCACGAATTCTGGTAGGGTTTGGATTCGGCATTCTCTTCAGCTAACACGTCCAAAAAGGTAATATATAACGTATTCGCTGAAGTTCTTTAGCTATAAAATAGTATATGTTTTTAATTTGTAACAAGCACATTTAAGAAATATAACACACCACTGAGGGTCATATGACATTATAAGGACCGGCCAGTCAGCCACCGAAGGCGTATATGGACCGAGGCGTTAGCCGAGGTCCATTCACCTTCGGGGGCGGACTGACCGGTCCTTATAATGCCATATGGCCCGAAGTGGTGTGTTATGTTTCTTATATTATACCGAACACTTTTCATTACAATTCAATATTTTTAAAGCGATTTAAATGTGTTTTATTGCACAAAGCTAATAATGTTCACTTGCGACAAGTTTTCGCCTTTGTGAAAATAGCAAAGCGCACTTACCAATTGTATGACGTCAGTGGTCTATATTACATTTTTGGCGAGGTCCGGACCGGCCAAAAATATAATATGGACCGATGACGTCATTAAACTGGATTTTTCATAAAATTACAGTGATATACGGACCGATCGAGTTTATATATACTAAGAAGGGACACATTTATGTTAGGTATAATATTCTCTAATAGATTATGTTTACAAAATCTTAAATCCGTAATCCAAAGTAAAAATGTAATGGAGCAAAAGTTGTCTTTGAGTTCAAGTTTAGCTTTAGTTTTGCTTTAGATTTACTTTTTATAAAACATCTATTGAGCAAAAGCTTACAAATATAAATCATGCCATGCTGTTATGTAGAGAAATGAGTTGAATCGAACATTGAGAAAACAAGTCTGTTTTGTGATATTTGGGACAGGTATAAAAACACTATATTGGCAAAGCAGTGCCTTTTTATATAATGATATACTGTGCTTTTTTTATATTTATAATCCGAAAATGTTAAGAGGATAACGTACTATTAATCCGTACATCTTCTTTCATAAAGTTCCTTTTTTATTTTAAAGAAAGAGATCGTTTCATGGATTTTAAATGTCATTTATTTATTTTATATGACTATGAATATTTACTAAAACAATGAAAACCATGCAAGAAAAAAACATAACATAACTAAGTTGAGATAGAAACGGGTCCACATAGTTTTGGCAAAACATGGTCTCATGATGTTTATAAGCAGATGGCAGTTGAGGTAGAAATGCGCCCCAATTAATATAGCGTTATAACCTTATGACATCGTCCAAATACTCTGAGCAACCTTTTGTGAATCCACAAAATTGGAATATTCATCCATATTTCAATATCTAAACCTAATAAGTATACAATTTTATAAACGATTTGAAGTGGTATTCGATTCTTAAATTGCACGCTGCTGTGTTTTATAACGGTGCTATTTCTTTCTTGATTTGTGAAATCCGAATACAGTCAACATATGGTATGTTGGTTGATCAGCCAGTTACATATATACAGTAATAGTCCGTTCAATGCTGAGACACCAAAAACTGCGTATCACTCAAACTACGATGGTAATGTCCAATTTGTTCACGTGATATTATAAACCGATCCTGCGTATAAAATGCGGAAAATTAAAAGCCTACCTATTAGAAAACGACTTTTCATAAAACCGATGTTCATTAATGTTAGTGACATTTAACGAACAACAATGGCAAAGAAAACAAAGTTTCTTTTATATTCATTTAATAAGCTGTGTTGTCGTAAATGAGGGAACTGAAATAACAATATGGTTGATATTTAAAATGTTTTGAACGCTTTTCATTTTTTTTGGTATTTTTTTTATATTCTTTTCTATTCCCATTTTAGCACGTATTCCAGACGAATATAAGTTTGTCTTAGGATATCGCATCCCATAAAATGCGTAAAGAATTCTTAATTTCTTTTTAATTTCAACAGAAGAAAAAAATGAGGCACAATTGTATTAACTGTTTCTGATTTTCATTTTAAATGTCTGAAATGAGGTTAGACCAGGACTAAATACAGACATCTTATAATGGAAGATTCATTGATATGTTGCATATGTTTGCACAAGCCTTGTTCGCCCAATCAATTATCTTTTTTTACAAATGCCCTGGTATATTTGCCATGTCCTGGCACAATTTCCTACCATAGTGGTTAAGATCGTATATCTCTCTCTTGTGTCTAAGAAGGCTCTTTTCAAGCTACATTTTGTACCACTTAAGGGTCTCTACCCTCTCTTCTGAGACTAGCTACATTTGTATTTCAGATTTGATAGTTTTTATAATTGAATCTTTCATTAGTTCAACAATCATAAGAGTTAACATTGGAACTTATGTCTTGGCCTTTTCACCGAGATGGAAGATAAACATATCGGAGTTCATTGGTGTTTTCAGGATGAGTGGGGTGCTTTGGGTTAAGCAAGTTTTCAATGAAGGTGTTTAGCTCTGATTTGGTAGGTCTTAAAAGCAAATGTTACATAAACATTTATGCTTGAGCTTACTAAGATGGATGAATAAAAGAACCAAAGTGAGATAGATACAAGTATCAAATTATTCATGTCGGCCCTATGCGTAAGATTAGACGAACGAAATAACGTTACGCTCTAAGTATTGAATTTGATCGAGGCGAACAATTTATTATATTAAATTTCGAAAATAAATCCTGCGACATACACAGTTATTTTTATATAACGCTTCAGTGCATGTCAGACATAAAAGTGTAGTATGACCGACGTTGTCGTCTTCGCGTGTCGTCGTTGTTTTCACAATATATTACCCAAGACTGCTTAACAGATATATTGCGCTTTATTTTCTCTCGAGTTGTGACCTGAATTGTGAATGATCAAGATTATCTTTTCTATGTTTATACTTAAGCATTCCTGATCAACAATTTACCAAACTTGTTTCAAGCAATTTTGATACTATATAACGATCAAGTTCAATCATCAGCAACATGTTTCTTATTAATTTAGAACTTATGACCTTAGAATTGTCAAAAGATATCTTACGTAAGGAGTTCCTATGTCTTATTTTGCCAAATGGGATGCCAATGTTTTTGGGAAAAGTATCTTTACAACTGTCAAGAAAAGCCGGATTTAATTATTTTAATTTGGACATATTACCCAAGAGTTTTCAAACGTGACCACCTCTTTACCAAGAACATTTCTCAACCATTGCCCAATTGTTGCTACAATGTTTAAAGGCATAATATATCAGCTTCATGAAAAAACCAACGTAACTATATAAGAAAATGCGTTTTTTTATATCAATATGTATTGTATAACATTTGAAATACGCAAATGTGATACAATTATATGCTTAAGAAGACCGTTTCCAAGACTGATGCACCCCTTCCCTTATTAACAGGAAACTGGTGGGTAAAAAACAAATTAATCGGTACATACCTGCACTTGTCTCAAATCGCTTAGGCTGACAAACACTTGGGCAAAAACCGCGTTTAAGAAACGGTTGTCAAAGAAACGTTTAACCAAGTGTGAGTAGTGGACTCTTCAAGCGCTTCCGTCTTTTTATTACTAATATAAAATTCATAAGCCTTAGATGGCGTTTATACTAAAACCAGCTATTAAAACTAACCTTTGTCTGCACCTTGTCCATAAATAAAACAGACAAAAATCATAACTACAACTATTTCAATAAGTGCGGTAATGTAATAATTATAGATAAACTTATGACGTTTGTTATTTGCAAACAGCAAGTTTATGTTTAGCGTTGGTCAAAGGCACACATAAGCTAAGCGGTATAGGGTTATTCTGTCTTCTTTTGAATGAGGAAAATATTTTGAGATTATTTGGAGTATTGCTAAAAATCATAGTCAGTAACAGAAATAATGGCGTCATTATCATTAGTTGACTTTGACACGCATTCATTTCACATTTAAATGGTTAAATATCCCGTTTTACTTTCGGAATGCTTTAAAAATTATTGAATTTATTTCTTTAATAAAAGAGATCCAAGCGCATGCTTGGAATAGGAGTTTTCATGCATACAGTAGTTTTATTTCACCGTTAAAAATGGGCAATTCGTCATTTCAAAATGAATATTGATGAGCGTTGAATGTGTTTGAAAGGAAAATTGGCTACTTTTATACAAAACGCTTATCACAATGTTCCAGACACGTGCTTTGGAACCATTTTTTTTACTTTATTTACCCAAAGAAGACAGAGATGGATACATGCTGTGAATATAACGTAACAATAATGAACATTTTACATAATCTCTATATGCTATTTAATGATTCGGTTATCAAATTCTAATATGTGTATTTACTCATAATTTTAACTATATTTAAACTAAATCAGTTTTAATGCGGGCATGTTTTTATTTAATAAGACTGGTTGCTTACTTCAGAATCCTCGCAAATGGTTTCAAACTCTAAACAATAACCTTTTTGTACAAATAAATATATTCAAAAAAGGTGGACAGAGGTCAAAGCATCAGAATGTTTACTAACTTTTCAACCTTATGTTAAATAACATTAAAACACGTGTTGAACGTTTTAAGGTCTTTCTACTTAGATTATTAACCTCTTTGAGGAATTTAAAACATACATATAAACATTTTGAAACGACTTAGTTTTTCCTCTACGTGTTCTTTCCGTGCATTGTTAATTTTTATATTATAGCGTTCCCATACACACATTGATGTAAGTGTTATTGAGGATTGCGCAATTGACGAAATAAAGAATAAAATCAGTAAATGTTGATATGTCGTGCTTAACCAGGTATTGCCAAATATGCATGTGTCATGCGAACTGATGTATAGGTTATTTAAGAACTGGTTTTTGACGTAGTTGAGAGTAAAAATAGTTAATATTTTGATGTCGTGCTCGACCAAGTATTGCCAAATATTCATGTGTCACGCAAACTAATGTATTGGTTATTGACGAAATGGTTTTTGACGTAGTGGAGGGTAAAAATAGTTAATGTTGAGATGTCGAACTCTACCAGGTATTGCCAAATATTCATGTGTCATGCAAACTGATGATTAATGTGCGTGATATTGTATGGCGCCGGTAAGTGTGTATAATATAAATTTACTAAGATACTGAATTCGTGTATACACTTACTTTTAATAATGATATCCGCATTTTTTATCTATCTTGGTAGTACCATTGGCTCTATTTATAAAGAGCGCTTAAAAGAGCTGTAGCCACTGTTTTGCACCCGTGTTAAATTAAACACTTTAATCTTGATGCATGAATAACCGTAATGATATCTTTCCCGTGTCTCATGTGTGACGATTCGCTAGGATATCAATGCCAATTAAGCCTTAAGTCATTGCAGAAATATAATCTCCGGTCTCTGTTAATCAGGAACATTGTTTGACCTCGGTTCCGCGATTATCCATTATTCAGCATGAAGTTGGTCTCCTAAAAGAGTTGCAGGGATTTTATAAGAACTATATATTTCAAACAAATTGCTTTTCACTTAACTGCCACCAACCATCCAAAAGGGGATGGTACTATAACTACCACGCCATTGTCCATGTGTGTAACTGCCAGCCATTCATCACTAGGCGTATGTGCGTTTGTGTAACTATTATAGCTAAAATGATTGTAAATTAATATATTAAAGTATTATATTGTTTACTCACGTTGACACGATGTTACGCGAGAATGTGCTCTTGTGTTGAAGGGGGGAAATGATTACTAGCAGAAACCCAATTGAAAGTTCAGATTGGTAGCTACAAGAACCAGGTCGCCTGCGCCAAGGCCGGAAATCAAATCCCGGGCGCATTAGAAAAACGTGAGTTCGTTCACCGCTGCGCTGACCAGATAATCGGTCTTAATGTTCTCTAAATGTACTTCAACATGTGTATATGCTTTATGAAGCTTGTATATTATGTTTATGAAATTACCTTATATTTTAAATTACAGCATTAATTAACCGACCGAAAGCAATATTACTCTGGAAGTATGCTGATACTTAAGAATTGAATCAGGCTAATGTCCAGACTATGCGACAAATACAGCGCAAAAACATACTATTTGCAGTATTTCGATATCGGTATATATCTTTGCCGTTTATAGAGTGTATTCATCATCATTCGACGTCACATCAGGTAATAGGCCAACACTTGATTAAAACGGATTATAGCGAAGATGGAATATGGTTCTTCTTTAAAAAATACATTTATATTCGCCTAGAACATGTTTTAGATAACACTTGGAGCTCATATTGTATCACACGCAACGAGTTATGACATCATTGTTAACTTCAATATTTCGCTGCAATTTGATTGGCGCGGCGTCAATTAACCAGTGATTTACGACGTTACATATATCAGCTAAACAAACGTTTGTTGTCGGTTATATTTTTTTAAGAAAAAAATTCAACTGCAGAAGATACTACTAATCTTTCAAGTGTGATGCATACCTGTTTAAAATGAAAAAAATAACTAAAAATCACATTTTTCTTAAGTTAATGCTGTATGAAATGTGCCATAGAACGAAATCATAAAGTTTTAACCTGATTCAGCAAAAGACAATTGCGTTATTGGTTGATTAACATTATCACGTGACGCTGTCTATGTATTTTATAAAGTTAGAAACACATTACAGTTTAAGTATAAGTCCTTATGAGCGATTTGATATGTCATCATGTTTTCTTGACTGTACCGGCGTGGGTTCGTTTTCTACCACAAACAGGTTTTTTAACCGTATTCTGCAATTTCGGTACCATATAGAAAAAAATATAAGTGTTTTCAGATGCATTACGGAAAAAAACTCACTTTTGGAGAATCATGGGCGAATCCCTTCAAAATTCTATATGTACATAAATCAACATGAAATCAACATGTCAACAGATCTGGTCTGCTGCTGTAGTTAAAATCTGTTGACAGAAAAAAATCTGGGAGGAAGATTAAGCCATTGAAAGCGCATGTTATAAGTTATATTGTCATTTTTTCCCTTGAATGTATAATGTTATCGTATTTCCCCTTTCAAAAAATTATTGCCATGACCAGACCCAAACAAAATGAAGGCATGTGAACGCTTACTGAAACTTTGATAAAATACGTCAAATATCATAAATCGAAACACTTCAAATTTCCCAAAATATATTTAGCTAACTTAAAGAGGTAATTATGCTTATTATAATCACATTTATCCTATTTCATATATGTTTAGCGAGTTCCTCGAATGAGTGAAATCGGTTTAACGCATTCACTTGAATGGACTTGTGTTTGCCTCAGTTGTCCCATCGACAGTCTTTCAACACTTTCAGCGCTTTGATTGTTGTGCTGTCTGTAACATTGGCTGGCTTTGAAGTGTGTGTATTAAAACAGAGTTATCGTAAATGTTTTGGCTACTGGGTTTGTCTCCAACTTATTCCAAATGTATTTAAAACATATATTAAATATATTTGTTACAAGGTACTCAATAGCACTATGACTAAAAATTGACGTATGTTATAATTATCAAATAAAAATATATCTTTATAACTGTGTTTATGTTAAAAAATCATATGACCAATAATAATAATAATAAAAAAGTATGTATAATATGTTCTGTGCAAAAATTTGTAGCTATAATCTTATTAAAAGAGAAACCACAAACAATATATTTTGATTATACTTAATAAAGCATCCATTTGGGATCGTTCAATACAGAAAAAGGTGGCTTTAGCTTTTAATGTTAACGTATTAATGTATAATATGGTTTCCGCGTGAACACCTGAAACATATAAAACTTCTTTGTCATTATAATTGTTAACAAAATAACAAACATGACATTAGATGACAAAGCAGTCTAAATGATATCTTCAACAAATTGCAGGATGGTAATGTCATAGGTAGGAGTGTCGAACCAATAAAAACAAATTGAAATAGTCTGTCTTCTTGGAAGAAGAAAGGATAATTGCTTCATCCAATACAGATGTATTTTCTGGATGGTGTAAACAAGTGTGTGATGTGAGGATCTAACAATACAAACATTTATGGAACTAATTAATGAAAGATTATGAAGCGAGCCTTTAACTGTTCGTAGCGAGTGTCAGATAAGTATGTCTTTAGTGTTTTTTTAATAATTCCACGTAGAATTTACAATACAGTACAGTACGTATACCGATGATAATGAATAAAATGTAAGAATTAAAAAACAAAATTAATGTAGCTCTATAAATATTTCAAGAAATAATGATGTTTTTATTTTAACAAAATATAACCCAAATGCTTGAATACATGAGTAAAAGAAATGAAACGGTACCGAGTTATCTTGGTATCCAATCTGTTGGTGCTGAATTGGTGGTGCCGAATAGACTTTATGCCGAAAAGATACGAATGCCGAATTCGTTGGGTGCCGAATTGTCTGGAACCCAAATATATCCATAACAAGACGGTCTCCATGATTGCTGCACCCCTTGTCCAATTAACCTTGAACTGTAATGTTACACAACAAAATTAATACGCACATACCTGACTTTGTTTTAATTTCTCGGGCTGTGAAACACTTTGAAATGGTTGTCAAGGAAACGTTTAAACCGAGTGTGAAAAGTGGAAACTCAAGGATATTCCGTTTTCTTTTGATAACATAGATTTTGTGAGCCTCAGATGGCTTATAGACTTTTCAACCAGTTATTAAACATAGCCCTTGTCTGAAAGACAGACACACAACCGCGACTTTTCCATTATGTGCGATAATATAATAATTTATTTTACATGTAGGTCTTTTGCTATTTGCAAACAGCAATATGCTAAGCGTTGGTTAAAGGCACACATAAGCTAAGCGGTATAGGTTTGTTCAATCTGCTTTTAAATAGCCGAAACTATATGAAGATTATTGGGATTATTGCTAAGAACCATGGTCAATGACAGAAATAATGACATCATTATCATTAGTTGACTATGGCACGCATTCACTTCACATCAAAATGGTGAAATATCCCGTTTAACTCAATATTTTGATAATTAGTAAATTTATATCTTTCATAAAAGACATCCGAGCGCATGCTTGGAAGAGGAGTTTTCATGTATAGAGTAGTTTTATTTCACCGTTAAAAATGGGCAATTCGTCATTTCAAATTAAATATAATTATGTTGAATGTGTTGGAAAAGGGAAATCGGTTACTTTTTATGAAATGCTTATCACAATGTTCCAGACACGACGTCCTTTGGAACCATCTTTTAATAATCATCAACCCAAAGGGAGAGCAGGATACATGCTGTGAACATTCACCATTTGTGTCGAGATTAGTAAAGGCTTAGTTAAGCTGAGATGAATAAAACGCAAAAAAATGATGAACATTTTACATAATCTTTGTTTATAGCGATACAGTTTCCAAAATCTGCTATGTGCATTAACTCAAAGTTTTAAGTGTAATAATATTAACTGTATCGGAATAAGTACTAAACCAGATTCAATGCAAGCATATTACTATAAGACTGGCTCCTTACTATTAGAACGTATCACTTTAGAGTCCACGTAAATGTGTTAAAACCCTTAAAAATAAACTTTCATTAGAATTAAATATTTAAAAAGAATGTAGACAGAGGTCAAAGCATCAGAATGTTAACAAAGTTTTCAATTTCATGTATTTCAACATTAAAGTGACACTGTTATTCAAATCAATACATACACATGTAAAAACATACATTTTAAGTGATAAATCTTTTACTACTTACTAAAAAATGCATTTACGGAAAATATCAATTACTGATTACAAGATTTAATCCGTGCATTTGATGGCTGAAAACGCAAAAATATTTAATGATTGGTGAATACTAAAATATTTACTGTGATCAACTATCGTCTCATACAGTAGAAATACGTTGTTTTCTGGACCCTTCTTCCAAAATAAACTCGGTATCCTTCCTAAGAGCCATTGTTTACGACATCTATTCATTCTTTTATGTATATTAAAACAGCTGTATTCATTGTGGTAAATCGAGGTATTCGGGAGAAAGAGCGCATTTCTTAATCCTTTCTACGTAGATTGATAACCCCTTTGAGAAATTTAAAACATAAAAAAACATTTTAAAACAACTTAGTTTTTTCCTCTACGCGTTCTTTCCGTGCAGCGTTATTTTTTATACTATTGGGTTTCCTTAGACAAACTGATGTAAAGGTTATTGACGATTGGGCAATTGACGTAGAAGAAAATGAAATAGTTAATGCTGAGATGTCGTGCTTCACCAAGTATTACCAAATATTTATGTTTCACGCAAACTGATGATGAATGTTCGTGATACTGAATGGCGCAGGTGTAAGTGTGTAATATAAATTTGATTTAAACATATTTTATTCAACATATACAAACAAACTACACAGAATATACACTTAATATAAATTTACTAGCATGCTTAATTATATAAAAGCATAGGGATTGATATCATAAAGTCTTGATTAGACATAATGCCAATCAAAAATGAGGATCAATTGTGCATGTTTTATATATAAGAGACTTGTTCAATAATTACAAGATGGCCTCGGCACGTTTATCTCGGGTTGTGTTTTGAAACCTTATATCAAAGTGCAAATCAGGAAACAACACAATTTCTTGAAACTATTACTGGTCATACGTGGCAGCCCTAGGTGGCTTGTTCTCGGAATATGAAGTGATGTTAAAGTTTTCCTAAGAATTCCGTTCATGTCCTAAATAATTTCAAGAAAAAGAAATTGATATTATATGTACAAATAGGTGACTAACTAGAAACTACTTACAAAGTTTAAACTAGTAAATAAATCATGCAAAATAATTACCTCAAATACATGATTTATGGCTGTTATTCTATATACTAAGAGATAATGTGCTTTCGTCTGGATTTGTGTACAGATAAGACAATAAGCCTTTATAAATTTGATTTTTTATTTAATTAAGAGCTACTGGACCACACATTCCCCAGTTAATAAATCGCAAGAATATTGCCATTTATATTAAACATTCCCGTCAAAATAAAAGCATTTGATAATACTGGTTTGATCAGAAATGTAAGCTTCTTTAGTAAAGTTTGGCTTGATTTTCTTCTTTCATTTTTAAACATGTTATATGTGTTTTATAGAAGACTCGCTCTTATTACTCCATAAAAGAAATATTTACAAAATAAACGAATTCGTGGGAAAATTAAACATATTTATATAGTACTGTATTCCCCGATTTTTCATATAAGGCCTCATTATCGTAGTATTAGGTATAATTACGAGTCATTTTTACTTTTAGTACTGATATCCACTCTGTTCTCCAGCTTGGATGTGTCATTGGCTGGAGCTGGAGCCACTGTTTCGCATCCGTGAAATAGTTTACACTTTAATCTTGATTCATGAATTGCCATAAACATATCTTTCTTGTGTCTCATGTGTGACGATCTGCGAGGAAATCAATGCCAATGAAGCTTTAAGGCATTGTCGAGATACCATCTTCTGTGTCGGTTAATCACGCACATTGTAAGAACGTAGGTCCCGCGATTATTCAATATTAAGCATAAAGTTGGTGGTTCATACTGTAACTACCACCCCATTGTTCATGAGTGTAACTGCCAACATTTCATCAATATGCGTATGAGTGTTTGTGTAGTTATTACCTTTTATTGATTGTCAAGGAATATATTAAAATACCATGTTAATTGCTCTCGTTGACACGGTGTTACGCGAGAATGTGCTCTTCTGTTGTAAGGGAAAACGAGTACAAGCACAAAACCCAATTGAATGTCCAGCTCGGTAGCCACTAGAACGCAGTCGCATGCGGCAAGGCAGAAAATCAAATCCCGGGCGCATTTGAAAGCCTCATGTTCGTTCACCCCTGGGCTCACCAGACAATCGGTCCCAATTTTCTCATTGAATACATTGTTTACTTCCATATTGCGCTGCGATTAGATTGGCACGATGCCATTTAAATAATGATATACGACGTTACAGATATTAACTTTACAAACGTTTGTTATCGTATGTTTCTTTAAGAACAAATACCCAATTACAGAAGATACTGCTAATCGTTTAGGTGATATAAATATCTATTTAAAATGTTAATTTAACTATTAATCGCATTTATTCTTACCTTTATGATGTATATAACGTGCCATGGAATTTGAAAAAAAATGAGAACAAAATGTGATCAGTCCTTTAATATTCACATTTGCCTAGTATGCTTCAGTAGTGTAATCTTGACGTTCATATTGTTTAACCCTGACGGGGTTACGACAGTATTGCTTAAGTCAATGCAATAAAATAGTTAACGACGTAAAACTTTTTAGCTATTATTTTTATGCAAATGTATGTTGTCTATATATTTTCTTCCTAAATATATTCTCAGCTGCTGAGGATTGTATAATTGTTGATTCGTAGTGAATTGTAGTTTTATATGTAAGTATGTTCTATGATATGCTGTAATAAAGCCGGAGAGCACGCCTTTAATTTTCTAAAGAGCTGCGTCTATGCTATTACGATCTTAGGAAATGTTCTAAATGACTATGATTATTTATGAATTTATATCTATTTACTCCAAATCATTTGCAACTGACACTTATCTCTATTTGATGACTACATGATCTGGGGTTTACAATTGTAGTCAATTAGTGTAACAATTCTAGCATTTATTGCGTTTTTAAATTTATATCAGTTGGTGTCAAAACCAAATATAATTCAGTGTATCCGCGATTTAAACTTTAAACTGGGTTTCTAAATATCTTACTTCGTCAAACACTAACTACAGGTTAGTCATTTTGGATACATTGATTGATAGCTCCAATCGATGACGTCATCATAGCACTTAAATATTCACCTGTATTACTCTTAAGATACTTATTTCTCACACCTCAGATAAGTAGATCCAATAATTTAACCATGCTAGAAATTATTATCTTGCCCACGGGCGAAGAAAAAATGCCCGTATGGAACTCCTTTCTAATAGTCGCCACATTGTAATTACCTCCCTTGTTGAAGACAGTCGTCTGTAGCATCATAGAAACCTTGTATTGTGGCAATAATTAGAATTATCTATTTCTCGCTTCAAATGTCACCATAAAAAAGTGTTCACGCATATTTCAAGAAATAATGCTCCACTCTCCTGCGAACTATTTAAAGACCGATTTGACAAGTAACATAACCTGAATCACTGCGAGCATATCCATGACAACCACGAATTATTAAATATCCATACGCATTTAAGTTCACTACGTACAAAAGAGTTCCAGCAAAAAATACATTTTTACACAATTTTGTTTAACTGAGGTGGGAGAAAGAGCATCTACCATAGCCGCTCGTGTAAGATGGTTCATCCCGACCCTCGCGCAGGGTGTTTTGCGGAAACTCGGTAAACCTCGTTTCCGCAAAACACCCTGCGCTCGGGTCGGAATGAAACTATCTTACACTCTCAGCCATGGAAGATACTTATAATCAATTGTTCTTGCATACCAGACGTGTGCTTCCGGTCATGTGACCTGTGCTGGAAAAAACCCATCTTACACCACCCATGTAAGATAAGTCACGCGCAACAACGCTTCACTTTTTATTTCTTTTATTGTACGGTTTATGAAAAGTTAAGTATGCCATTTCAATAAAGCGCAATGAAATAAATAGGTATGCAAGACTTTTAACTAAAATTGAAAATAAATAATCGTAAAAAAGGGCGAGTTTTAGTTATTTAAAATGAGTGCGCTTTAAGACGTCAGTAAATAACGCCTCACGCGCTTGTTGGTTTACTAGTACAAAAGTTCGTTTTCTACGTCGTTTTTGACACAAATTGATAATTTTAGATATGCAAGAAAAAATATAATTTTTTATGTTTTTTTCCGGTCCGGATCGAAAAATCCGGGTCGGATTTTTCTATCCGTACCGGAAACACATGATAGATACTTATAATATCCTACATATCTGATAAGATTATAGCAAACACCTGCTCGAAAATTTCAGCATGACTGCCAACACAAATCGTCGCAAAGGGACGACAATAAACAAATACGACAGCTGAAAATTGCTTTTTCTTAATCGATTTAAAAGTTAGGATTCGGAGTTTCAAACAAATTGAGTTCGATCTTCACAATGTTAAACAGATAACTAAGGGAAGCAAAAATAAATGTCTTTAACCTTTACATTGTTAAAGGAGTAACTTTTGTTAGAAGCGAAGTGGGTGACCAGAGAATGAACGTTATGCTTGTAAAAAAGTGTTTCTAATCAAGGCTTAATAATTAGATAAAATCCGTACAAATTGTGTAATCAATTAGCAGAAATACACAATGAGACAAATATATCCATGACCAGGAATGACAAAACACAACCATTTTGCTTTTGTCCGCTTGTAACCTTGAGCATTTCTCAATCCTTATCCAAAATGTTGCCACAATAGCTAAAGGCATGTTATTGTTACAAATTGCGTCTTAGGCTGATTACTAAATCAGACTGTTGATTTAATACGAAACCAATTTTCCTCTCTAATGGAATTATTCAAAAAATTGACGGTGCTTGATTCAGATCACTAAACATTTATATTCCAAGCGATTATACTAGGCTTAACCAATTGAAATGAGATGAATATAGAATGAACTATAAAAAAAAGTGCGCAATGGAAGAAGTAAAACATCAGCTTCAGCTAAATTTAGCATACACAATTTAGTGCACCGTTTAATATTTGGCTTCTGTCTGACGCGTCATTTGATATATGTTACCAAAATCTGATTGGTTGATAAAGTGTACGTTCACTGTACGTTTTGTTTTTTCAAACCAAAATTTGAAAGTATAACCATCATATGTTTTGTCGAGTTTCGATAATAAGATAAGATAAGAATATTTATTTAGATACAAGCATATACAGCTTATGATCATAAACATTAGGAATATTTAGTAATGCATGCACATACAATACATATGATAACATAAATGGAGTAAACAAAAAGCAATTGAGGAAATATTAGCAAAGTTAGAGTACATATTTTAACATAATTTTCATGAGAGTAAATTTCTTATCCCGGAACGTTTAAATAAGCATCTCTATGTTCATTTGCTTTAAGAATAAATATCGCTAATCTGTGTAGCAAAGTCTTCTTGGTAGTGTTCAATAGTTGCACAAGTTTATACACACTTGGTCTATTAAAATAAAAGCGCGGTATATATTGTTCCCGTAAGTGTACATATTTGTCACATATTAACACTTATCGCAATAGAAACCCAGTAATGCATACCCTGTGTCTAATTTTGTGGTACAGTTAAGCTTTGAAACTATCACGATTGCTACCACAGCAAATTCATACGATATATTTACAACGACTACGCACAGGCATTTTTTGAACAGTTTACATTCGAACGGAATCATTTACTCTGTATTTGTTAATTGGTCATGTAACATGCTTAACAGAACGTCTTCATGCTTTCCAAAAGTGTTTACTCTCAACCTTAAAATTTACTTCAAGCGTGAGATACATAATCAAAAAACAATGTGATAACTATACTATGTGTACAAAACTTGTTTTGAAATACTGAAATGTATTTAGAACAATTGAGTTTGATACAATTAAAGACGGCCTAAGTATACGCCTCTTGTACGTGTTCGAGTGAAATATTGCTACAAGTATTGATGGGCCGATGATCGTCGATTATATCGGCAGACAATCGTTACTCGCCGATCGGCGATCTTATCGTTCCATAATCGAATGATCAATTAAAAATAGTTTTGCTTGAATCTAGTAAATTTCCAACTTTATATAGCGCAGTTACTTAGAGCTAAAGGAAGAAACCGCTACTTTGAGTTTGAACAGTACTTTCCTTTAGTTTTTCTTTGCGTCCAAGTCGGTTTATTGATGGCAGACAGCGAACCCGACCTGAAATATTTAATTACCTTGGTAATCGGTCGTCCAGATGCTGGAAAGGTGCAAATTATTCCAGCGAAATGGTTAGTGTCATTCAAGCCCGGATTCTTATGAAACTAGGCTTGATCGACCCTAGCTGTGCTCACATATTGAAATGAACGTCAAAATCAGCCGATGTAAAAACAAGAAATATTTGAAGAATGGAAATATTTGCCGTCTAATTCCGAAAATACGTGAGAAAAGGTTTGCTATTTTAATTTCCAATTACTCTTTCTTTTAATAGCTAATGTCATCCAAAACCAATTTGTTATGTCTCATCTTTTTCAATTAAATTTTCAAAACTGGTTCAAGTCATTAATAAATGACAAAACTTATGTATTATACAGAATATGACATGGTTGACCATCGCTTTCGGTTGGATAATTGCCCCTTTGAAAAAATATTACCCTCGGCCAATTATTCTTGGCACTTAGGCAATTATCAACCAAAAGCCATGGTCAACCATGTATTGGTCTATAAATAACAGTCAACTTAAGTAAACCTCTCCATGAAATGTTCTATTACTTCATAAACCTTTGAATATTTTATTAATTATTCTTAGACTTATTCCACGTGCCATTAATAATACCTGTTTTCCGACTGAAGCATTAGAAATGAAATATACATGACAACTAAGGTCCTTATTGATACATATCAGAAAATTATGTTTTTGTGATACTGTCCGATTACAGCCGATGTATCGGAAAATCGATCGATCAGGGTCTCCGATTAATCGATTATGAAAATCAAAGCCGATTGCCCATCACTAGCTTCAAGCAATGAACCGGCCTATGTAATGGTAATGACATTTTCAAGCTCACGAGGTTAGATGGAAGTGTCGGTCAGCCTTATTGTTAACATAAAAAGAGATATTTCGCAAACAATTGTAAAAGCCTTTGCAATATTTCATTGTACAGTTAGCTACGTCAGTGAATGTAGTGTTTCCCAGCCACTCAACTGGCCTACCTTGAAAAATAATCAAGCTTATATAACATTGCATTGGGTTCCATTAATTATCTTAGTACTAAGTTGAAATTATTACAATCAGTCAAATACTTTTTTATGGAAAGTTTAGTGCCTTTCTTGAAATAGATTAAAAACAAAGCATTGACTGCACTTTACCTTATCTACTTTTACAAAACATAGTTTTAAATCACTGACAATACGTTCAACTAAATTACTTGCTAATTTTTAATTCACATAATTGTATAGCACACAAATAAAACAATGACAATTACTCAATCCAAGACATAAAACGTTTCTAACAGTATAGTGATAAAGCCTAATTACCCAATCCATTCGTCTGGTTATATTTTCTGACTACAATATGCTCACAATTAAGCGTAAATGTCATTGTAAATAGCATGTCTTGAACGGCTTATTTATATTCTGTTTCCTAAAAGGCCAAGCAAATTATCAAATGTAGACCGCCAATCAAAGCAAATCGCTTGGTACTGTGTGCGCTTTGTGTCTTTTCAAAACAACATTAAGTCTGACCGTTAGAGTGTTTGGTCGTGTGTTTTAAAATCGAGCTGAATTAAAAGTTAAAGTTCATCAACGGATATGACTTCCTTTTTTTAGATCTTGTCACGCCAAAATTCACTTATTCGGCTTTGTCAGCTCAGTTTCAACTTCATTGGCTAGACACATCAATCTTTGAGAACAATTATAAAAATAAAGCACAAATTTATAGAAAACACTTTCCATTATACACCTTTTTAACGTAAGTTTTGCACATTACTTGACAATTAATAACGTATCAGGTCTTTGAGTGATTCAGATGCGACTACACAAGAACGAGACTATAGATGTTATCAACTGCTGCGTCCACCTTACCAGGTAAACTATTGTTGTAACTATTTTAGAATTATCTTCCGAAACTGTTTAGCTGTGCCTCACACATTTCATTAATATAATATTACCGACTGATTACTCTATCTATTCGCCTGGTTTATATTGCTGGCTATAATGGGCCCTCGATTTAAGGCAAATATCTTGCGTGGACATTAAATCTATAAAAGGGCTGGAACGGATAATCGATTCTATTTATTGTGTGTTAGCCATTACATTATTAGACCATAAAGCAGCGGAAACATTTTCTAAGCAATTCATGATTATTCCCTGATATGTCTAACAACACTCTCGTGGACATTACAGTGTCATATTGCTCGTTATAATAGGAACTGGTTGATATGCGTTTTGTCGAGAAAGTAAAACAATTATGTTATAGTTCATGTCTTTGTCAAGGCGAAAACATTGCTGAATTAAGAGATGATCATAGCACAGAAGGGGTTGGGCAACTGTAGATTCGAACAAAAATAAATTCCAGGTTATAATGTAATAAATGATGCCGTGCTTACACCTTAAAATTATCTCTGACAATCTTCCATCAGGAGACATATGTATAAGTCACTGACAGTGTCTGCAAGACTCCATTTGGTCCCGACCCCAATGCTATTCGATACAAATTTTTTCCTTTGTTTGCAATTCTCAGATCTCCGGATTTGTTTTTTAATTAAACATAAAACAGAAAGGACAAGCAAATCCAACCGGAAGCAAATGAAACATGAAAACCGAGAGTAATAAAGTTCTTGTATTTCAGGCTCAATCTTTGAAAATTTATTTTGATTGTAACATTGATAATATACGATACTCTCGAGCATAAATAAAAAAAGTGTCTGAATATGTTACAAATACCTTTTTTAATTACATAGATAGATAGATATTTATTATGATATATTGCCTCCGGCCCAATCATTTGTACAACAAATACATATATCATTCCAACAGGTATAACTGGTCATTCAAATTCAAACTCAAGTATGACAATATTAGATAAGTATACCCACATATCTAGCAGAACAAGGTTGTAATAAATTTAGTAATTAGATATAGTAAACTTAATAATTATAAAGATAGTGTACGGATATTATCAGGTGCTTATACCATTATCTGTAAAATATTCATTTCGAAAATTAAACGCATGGTATACATATAAAGCTGTATTTTTTATATTCAATTCATTTTGACATGACAACAGATTGTAGAATGTTTGTAAGGTTGGATAGTCGTAACTTGGTATGTACTTAACGCCTATACTTGAATACAATGGACAAACAAGTAGGAAATGAAATTCGTCTTCCCTGAATCCCATTATATAACCTCCTATAGAAAACAACAAAATCAATATTTTCAATGGTATTATTTTGGAAAGCGATTTACACATACAGCATGAACTAGCAACATGAGCAAAGTATGTCTTGGTGGTAACAATATGCCTGACAAAAATGGAGCTTAGAGACGTGGTCGACTGGCCAAGGAAAAACAGAGATAAAAGCCTCCTTCTGTGGAAAACTCAGAAACCACTGCCCGTTTGTCATCCAGATTTACAGGATTTGTCTCGTACCACTAGATGTCGGGCCCATCACCCATAAGCTCCTTAACAAAGATGTATAGAAAACATATCATTTTTTATGATTCATGTTTACGTACTTTATCAAGTTATACAAATGTATATTACATGTTTATGTTCTTTGAAGGCAAATGAAAAACAGATTTATCATTCATATGATGAAATTGCATTGTAACAGAAAACTTTAACAATAAACATGTTCTGGTAAAATTTAACAATCAATTGAATCGATGTGAACGGATCAGTTCCCCAAAGCTGAATGCCTTAACATTCATTTTTGCACGAATTCCTCGTGCTTATCAATCGCCACCTGGCGGTTTTTTATTATAAACAAGGGAAAATAATTACCTTCTAATTCGTTTTACTCAAAGGTAGGAAATGATATTTCTACAATATATTCACAATATAGACACTAGCGATATTCTTTATCGATGTCATAATTCCTTCCCTTTATGTGCGTACCTACTGCAAAACTATACTGCATCGGTGCGATAGGTCTAAAGCTCAGACAAGAGATGCTACGTACATACTGCATCGGTGCGATAGGTCTAAAGCTCAGACAAGAGTTGCTACGTACATACTGCATCGGTGCGATAGGTCTAAAGCTCAGACAAGA
Organism: Mya arenaria; assembly: GCF_026914265.1. Lineage (NCBI taxonomy): Eukaryota > Metazoa > Mollusca > Bivalvia > Myida > Myidae > Mya > Mya arenaria. The sequence goes on along the minus strand of NC_069136.1, from coordinate 27,771,978 downwards.
GATACTACGTACATACTGCATCGGTGCGATAGGTCTAAAGCTCAGACAAAAGATGTTACGTACATACTGCATCGGTGCGATAGGTCTAAAGGTCAAACAAGAGATGCTACGTACATACTGCATCGGTGCGATAGGTCTAAAGCTCAGACAAGAGATGCTACGTACATACTGCATCGATACGATAGGTCTAAAGCTCAGACAAGAGATGCTACGTACATACTGCATCGGAGCGATAGGTCTAAAGCTCAGACAAGAGATGCTACGTACATACTGCATCGGTGCGATAGGTCTAAAGCTCAGACAAGAGATGCTACGTACATACTGCATCGTCGCGATAGGTCTAAAGCTCAGACAAGAGATGCTACGTACATACTGCATTCCGTTTCAACACGATATCTTAGTTGTAAACCTTATGCTACTTAAAAGTGCTCGGATTCAACCATAATGTTACGATCATAATCTAAACCACAAATAACCTTACGATATATGTAATGAAACGCAGCGTACGCCAAAAAAAGGGGGTAAGGCATAGAAAGTTACGATCTTTATTGAAACGTTTCCCTTATCATTTTTCAGTCACAACCGCCCAAATACGGATAAAATCAAGGCTTTAAATGATCCTATATTCATTATTGAAATGCCAAACCGTGGTTACGCCTGGAAATTTACGATCGTAAGCCTTACAGTCTTCATTGAAACGGGGTCCAGGGCCCCAAAACAAATGTTATCCTACTCCCAGTCGATACATAGGTATCAAGAAGTGACAGATTTATAATTTATCACATGCTAACCTTTGTTTTCCGTGTAATATACCTATTACGAATATTTTTATCTTACACATGTGTAAGATAACCTATCAGACATTTCTATTGGTCAGACTAATCACACGCAACCTAGATATCCCTCCGCATTGTTTGTAATCAAAATGGTTTAAATGCCAACAAATACTTACCGTAATAATGAAGCTGTAAGACTTCCGGGAGAGAAATGGCTAACGAACCATAGTGCCAGAAAGCATCTTGTACAAAAAAAATTTAATAACAATGTTCCGCCAACCAGATAATGCAGATTACTAGTCACAGAAATATCCAGTCAGTCAACAAATACAGCCACAATAGTGACAAACACCACAAGAACATTTCAAACATCTCCATCTTGACCAACACAAGCAATATGCAATCAATGCCATTTGCTTGCCGATTTAATTAGCTGTCGGTTACCGAAAACACAAATACGAATTCCGCAGCACAGACATCTCATGACACATCCCATGGCGGCTAGAACATCATGTTCTCTGGAAACATTCCTGGTGGAAATTAACTTTTTCAACATCAACATCCATGCAGTACAGAGTAAGGCTTCGCCGTTATCATCTGCATGTTGTGAAACACCATGTACATCAAGAAAACGCTGCAAAATCATCGTAGAAAGCGACAGCGAATAACTTTTTAATCCGTGCACACAGTAAAACTTGACAGACCGATGTAGGTCACATAAACCGCGTAAATGCATGTACTCTGAGTGTGATGTCACCAAATTATGTACTTATTGGGGTTTTTTTGGTTAAAATCGTTCGTTATTCATATTGTTGGATATTTTACTACACATTTTTATATTTGTGACTTGTTAAGCGCTTTATCAGATTTTAAAACTTGATAACTGCTAGTTACTTTTGTCATTTTAATTTGGAACTATTTATATGGCGCATCGTTGACATTCTACTCTGAGTACTTTGGCTGTCAAACAAACGGTTCAGAAAGTGGAACTTAATTGGTAATAAAAACACCGTTTTAAGCATGTGATAAAACAGATCTGACACTCGTTGTCATTTAATTCAAGAATTCGTCCATGAAAGTTGTTAGTAAGCTCGCCAGAGGCTCGCTTACTAACAAATTTCATGAACTCGTTTAATAAAATCTTGTATTAAATGACAACTCGTGTCAGATCCTATATATCTGTCATGTGTTTTCGTTCCGGATCGAAAAATCCGTCCCGAGGGCACCTACATTGCCAGGTAACGAGTCTTGCCGAGTTACCGGCTACGCAGCGTGCCCGAGGGTCGGATTTTTTTATCCGGAACGGACACACATGATAGATATTTTTTCTAGCATACCTTGAATTACATTTTTTTGGTGAAAAATGCATAGAAAAGCGCACTTTTGTAAATTTCACCAAAAAGCACGTGCGATGATGTTAGCTGACGTCATGACGCGCATTAATATTTATTCACTGCACACGTCAAGAAGTTCCTTCAGTATCACGTCTTTTAAGGGTTATTTTGTTTTGTTTTGAAGGTGTGTGTTTGTAAAGTTAATAGTTAAAGAACTCATCTATTGAAATCTCATAATTATGGTTACATTAAATGTAAAATAAAAGAAATGAACAGTATTACGTCACAGCGCGTGACTCATCTGGCATGGGGGGATGCCAGATGGAGTTTTCCAGCACGACTGAATTCACCGGAAATGCCTATCCGATGTGCTAGAAATATCTGTCTTTCGATATTCAAATATTCATCAATCTCAAATTGTCAAAATAAGTTAGATCCAGGGAAACCTAAAGCTCGTATTTTAAAATGTACATTTCTGTTAAATAAGTAGTCTTAATTGGACTGGTGTATTGGAATGCGCAATATTGGTTAATGGGCCTCAATATGTGTCATCTCTGCGGGGCAAATTATATAATATTGGTCCATCGTTTATGACATGCGAGAGTCACAGTCAGAGGAATATACTTATGATTACCACATTTGTTTCGACATATTTGAGGGCTTTTTATATGTTAGTATGCATTATTGAAAATAATTTGGCAATTTTCCCGTCGTTTACTTTTTCATATCATAATTGTATTTGAAATAATGGATCTTGATTGGCTATTTTAAATATATATTTGATAATCATCAGTGAGTGTAAAAATATAACTGCATCAACGTCAATAACCACCCTCCACAGCTCCATCCCCGAAGATCACTCTCACAATATTGTTCCCACCTCCCACGTATAGTCACGGTAAAAATTAAATCATATTGAACTTAAAACTACTTTAGTTATAACACATACACATTTTTGTAAAAAAATGCATCTAATCTCTATTGTTTAGATAAGCGGCCAAAAAGCGTATAGATGGTCAGTGATCAGTGATTAATGTAACGAACGTTTTGATTTGTCGACGGTGATGTCAGGAAAATGATCTACTTATAGTTTTGCACTTGATTTGGCAGTCATTGAATCAGAGGTTGGATTTATCATTATTAAACCTCTGATGGATGAGAATAATATCGTAATGTTCGAAGTTAGTGAAAAAAAATTGTACACTAAATCCACTAAATCTGCAGTTAACAACAAACGTGAGTACCAGTCTAATCCTGTCTCAAGCTTTTTTGCCTGTTTTTTGCTTGGAACAATCAACAGCCATCGGCAAAACAACTTTCTCTCTCACACACACACTTCAACATGTGACCGCGAATGACGACACATTCGGAATTGAAAATTTGGTTTGGGGCCTTCTCGTTGAGTAATATTGGTTATCACCGAGAATGGTAAAGGGTAAAGGGTTTTTAATCACATGTTCACAGCAGATTTTAAACTTTACATATTTTCGCGCCATGTAAAAGCTGTCGCATCTTTTTTACTTGAGAAGTTATAATATAAATGCAAACTATAAAATTGAAACAAAAATAATTTGAGTGTGAATTTGAGCTTTAACAAAAAAAAAACGTTTGTAGTAGAATCTTATCATACACAAAACGAAGACATTTCGTTTTATGAAAGTTTCGTACGTAGATAATTTTGACGCTTCGTTACAATCAGACAATCATTGTATAGGTCATTGTTAAATTGACTTGGACGTTTCCTAGTCACTGAAATGTTTACCTTCAGAATTTTGCATTCTCTCATCATTTAATATGTTGCCGGATAAACTCTATTTCAGTCTATTAAATGTGTGTTTATTATGAAAGGTGTTTTACAAAAAATAAAAGTAATCGGTTGTTAATGAAATTAACTAATAATTTTAATAAAAACAACATCCATATGGATAACACATTTCGATGTATTTGGCACTGTGTTCAATTATATTTCCACTGCAGGCATCAGATCGATGACGACGACCTCCCATCGCTATCTGAGAGAGGTTTGGTAATTCGACTAGTCAAAGTGATTATGATAAAATAGATATGAGTGATCACTTGTTTATATTGAATGCTGAACTATATATATATCGATGACTATAATTTATCACCATGTCCAAATGTTTAAACTTGATAATGGTTATCATACGTATAAAAACAGCTGAGTTATGTCATGGAGAATGCCAGGGAAAAGGTATGAAAAGTATGTTAGTGAAAATAAATTAAATAATATACTTCGCAAATTATCTCCATTTAATCACCTACATCTTCTAGTTTATCATAGCGTGTCAGGCGTTTCCGTTTAGTAGTGCATTTAATGATACAATACAACTACAGGAACAAACACAATTCAAAGTTAAACCCAGTTTAGAGGCACAAGGCAGGTGCACCAGCGACAATGATCTAAAGACAAAAACGTATATACAACACATACACATATACACACACCACAAACAAACCACATATCCATCAAGCAAAACATGCCAGTTAACATTGGGATGTGAACAGTTTTGCAAACCATACTTTCAATCATTAGTTTACTCGATATGTAGTTTGAAACTCTCTTTCAGTCTAAAAAGTGTTTATCTCTTATCTCTAGCTTTTTCGTAGCCAAAGGTTAGGTCAAATTAATATAGTCGCTGTTTTACTTCGACCAGGTTTTTTCCTAGCCGTACACATCTCTTGTAATAATGCTTTTAATATGTAAGGGTCAAAGCGAAACAGGAGTGTACTGGGGAATTCACTAGTTTTGAGCCAGTTGTCGGCCATTTTACACCTTTTGTGGTCATATAGATACACCTCTACGTATTAAATACTCATTAATACTGCAATTTAAACTATGCAGACAGTATGTTCCATTTCAATTACTGTAAAGGTAGGAACAGTGTTTGTTTGTGAGCTCGTAAGTACTATACATATGATTGTATCATACCCGTCGGCATTTCATAAGCTCTGAAAATATTATGCATATCATGGAAACATTCCAATGTGCCCCGCCATGCAACATGGCGAAGTACAGCGTCAGCCTATCCGCCATGTAATGGAGTACTTTGATTGTTCCAAAGATGCACGCTCGAAACAATATCAACAAGTTAACTATTATAGGCAATACCCAATCCAGATACAAAACATTTATACGACATATTTCATATGACATTGATAAGTGTGCAAACACTTATGCTGGTATGTGAGAATACCGAATGCGTTAGATGTATTTTACGCATTTATCAAATATAATTATCGTTGTAGCAAAACAAAGAAATGACCAACATCAAATATGAAACAGGAGACCATAAGAGAAAGCCTTGACAAATTGGTTGGCATTTTAGCTTCTACCAGAATTGAAGTGATTTTATGTTTATGTGATTTTCAAAAACGCAAGTGTGTTAGACTAAATTAGCTTCTCATAAGACAGAACCGCATATCGTTAAAAGGTGCTGACATTTGTTTAGTTGAAGGCATAGTTCTTTTTACTTTCTGTCTTTGCTTTTCGAATAAAGCACACATGAAAATTGGGTTGCATAAAATACCAAAATTCTACAAAGCAGCGCTGCTAGATATTCTACATAATGTTTGTTCGGTGCAGATATTATTTAAATCACGGCCATGATATCATGGAATCGTGTTTGGAAAGATTGTGAACGTTTTGATGTTGGTATTTTCGGTTTCCACACTAAAATTTGCTTTCAACGATATCTCATGGTTTTGTATGTGTTATTATTTAAAATTCAACATTTAATAATGCGACTAATACAATAACATGATCACTGTGAAAATTAAATACGATTATGCAATACAAAAGTAGAAAGGAACGTTGTGTTCATTAAATCAAATCATTTTAACGTTCAAATGTTTTGACTAACAAGTTACTGGGCATTGCTATAAAAACAATAGTTCCCAACCGGTTTTACTGCTACAGTAATACTATCTTCAAGCGATGTGCATGTTTACTCAGGGGACCCTATTGTTATATAGGGAAAAATAGTAATAGGTTAGTTTTTCTTTAAATTTAGTTATTATCAAATTAGGGATATTGATTGTTAGTTAATTAAATATAAGATAATCAGAGACGCTTGAATTTTTAACTCGTCTTATCATGTTGGACTTAAAAAAATCCTTTCATCTACAATCAAAGATGAATCAGAATAGAACATCTATATTCAAGAAAGCTATTGACCCAGATAAGTTGAACAAATATCATACCTTTTCAAATCACACATCATCGAATACTGTTTTTTTTTATTTACTTTGATGCTGTAGTAATTCTATACTTCTTTTTTAATTGAGCTATCATTATTTTTAATTTAAGTGGAATCTTAACATCTTGATATATTTGAACACATCTTGAGAACTGCCTGTTTTGATGCCAAACGTGTTCCGCGGCGGTTCTAAGCGCAAGCATATTAGTTGCCTCTACGCCTTAGGAGGTAAGTCTGACTCATATTGAGCCTGAAAATGATCACTAAATAGAGCTCTTTAAATCTTAATAATTGCGAAAAATGCAATTTCTGTCCTTTAATCCACAATAATTATTTCATCAGACATAACTAAAGATTCATTTGGTTTTCGGTTGCATTCAGCCTAACGCAATTAAAAGAAATGTCAACGACCTTTGATTAAGATAGTTTTACTCAAGTTAAAATCAAACTGAAAATGTGCAAAATACACGAAATATAGAACCAGGTTCAAAAGAAGAATGTAAACTCGATTTAGTGCCTCCCTTTATTTTGCTTTACATTAGTGTATACATTCCGTCTCAAACACTGATTGGTTCTGGTTGTCCGGACATAATTTAGGTAAGCTTCACTGTGCTTTCAAATACCGTATCATTGTAGGATAATGCACATGCAAATATACGCTTGACAAAGCATCGTTCTTGCGCGTAATTATAGTGTGCGCCTAACGTCGTTATAATATGACATTGCCCCAGAACTCGTGAAACAAACAAAACAAATAAATTCCCTAAACTATGCAATATGCCAATGGAACAGATATTTACATCAATATCTAACACTTGGCAAGTAATCGAAAAGGAAAAAGGTAAGATTACTGTCTCCAAAAATAATGATAGACATTATTAAAGTAGTATATGCATCGTAATCCATAAGCACACTCGAAGAATTAGTTAATAATGAGTGTTCGCTAACTAGGTTACCGTTATATTGGCCACTTAAATGTACTGATTTGAAGAGAAACAATAATGCAATATAATCTTTTTAAAGACACTTTTTAATGTAAACTATGAACATTAAAGAACCTTTTAAATGGTGTATGATTTGTTAACATTCAATCATTTTACATGTTAATTATACTTACACCAAACAACAACTGTCTGCTTCTTACTTAAACAGAAAATTGAAAGTTCTAGCCGTATATAAATCACTTTCTTTATCATATTTTACGCTTATTGTAAAAATGATGCAGTTTCTGTAAAACTTTCATGTATCCTAGACAAAATGCATTTCATGTCACACTTTATAACAGGAGGGATAGCCGAAAACCGATCTCATCAATAGTTCTTCGAAATGAGGAGACTATCATGTTGTACAGGTCGGACAAAAATATTAAGCAATTTTGTCAATTTAAAACGTTGTATATATTATTAGCTGTGAAATAAACATTGTTTACTTAGTAATGAGCATGAAAGAAAATTTCGTAAAAAGTATTGCTGTGAAAGTTTAAGTGAAACTGATTTCATTCGTTTAATTGTAGTTGAAATTTAAGGGAAAACACATTCAAGGAGGAAACGTTTGTTTAGAGACTTATTTTCATATTGTTGGTTTTTTTATTGATTATATAATGTTATTGTTTTAAATACTGGTTTGGAATAAAAAAAATACTCGAATACGGTTTTTGTTCTGTGTTTTTTTTCTGCCATTCGATAAAAATAAAAAGGATTTTAGTTAGTTAAACTTATCATACAATAAATGTGAACCTCATTTCTTTTATTTTTCGAATAGTTTGTAATTTATCCAAAAATGATCGTGTATTTATACATATTATGTTAAACCGCGCATTTACAATTTATCTGCGCTGGCCGGTAGCATCATTTTTCTTTATATTTACCGAAAACAACATATCTCACGTATTCGAAGATAATTATTAAAAATATTTGAAATTGAACGAGCTAAACGTTTGTGCGATATACTACAGCTTTCAAATTAAGGCAACAGTTGTATTTCCTCAGATTTGTTTGTAGACATTTCTATGGCAAAACATGCGACATGTAGCTGTATTAACCGTTTAACATCAATCCCATCTAACTGGAAATACAACCCATCTGATACCTTTGTTTACCGTTATAATGTTTTATTTCGTAGTTGCTCTGTATGTATTTAGTGTAGAATCAATCTATAAAAATAAGTTAGCATGTATCATCGAAACTCGCTGAGCTATGCCATGCAATCCATTTCGGTAACGTTTTCCTTTGTACTTTATGTAGGTTTTAGTATTATGGAACGCTGTTCCAACTTACAGTCCATTATTTACACAAAGACTGTAAACTCTATAAACAGTGGACTCTCCATTCTAAACATATTGGATAGTTAATAGAAGTATTATGAGTACAAAAGAAAAATGGATTACGTCACAAACATGTTTTGACAGTGTTAAAAAAGTGTCTTCTGGTATTGCTTACATATATACATATAATGATAAATTGCAAGCAATTATTGGATAAACATTACATTGTGCAGACATACATTTTGTTGACGTTTTGTCCGTGGCAATAGGGCCAGGGAATGCACAGAATAAACGGCGTGTTTCCAGGGGTGGTATTCAATATGTAACTTAAGTCAATCTTATGGTCATACATGATTGACTTCATTCACTCTATTGGTCAGTTATAACTAACAAGCAATCTGATTAGCTACTTCGTTCTTAGATCGAGTTAAGACCAATATAGAATACCAACCCTGGATTAACATGTTTGTAGCAAGTAGCGCCTCATACTATAGTATCCATTATGTCGGAGTTAAAACAGCAGAACGTATTCGCAGTTAATATCAATGCATCTATGACATTATAGACAGTTTTCGGTATTTAACCATTAGATAAACTACACTGTGTTTCTCAATCTGTTTACGAGGTGTCATATTCCGAACACGACTCTGATATGCAGAAGATGAACGCTTACCCAGTGGAAACCAAGTTATCGTATAACTTGCATTGTCTGAATATCAATCGCAACATGAAAATACTACCACCATGCTAAAGAGCATTTATTGCTCCTCTCGGTCCCATAATACGTGCCACCGAAACACTGAGTAGCATGTTAACATTTCAATTGTTTTGATTCCATAAATCAATATGTCATGTTTGGGAATGGATGACAAATTAAGATTTAAATTTAACTTCACTCTTAGGTTTCTTTGAATTCGTTTTTATTGGAACTAAACAGCGAAATAATCATCCGAATTTAGAATTATTTCACAGGGGACCCTCTTTCAAATTTCATCACCCCATAGTGACCCGTAAAAACCTTGACCGCTAGGTGGCGGAGCCACTTTTCGCTATATGTCTAGAACTGTAAAACATTGTAAATCTACTCTTAAGATTAAACGTGCCTGATTTAAAAATATTTTTACATAATTATTCTTTATGTTGCCCTTTTTCAATTTTCTTCATCCCATGTTGATTTGTTAAAAAGACATGGCCACCAGGGGCCAGAGCTTCTTTTCACCATATTTCTATATGGAAAACTTTGAAAATCCTCTCTTCAGAATCCGATAGCCAAATCAAAAACAAATTTCACAGGAAATTCCCTAATACCTTTACCCTATGTTGATAAAATTACTCTAAAGGTTTGATCGCTTTACGTAGCTGTCATTTCTATTTCCTGCTCGAGGAGAAATAGTTCTCCAAGAGTTTTAATAACGTTCAATATTTACCCGAGTTTTAGTGAAAGTATTTTATGAACATCAATAAACTTTTATTAAAGCATCTTTGTTCCAAATAGTAAAAAATAATGCACGAACGTAGTTTTAAACTGAACAGGGCATGGAAACATGACCAAAATACACTGTCATATCGAGTGCTACTTCCGGTGTAAACCAACCTGATTTTTCTACCGTAACTTAAATTATGTAATCAAAGTGCTGAAAGCACTGATGAACTAGGGGAATGTTGACAACCATGTTCTAAGCATTAAAAGAATCGGCTCACATCACAAGGGGTCACTGTTTAATGGGCTAGCTTAATCTTTAGAATAAAACTGCTTGCAAGCTGCAAAGGAAATGTGAAAAATCTAGTTAAGTGTGTGTAGAGTGAGGGGGTGGGAGGGGGGGGGGGGCTAAAGCATTAAATCAGATAAAGTCATAGTTCTTTTGAATTTCTCAAAGTCGTTAAATCAGACTTGTACAAATTAATTTACGTGGTTGGCACACATACTTCTTTAATTTGATCAAATCCTTTTATATTAAAGGTCTGTTATTTGCAGTTTCAGAGAAGATTTTCAATGATGTAATTATATACTATATAGAAAACCTGTCACCTCTTTTTAAGGGGAGCTTTAAACCACAGGGCCATACTTTGAACAATCTTTGTAAAAGACATCAACATTGTACACCTATGTCAGACTGCATACACAATGCTATTAGGAAGTAGTTTTTATTTAAAAAGTGAAGAATTATTTTCTCCCTCTTAATTTGTGCTTGGTATTCAATTCATATAACATGTTACCATGATAACTTAGTGCTATTGATAAATTTTAGGCACTGCTTCTGTCTAATGCTATTCATATTACTGCTGCAGACTTTTGTACATAGCAAAGCAAGTTGAGTAGATTTAGATGAGATGAATATCGTTTTTAAAGTATGAAATATTGAAATGTCTTTTATATACTGTGACCATCAAATTTCATAACACGGTGTCAGCAGTTCATCACACTGCTAGTGAGAATGGAATACCAATCATAATTTTATTCATTTTTCTTTATTATATACCCATCATCAATCCACATGCAATACTTATCACAAAATACTTTAACCCATATTCCGCTCCAGTACAATACGGCCATATACCACTCCTGTGACGTCACGTCATAACAAGTATGTTGCGCAATATTAAATTGACGTCATTAAACCAATGAGTGCATCCTTAAAATGAAAATTATTACGCAAAGATGTGGCTTCTAAGTGATCTAATCAGTAATGTATATAATAAAAGGGTTATTAGTACTGCGTTTGATCCGGATATGGCGGAATGCCATATTTGATTCTGGTAGTTTTTTGTAGATTTTGATTTTACTCGGCTTGTGCCATGTGAAATCCGAATTTGCAAAAATCTACTTGAGTCGAATGCAACCTCCTGGATCAAAACGCAGTACTTATAAGTTATAACCATATTATGTACAAAACCTGTTACCCCATGGACAGAGCATCTTTAACCCATAGGGCCATTGTAACTTTGAATAATCATTGTAAAAGACAACTACATACAAGATGCTTAAGGAATTAGTTTGGAAAATTTAAGAATTATTTTCTCCATCTTAATTTGTATGCATTTGTATGCATTAGATAACTCAATAAATGCAGCAGTTGGCCATTCTTGTATTGTCCTCTGTCACTGTCCTGATAGCTCCCTATCACAATAGATGCAAAAGGTTGTAGGTTCATGATTCTCCTGAATTAGTACTGTAACATTTGGAGTGCCAAGAATTTGTTGGATTCCTAGGCAACAGGTATCAGGTGTTGCAGTACATTTGGCAAATACTTTTCAACCATCCTTGTAAATCTAAAAAAGCTTTCATTTCGCAAAAGAAGTTCATATAATTATATAAAGGTTGCTAAATCAGAGTTTGAATAATTCTGAAAACTAGATGTGCCTTTAATTGCAGCAATTTGAACTCCAACTCATAATGTCAATTAAGCTGGTTTAGCAATAATGCAGTTCCTTGATGTGGGGATTGCTTTATTTACTTGAATAAACAAACAGTTCTTGCATTGGAAAGTACAATGTATTAATATGCATTTTTCTTGCCCTGACTCCATCCAAGCCTTAAATTTTAGATCAACATGGCTATGTGTAATATCAATGAGAACTATAAATTATGTTCAATTTAGTGCCACTTTTGATATTTCACTTCACATACAAAAACACTAACATGTTCTTTAAAACCAATATCCTATGTTATGATAAAACCATTGCCAAGTTGGTAATTTGAAAAGACAAGATATTATATCTGGTCAGGGTTTGACATAGTCTTTCTAGACAGCTGGACTTGTTTTGTAGTTACTTTCAAAACCTTCAAAAGCTAAACTGAACAACACTGGAACAAAAAACTCACAATACCAAAAGGGGTTTTAAAGACTTACGAGATCATTCTCACATCACCTATACCATTAGTTCTCATTTACAAACTTAAGTCAACATACTAATTAATATTTTACATAAATATTGCAAAGAATAAAACATATTGCAATAAGTGCCAATAACATAGCAATCAAGTATGATCACTATAGGCCTAAACATGATATTTCAACATTTTCCTGATAAACAATAAATAATTTTACTTAACAATTTTCTCATTATTTACACAAGCTGAAAAAATGGTCTCTTTTTGAATACTTCAAATATTTCATGGTTTTCATCATTCAAAATAACATTTCGCTTATTATTTCAATATTCAATGATGTTGTAAACATTCATAAATGATGGTTAAAGTTAACATTCATGCTAATCATGCCTACCAAAAGCACCTGACTGACCAATCAGTATCCAATTTTGGCAGGGCTTATAGGTGGTTCATTGAAATCAACCATGACCTCCCACAATCTGCACTGATCAACAGTAGTTAATGAATTGTTTCAATTGTTCTTATTTTCATAAACTTAGAAAACAACTGCATTGAATACAATTTATTCCTCATCACTGAAAGAAAGTTTAGAAAAATGAACGAAGCCGAGTTACAGCTAGTAGGGTATATCAAACCCTACAAATATATTCATCATTTTATATAACCGTATTTAGTAAATGTTAAATTTTTGAAAGTCTAAAATTTTTCATTTTTTTGTTTATCAAAGAACATTTATGTGTATAATTTTGATGATATTTTGTGATTCATTTAATTTCATACTTGTTTCATTTAGTGTTCAATCCCAAGCTTTCTTTTTCACATTTAAGTCCAAGAAAAGTCACTTAATTATGATCTGAATAAATTCATTATAATGTAAGGCCACATAAAGGATATATTGTGCTTTTTAAAAATAACATTTTTTCATCTATTGCTATGTCAAATGTAGTGCGTTGAAAATTTATTATGAGTTTAAAGCTGCACTCTCACAGATTGAACGTTTCGACAACTATTTTATTTTTTTGTCTTGGAACGAGCCAATTTTTGCGAAAGTCCATGGAAACCAGTTATATAAGACTGCTGACCAAAATTTAGATGGCAGATTTTTATATTAAAGTTAAAAAAATGATGTTTTAAGCATTATTCTTAAACCTTTAGTAACGGTTTAAGCCATAAAACATTAATTTTCAAATGGAAATATGACAAACTACGAGCTGATTGTTTGTCAGCAATCTGATATCATTGGTTTGAAGATGTTTACGCAAAAATTTGCTCTTTCCAAGACAAAAAATAGTTGTAAAAACCGGTAAATCTGTGAGAGTTCAGCTTTATACTATGACAGGAATAATTCAAGGGAATTATTTCTTGTGATTTCTAGCATTAAAATTGTCTCAATCGCAGGAAAATTTATAAATTATGTAAGGTATTCTTACATTGGTCACACGTTTTGAACTTTGTTCTTTCTTCTTTTTGTTTGTCTCAAATTAACTTTTTGTTTGTCTCAAATTAATACAGCATTGGCTTCACTTGTTGTTTATGAAAGGGACTGTACACCAGACTGGCACCAAAAAAGTTGTGTTTTTCCTGTAAGGAATCTAAGGACACTTTGTTAATAAAATATTCTACTCTTTGATATCGTTATTGTAAATGAAATACCAAAATGAAAAAAAAAATGCAGTGAAGTGTCGTATCCACTATGCTATGAAGACTTACTTTTACTGGGTGGAATTTTCCAGATGTATACCTAACTCGCTAATATCATGTTATAACATCAACGGCAGATCACGCATAAGGAATGAATTCTACTCGGTAGACATACCTAGTAATCCATTTTTAATGGAAAAACACGAAATAACTGCTATTAATATATCATTTGTATACAATGGGGATCATCAGTTAGTAAGTTTCAATGCATTAATTGTACACATCGATACAAAGTTTATGTCAATTTTCTACAATTTTCTTTAAATTTTTGCTTTTTCATCATTAACTGAGTACACCTCCTTTAAACTGTACCTTATAATGTCTGTGACTTATCAAATATTCAATAGTTATGGTCTACAACCAAGACTTGTTTTAATTATCCAGGTTTCAAACTGCATTGTGTATGCGATTGGAAAGGTAATCTTAATAGCTCACTTATAATAATTTTTACAAATAACATTCACCCTGCAAGGTACTCATATTTGGATGATACATAAAGATTTGCACAGTCATTTATGTATACTTGCATTTATTGATACAGGATACCTTTTTCAAATCTTTGATTTAGATTGCAAAGTATAAGTTATATAAATAAATATATATTCTTAACTTTATCTGAATACACAAGCTAATGCATCAGTCAATTGTAACCATGCCCCACCCCCGGTCCCGGAATCGCGGGGACTTACTTTCGGTCCAGTTAACCCCAGTTAAAATCCCCGCCCTGCGGAGATAATATTATGGTAAAGTCCCCACCAAATGCCCCCGCATGATGGTGAAGTCCCCACCAAATGCCCCCGCACCCAAGGGACATTAGGTTAAGCCCCATCCACACTGTATTTTCCGGGAAGACCCGGCACTGCGGGGCCATCTGAAAGGTAAAAACATGGCCCATTTCGCCGGCTATCCCCGGTATACCCCCGGATGTGGGAGCCGTGGTTACAATTGACTGGTGCATAATGATCCATAGTGATCCAATCTCATGCCAAGATGATTTCTGGTCTGACATTGCGAGGTCAGTTATATTAAGTATAAAAAGCCTGGACAGCATTTGAGAAAGACTGTTGTGAGGTTAAATCTTCATTACTTCACTTTTCCACAACATTGGGTTATAAGGGACCTTATTGAATATTTTTATTTTTATTTCGTGCCCTAAACGCCACAAATCTGATTAATTAATACAAATTAAATTCTATCTCCACAATATTCGGCACTGCATTGTTAAATAAAACTAAGTTACACTTGTAAATGATTTAACCGAATACCTTTCCCTCAAATATTTCACAAATTTATATTGATCTATCAACAACAATGCATCACCATACTGTTCCTCTGACTGATTTTTGATTTTCATTCTTGGCTAGAAAACAAAAAGTGAGCACAAAGCGTCTTCAGAAAAAGAACTTGTAAAGTATGCACCAGTCAATTGTAACCACGCCCCCCAGGGAATAGCAGGTACTTTGACTTTCGGTCCAGCCAATCCCCGGTAAAATCCCTGCCCTGCGAGAACGAACTGGTGGTAAAATCCCGTGAATAACCCGCAACCCGGGGATCCAAGGTAAGAGCAATTCCCTGATATATTTTGGAGAAGACAAAACCACCGCAATCACCCGGCAATGCAAGGACACTAGTTCTGGCTTCAAAAACTTTAATGTTGATATTTATTTTCTTGATGTTTACAACACGTCCAAAAAGGTAACATATAATGTGTTCGCTGAAGGTAAAAACACAGCCCTTTCCCCTCGTATATCCCCGAGGGGGCCGTGGTAACAATTGACTGGTGCATTATCAGAGAGGTAATCAAAATTGAGCATGCAAGATTGTTTTATCAATGGCGATGGTTTATCACAATGTCACGTACTTACACTGAGAGTGGCCCCAAGACTTTTCTATGCACAAAGGTTAACAATCATCTTATTCACAGATGCTGTGCACATATTCATACATTTGGCTTCATTTAGAATGAAACTTCAGAAATAAGTATGCGCATATCTAATATTTTTTATCTCCATTTTGCAAAATTGATCACATGATTTTTTTTTCAAACGAACTTGTATTGCTTGAAAATGTACGTGTCAAATCAAAAATGCTACCCACGGTAAGATGAAAATAAATCCGTTTGATGGTGGAAATCATTCAATGGCGGCTTTATTGATAAATTTCCTCAATAAAACACTATGCAATTCCCATCATCAGCATCCGGAAGTAGTGATAACATACATGTCTGAATCATTCGGCCGCTCTGATCAGAGTACATTTTGAAGTAGATTGATACCCTGATTTACTTTTCCTCAAAAATATAAAGTTATACAGATTTTGTACGCGGCATATGGTTTTTAGTTAACATTAATAGTATTTGAACAATAAATACCAAAAATCATGTTGTATTAAAAAAAGTGCTAAGTGCCATGCGATGTTTAGTTAAAAAAACTTTGTATTGAAAAGAAAATATCACGGAAACATGTAAATGATGTCGAAAAAAAAGAAAAGGGAACGACTACAGAATACCTGGGAGTAAGACCAACATTTTATAAAAAGGATAACAAGGATTAACCAACTTTTCTGGTTGTTTTCTACTTAGACCGCACGCTTTATTCGCTTTACGTATGAGTTCACAAGACCTTTCGAATGCGCGACGGGCACCGCGGTTAGCTGATCAATACTGGTTTCTTTTCGGATAAAAGAGAAAGAGGGTACCAGTCTATCAATACAGAACATTGAACGGAAAAATTTCGATGCGTACTTTTCCAATATGTTCATATTCTTATTGCATATAATCTGACCAAATGCAAGAACATTAACGTTAAACCGATTAACTCACTCGCTACGTATGCATTTCTTGTGCTTCATTGAAAGAACATACAGTTAGCTTGAATTGTTAGGAGAACTATTTTTATTGGATGTTTTCATTGTAATCAGTTCTGGCGGGGATATTCAGCGAATAGTGACCAATCTCCGTGAGTCATTAAGAGACGATCTTAAAGCAATGGTGAACTCTGCTTACCATAAAAAAGTACAACCCCTTAAAGAAGAAGTGTCTAAGTTAAAGGCTCAGATCAATAACTTAGAGAGCGAAATGGATGCTGCTAACCAATACAGCAGAAGAAACTGTGTACTAATTAGTAACATAAAACAGCAGCCAGGAGAGATCACTGACAATATTGCCATACAAGTGGCCAAGGAAGGTAGCCTAGACATACTTCCAAAGGACATTGACAGGTCCCACAGAAATGGTAGACCCAAGGATAGATCAAGGGACATCATAGTTAAATTTCTCTCATACAAAACCAAAAGTGACTTCATGATAATAAGAAAGCAATAAAGACAAAATAAAGTAATGCCTTCATAAACGAGCACTTAACAAAACTCCAGTGTAGAAACCTCAATTTTCCTGTCACTGTCACATGGACCTTTGATGGAAATGTATTCATTAAAACTGGTGAGAAAGGTCCCCTGGTCAGGATCAACAGCCTCTCAGCCCTTGCTTCATATGGGTACACCCCCCCCCCCCATCTTCATGGACTATGGCAAGTACATGGTTTGCATCTTAGCTTACCAATCCCCTCATTTCAATTATTCAACTTTGTACACCATACTTGAGTGGAATTAAAATTTGTGTATGTACATGCATTCTATATGTATATGTATGTTATGTATAAATGTGTGTGTGCGTGTGTGTATGCGTGTGTGCGCGCGCGCGTGCGTGCGTGCGTGTGTGTTTGCACACATGTATGCATATTGTTTTATACAATCTTTAAACTATATGTCTCTATAACTTTGTTTGATTAATTAAAGATCTCAGCATTGAACATTTATGTTTATGTTTATCTTACACAATGCCATGTATGTTCTATAGCCATAGGAAGTATTTACCTTATACCACTCATCCTGTTTTGTCATAGCTGCACTAAGTGATTTACCTTGTATCTTGAACCTTAGCTATGTATGTTCTTCAACCTTGCTGTTTTCATAGATCTGAATTATGAATATACATATACATATAGTATGTACTCTGTGACATGTACTTTCTGTATTATACCGAAGTTATCCCTTAAAACCTTTTTTTAGCAATACTTGAATGATTTGTAATCTAACATTCCAAGCCTTAAATAACTTCATGATTATGAGATATAGTTGAGGTTAAAATACACTTGTGTAAATTTGTAAATCTGCATATTTTAACAGAAACTTACTTAAATATACCATGTTTACTTTAATAACATATACATATTAATTTGATATTTCATCAATGAACATTGTGCGTGCGTGCGTGCGTGCGTGCGTGCGTGCGTGCGTGCGTGCGTGCGTGTGTGTTTGTGTGTGTGTATTAATATATGTATATGTATATATATGTATGTATATATATGTGTATATATATGTGTGTATATGTGTATATATATGTATAGGTATATATATAACATTTAACTCTTCTAAATCTTAGCGTGTAAACTCTTCTTTTCATGTTTGAAGATATCGTTACCCTTGTCCAGTTTAACATGATATATGTGCACTAGCTTGCTCATGTACAGCTTATTTTTTATAACGACTATTTAACTTTAAAAACACATTAACTCTTTTTTTGACAACCAAGCAAAACACGTTTTCCATAACATTCTGTTTAGAAAAATGAATCTCTTGATAAAAAATAAAATATCTATTTTGATAAGTCTGACATGATGTTATTAGCACATCTTTAAGATGATTAAGTAAGTCCTGAAATTAGAACACAGTAATATACCTACCTGAATCAATTCTTCGTATATCAGTCTGCAATTCTTTCAAGCTGCTAGCACTATACACCATGAATATTTTTCATCACTTTACTTATCTTTTATACAATGAATATCGAAATAAATCACCTAGATTGCACATCACACCAATATCCACTGACACGACTTTGACACTTTGCAAATAAAACAAATAATTCCAAATAACCACATATTCCACTTTCAAAAAATAGTAGGCATCTAGATTGAATTTCGTAAATTAATCCATATGCATCAGTGAAGACCCATTGATAAAATTATATTTAGGTCGATTTGACGTAATTTTGAACCTCGTCTGCCCGGAGAAAAGCGTGCACACCTGTTGACACATTAAAGGCACATACTCGGTCGCAATGAATTATTTGCAATTTTCGGTAAAAACAACTTTCGGTTATGTCATATTCTCTTAACCCGCGGCACTATTGTCATAAAAAAGGATGTTCTTTTTTTTTAATATTTCGCGTTGTTAACTTATATGTTTTATGTTTCTCAAATGACATTGAGAAACCACTTGTAACTGATTTTCAACAATTTCAAGAGTCTAAGGTAGTTCCTCCTTTAACAATAGCATTGAAATTTGATCGGCAAAGTCGCATTCATTCGGTTTTGTTATTTATAAAGTCGCGTCCGCTAACAAACCGAAAAAATGGAAAATACTCTATGAAGCTGTGAACCTTAATTAGCTTCTAAATAATTTCTCAAATGTTACTCGTAGTTGTTCTATAATGCTTGCATTCGCGTTACACATTTTATATTTACGAAAATACTTAATAAAATTTACCCAACCCGTAACTATTTACGGAAACTTTCAACTTTAAAGTACTAGTTATGTTACAGGTAGTATGTGGATATCCCTCATTCAGAGAGTTGTTTGATCCCGGTATAACATGATTTTAAATGTCGATTGAAATAGGCACATATAGAATGAAGATCTATTTGTTCTGTGATTATCAAGCTCAAGCAAAAGGTACTAAACATTTAAGTCATTTTGAATTAATTTGTTGGTTGTCTATGCTTTTACTCCTTTCCGTTGATGTTCATGAAAATCCCGGTCCTATATCATCTCTGTCGACCTCCTCTTCCGAAGCTTCTAGTGCGGTTCATGGTAGTTTTAAGTAAAGTACATTACAATGTGCAGAGTTTTTACAGCAAAGAAGACATTTTGGATACTGATTTACATAACTTTGATATCTTAGCTTTTACTGAAATATGGCTCACGCCAAATGTTGAATCATCTGAGTTTCATTTTCCTTCCTTTTAGATAAGACAGATCTACTGACCCACATGGAGTTGTCATTGTCTTCATCAAATCTGACATATTTGTATTAGAGCGACGTGATCTTGAAGTTAATGATGTAAAATGTCTTTGGCTCGAATTACGCATTAAAACTAAACGTCTTATTTTGGGTACTTTTTACAGAGCTCCTAATTCCAGTTCATATGTTCTTGAATCCATTACCAACTCAATATCCCTGGCGGTTGATACTGGTATAAAAGACATAGTCATTACATGAAATATTTCAATTTTGATATGAATAAATCGTTATCTGGACAAAAGATTGAGTCCGTATGTCAACAGTTCAGTCTTTCGCAAGTCAATCGTGACGCTACTCATTTTACCGAAAACTCAGAATCTCTTCTCGACTTATTCTTAGTTTCATCATTAGATATTATTTTAAAATGTGGTGTAGGAGAACCATTTCTTGATCAGTTAGTTCGTTATCACTGCCCTATTTATTGCATATTGAAATTTAACAAAACTGTCGGATCAACATTTAAACGGAAAGTCTGAAAATTTTCACAAGGGGACTATGCCAAACTTCGACCGCTTGTGTCATCTTTTGACTGAAGTTTATGTTTCCACACAAATATCGATATGTACGCTAATAATTTCATTAATCAACCTATGACATTTTGTGAAATATGTATACCGTCAAAGTGTATTACGATTCGCACTCAGGACCCTCCTTGGTTTATAATGAATTTCGTAAATTAATCCGTCAAAGACAAAGAGCATATAGAAGAGCCCGATTCTCAAACAATGAACATCACTGGCAGGCTTATAGGATGATACGCAATCATGCCAACCATATTATAAGAACTGCCAAACAAACACATTATGAAAAACTTGCTTCGATACTACGAGACAATACCCTCTCCTCAACCGACTTTTGGAAAACATTAAACAAAATAACGTCCTACGTCGACATCACAGCACAGTCCCCCTCTCATCCACAACGGCACCGTATACGAATCAAACATTGATAAGGCAAATATTCTAAACAACTTGTTCCAATCACAGACCCTTCTTACTTTACCCAACATACGTCTTCCCACTGTCTCTGATTCCCTTTCCATGCAGAATTTTGATATTACCAATCAAAATGTTCTTGACTCAATGAAGGTTCTGAAGACTGGCAAAGCAACAGGTCCGGACTCTATTAACAGCTACGTTCTAAGGGAGATAGCAACCGAAATTTCACAGCCCCTTCGAGATCTTTTTAATAACTCACTTCGTTCTGGTAAGGTACCTAGCCAGTGGAAACTTTCTTATGTAAGCGCGATTTTTAAGAAGTCAGATCCCCAGGACGTCTGTAATTACCGTCCAATATCCATGTTAAGTGTTATAAGTAAGGTTCTAGAATTTTTTTTGCATAAATACATGTTCAATTTCTTCCGTCAAAGCGACTTCCTTACACCATTTCAGTCAGGTTTTGTGCCTAAGGACTGTTAATCAGCTTGTATCTATTTATCACTCATTCTGCCTCGCTCTAAATGAGGGTAAAGAAGTACGAGCAGTATTCTGTGACATCTCAAAAGCCTTTGATCGCGTATGGCATGAAGCCCTCATTTTCAAACTGAGAGAAAGTGGTATTTCTGGTCCCCAATTATTATGGCTAACTGGTTATCTCAGTGATAGAAAACAGTGCGTTGTCATCTCTGGTACTATGTCTGATACGGTTTCAACATCTTCCGGAGTTCCGCAAGATTCAATCCTTGGACCCTTACTCATTCTTGTCTACATAAATAATATCGTTCGTGAAATAAATTGACACATACGTCTTTTTGCAGATGATACAACCATGTATATCATAGTCGATGACCCCTTGTTTGCTGCTCAGCAATTAAATGACGACATGGAAACGATCCATATGTGGGCAGAAAGGTGGTTTGTATCATTCAACCCGGCGAAAACTCAATCACTTCTTACCTCTCGAAAAACAAACAGACAGGCACATCCACCCATCTTTATGGATAACTTTCAAATAGTGGAAGTTACTTCTCATAACCATCTTGGCGTCACACTCTCCAATAACTGCTCATGGCATGAACATATTCAGTCTGTTAAAACCAAGGCCTGACAACGTATCTACCTCATGCGATCATTCAAATACGTCCTTGATCGCAAATCGCTAGAGGTACTTTATAGGACATTTATTCGGCCACTTTTAGAATATGCCGATGTTGTTTAAGACAATCTAATACAAGGTGATGAAGAAGATCTAGAGAAGGTTCAGCATGAGGCAGCCTGAATCATCCCGGAGCAACACCACTCGTTTCCATTTCTAATCTTTATATTAAAACAGGACTTGAATCTGTGAAGGAGAGAAGGAGGAAACATAAACTCACACTCTTTTACAAGATGTTTCATCTCCTTACGCCAGCCTATCTCACTTCACTTATTCCTTCCCGAGTTGGTGATACAACCTCCTACAATCTTAGGAATTCTGTTAACCTTCGTAATATTTCTTGTAAAACACAACTGTTATCGAAATCATTTTTACCAACTACAATATCGTCGTGGAATGCACTTCTGGAAACAGTTCGTTCCTCTACATCCTTGCCCTCCTTCAAGTTTAACCTTAACAAGAATAAACAAACAGTTCCTCAATTCTACTGTGAGGGTGAACACAAATTGAGTGTCACGCATGCAAGGCTGCGGATGCACTGTAGTAATCTTAATGAACATTTGTTCTCTAAAAACATTATCAATAGCCCAAAATGTGAATGTGGTGAAATTGAGGACACCTACCATTTCTTTTTCACCTGTCCCATATATCATGCACAAAGACGTCACCTATTCGACCAGTTGCCTGCTATAAGGTCTATGTCACTTCAAGTTATATTGTTTGGATCTAAAAACGCCACGGACCAGGCAAACTCAACAATATTTTATCACGTTCAACACTACATTCGCCAAACTAAACGTTTTTAATTTCCCTAAGATAAACTAGAACAACCCTGACCTGACCTATCCATGCCCCCACCCCCTCTCTTCCTGTTCTTTACACTACTCTCTTTCATACTCCATGCGGATTTTACCACCTACTACTATTTCTTTGACATTACCCATAAAATTATAACGATAACATAAATATACAAATAATTAGAACATTTACACCATTTCAAACAGCTTGCAAGAGTGACAGAAGCGAGGCACAGTATACGCTATAATAGCTTCCTTCTCAATTCGGTTAAATTATTTTGTTTTGTGCATATTGCATTTGTATACCTTCCATGTATCACTACCACCGTCAACCATTTAATATTGAGTATGCTATAACTGTTTATATAATTATAATGTTATTTTGAAATAAATACTGTTTAAACCAAAATACACTGTTTGCCGTTTCTGAATGAACATTGGAAAGGTTGAATGTGTAAGGAAAAGAAATGTGAATTATTTTTCGATTTGAAACAGTTTTCCAAGTTTTAGAGTTTGTTTTATAAACATGGGCATTCAATCACTCCTAACTATAAGGGATCAAGCTGATTCACATAAAGACGGGTCGTTTTCCTAATAAAGAGTGAAGACCACGCTTGGTTGTTGACAAAGTTTCATGCGTGTGTGGGGTATAACCTTTATCAGAAGATTGTTTGGTAAATGTTCCGGAAAGTTCATAAGTGACGGATTTTGTTAATTCATTTTATAAGTTCATCATATATTTATATATATTTTTTATTTTAGTGAATTAATGATAAGAACATAACATCATTCTGGTTTATAATTTGTTTTATTAATAGGTCAAGAGCAAATGTTCGAAATTTCAGCTTCAAAAAACGCTTGAAAAACAGGATAACCATTTTTCTAATAAACGGTTAGTAACGTGAATTTTAAAAGAAATCTTTATCTAAACATATGCTATTTTTTAATATCAAATTATTATTTTTGTCAACATTAACTGGTTTTAAAGTGATTTGTTTTGTTTTGATCCAGGCAAAGTAAAAACGCTTGATTTTAAAAGAAGTTCTTATAATGTATATTAAAACTCCTTGATATGCAGGGAAAATATATCTTATTTCTTTGTTGTTATTTCACTGATGAAAATCCATATTTCATCAAAACGTATGACAGAAATATTTTTTCATGATGTTAAACGCCCGTTAAAAAGTATTATAGTTTAACCTTCGGCGAACGGGTGTTATTGCAGGCGGCGCCCAAAGTGATGTCCGATCAATAACTTTATAACCCACTGTCCAATTATGACCAAATAGATTAAAATATGTATGAGCATAGTTTATTGGACAAGTTCGATAACAGTCATATCGCTTTAGTCATCGCTCTTTAATTATAGAAAGTATATATAATTGCTTTTGCCCTATCAATAACTTTACAATAATGTGTCAAATCATAACAAATTTAATCAGAATGTGTATATGAACAATACTTCGGACATATGCTATAACTAGCTGTAGTCACCCGAGAGTTATTGCCCTTTAATTATAGAAATGTCAAGAGCACCATTACTCAGGTGAGCGATATTCGGCCATGTTGGCCCTCTTGTTAAAGAATTATTCTCTATACGAATATGTGTTTGTGTGGAGACAGTGTGTGCATACCACGTGATAAATTACGTCATATATGCTACGTCGGAAGGCAAAATTGAGCTTAAAATAAAGATTTATATCAAAGATAACATTTCAATTACTACACCATTTTAAATTAAACAAAGGGCAATCTTTGCCGCTTCACGAGCTCAGCCTTTGTTTTATTACCGAAGTTTGATAAGGTGATTAGTTTCATCAAACACTTCGACAAACCTGTTTCCAAAATAACGTTTTGGCAGTGCTCCGTCAGACTGCCGTATTGTGAAAAGGTTTGTCGAAGTGTTTTAAGAAACCAAAACTTCAATCAAACTATGGTTTAAGACCGACGGCGAGGCTCCGTAAGCGGCGTAGACTGCGCTATGTTTCATTTAAAATGGTGAAGAAATAGTGAAGTTATCTTTGTTTAAAGTCTTCATTCCAAGCAAAATATTGCCTTTCGGAATAGCATTTATGACGCCATTTATCCCGTGGTATACACACACTGGGAGATGTTCCTAGCGATTCAATTAATAATGTATTGTGGCTTTTTGATGCGATGTTTTCAAAAAGGGAATCTATTGAATACAATACTGGAACAAAATGCATTGAATGGTTTAAAGAATGAAGCTTTGCTTTTTAGGGAAGAGAATCAGATACTAAAATTTTTATTGTGTGCGGTTTTTTCTTTCTTTTCAATGATAATCTATTATTTCTCAATAACCGGCAGCTTATATTTTAGGTGTCAAAGAGATTGATATTGACACTCGGTTGATTAACTTTTGGGATACATTAATAACCCACCTATCCGAAAAATAACAGTGTCGCTGTACAATATTGTCTTGAGCAGATTTATGTTTTCCGAAAATCCTAGACAATCACATTTTCAGTGCATATGTAATATAAAAGATAAATTGAAAAAGTGTTGGCTTATTGAAAAGCCAGAGTCATGACTTTTTAAATAAATGTTGGCTTAAGAAAACTGTATCTCAAATATTGTCAGACATTTTTATAAGAAAATAGTTTTAAGTGTAATTAGCCAACGAAAATGTATTTTCTATAGACTGTAAAATAAAAAAAAAATGGATTTGAAAGAAATATTATTCAAAAAACATACACATCGAAAATATGTAATTAAATGTAAAACAGGAAATGATAAATTGCCAGTCGAAATTGGAAACTGGAATAATGTCGAGTATAGCTAGATGGTTGTTTTTTAATCAAAACAGATGTTTTCCCCCGTGGGTGTCTGAGTTTCACGACATTTGACGTTGGGAAATAGAAAAACTATGTATGGAAAAGAATGGAACGCTTAAAACAGAAACAGCGGGTCTTACACGAAAAGTACCTACTGTTGCAATATTTTACATTTCTATTTTTTCTATTGAGTTTGATCGCCTGCTGAAAACGTAAGTTCCTGTATGCTGCTGTAACATGAAAAATGGTGATAGATCGTCAACTAGAGACACTTGGCCTAGGCACTGTACTTAATGTGTGCAAATGTTATGTCATGAAAACTGTCATAGATTGGTACAACTCAAACTCATGCGCTCTGCACATCCTTTCAATTTGTTGAAAAGAAATGATTAAATTTCGTTCCAATTGTTATTCTAAATTCCTTCTCCACAGTCTTATGTCGCAAGTGAAACTAATGTTTAGTAAATTTACAGGTGTAATTATGAAATGCTATATATTGATGTGTTATTATATTTTAATTCAAATTGGCATTGTCTCAGACTAGTTTCGTTCTCAATATTATGTAATATGAAGTAATATGAAGTATATCAAAACTCTTTTTGCCATGCATTGTGACATGAGTTTTATTTTATAAACTTGAAAACTTGAGACAGCTTTATGAATCGCTTAAAATAGATCGCCTGTCGACTCTAATTTTGATTCGGATCCTTTTTAGGCATTTCAGGTTTTATTGTAGGTTTTACATGGGGTATTGGCATCGTACAAATACGGCACAAATACGGAATTTTATTCGCGTATGAGTCAAGATACGGAAATTTACTGTCTGGTCACATGATTCAGAGGAGCCTCGTCAACTAAATGTAATACGGAATACATTGACTCAATGGGCTCTCGATTAAACACCCATATTTGTATCCATATCCAACGAGTTTCATGCGTTCTTTCAATTTGCAAGAGATTCCTTGAAATGACGAGTGCAGGAATCGCCCCTTTTGTCTCTGGCAACATATGTACCAATTTCCATTCGAATATCTTGAAAGGTCTTTTACGACCAATAATAAAGTTTGCGCTAGTTGTTTGGTCGAAAAATGGATATTACAATAGTAAGTATTCTAGTCAAACTTACGAGCCTTGCTTTACAGTGTGTATAGTCTCTGGCATATATGGATATCTTGAACGGTTTTTAGTTATGGTCAAGATGCTCAGTCTCAACAGATACTAGTTAACATATCTACAGCATGTATTATATATCAGTGCATTACAATGCATCTGTCTCTAGATTCGAGGCTGCTCGACATCAACTGATATTGGACATACAATTTCTGCAACAGCAATGAAAGCAATTTACTTCGCTCCAATGAGTTCGAAATTGAAGAGTTACTTTTTCATCAATCTGTATCAGCGGTTGTATACTTAATATATGACACACACTAGTCGTCTTCAACAACTATGCTCACCGTAATACACATTTAATGTAAACAAAATCAAATAAATTGTCCAAAAGCACCTGATTGTTGACTGCAATGTCATTGTCAATTTTGTTGTAACTTGTCTTTATCAAGTGACGTTGTTTCGTTGTCCCACTTTCGTAGGCCACTGAACGTTTTTAATAGTGTGGCGGTGGGGCAGGCATCAGTTGATTTCTGTTCGGCAAATGGCAACAAACTGTCTGAAAACTGCAATACTCGCCGCTTGGAACTGCAATCAACCTGCAATAAGAAAATCACAATTTCACCATTTACAATGTTGTGATTTTTAACAACCCTGAAGACAAACCCTCAGCCGGTGATATTTTTTCTACCTTCTTTGTTTTAAGGTTTACATACACTCAGATGGTAAGTAAATTAATGATCGGAAGAGATGAAGGTACTTGTTTACAAAATCAAATAAAACAACCGAATATACAGGAATGTAAAGCGTTGGCTAACATTTTCCTTACGATTATTATTTCAGTATTGTTTTACAAGATAAAAAGATATCTTAGGTTTTTGATTTGAATGTGTGTACTGTGTGTTTCCATTTGCGATGCTGTCAATGATGATCAGCGAATGACGCAGCCAATAGGAGAGTTACGTTGTTAGCTTTATCATTAACAGGTTTATTTAGTCATTAAAATATCTTAATTGGTGTAACAACAACACCTACACCATAAATAGTTTTCTGTTGTAAAGGGAATAAAAGGAGTGCTAAACGAACTGCTCTCATGTTTCAATATGTCTTCATATATAATGTGTGTAGGAGAGTAAGTGAAATATAACTCTTATCGATGAGTCCGTTGAAATGATTTAAATTTAAATTAAATGAATTGAATGAACAACTTTATTAAGGAAAACCAATATCATTTTAGACTGTTAAAGACAAGCATGTTAGGAAGTTACAAATAATACCTCTGGACATTTGTTGCAAAAGAAAAAAAAATACGATTGGCAATCAAACCGTTCCTAGACTGATTATATATTGCACAATTTTGACGTTCAACTATGACGATACTTGTCCACAAATATCATAATATCATTTAAAGCTGCACTCTCACAGATTTACCATTTTTACAACCTTTTGATTTTTTGTCTTGGAATATTTTTTGCGTCAATATCTGCAAACCAGTGATAAAAGATAGCTGACAAATGATGAGATCGCAGATTTTCATATATCCGTTCGAAAATAAATGTTTTATGGCTTAAACCGTTACTAACGGTTTAAGAAAATTGCATAAAACATCATTTTTTTAACTTAAATATAAAAATCTGCGATTTAATTTTTGTCAGCAGTGTTATATAACTTTTCATGGATATTCACAAAAAATAACTCGTTCCAAGACAAATAAAAAGTTATCAAAACGTTCAAACTGTGAGAGTGCAGCTTTATTACATAATACTTATCCCAACTCTGAGAACGGACACAATAGAAGAATGTGTTACAGAAAACGGAACCGGCAGTTATGATATACACATATAACGTGTATATACAAAAAACGATGTCATGATTCTTTTTTTTTTCAATGCATGCCAAGCATGGTAGAGCATTACTTACAGACAATCTGCTTGCTAATTGTGTAAAAATTGCTTAAACTGATATCCTTTATGCGCTGGTCTCTTATCCATAGTAACTATTGATAGATTAAACAAGATCATATTTAAGTTCATGTATCACGGATTCTTTAATATCTTTGTGTAATTTTCTACCCGTATATTTGAAAACCGTACGACATCGCAGCGATCGGTCAACTGTACGTTTTAGAGGGGTTCCTAAACAAAAGTTGCACCTTTACGCGTATGCGAACCTACACGGACTAACGCGAACGGGTAACAGTTGCAGTTGACCCTACAAGGTTTTTGCAAAGTCACCCTTCAAACCAGTACTAGTTCTATCACCGACTATCGCATAAGAGCTTTCATCAAGATTATGTGGTCAATCTTGCTCACCTAAAATATAATATTTATACATTTGCGACGTTTGTATGTATCCTGGATATCGAATAATCGAAAACGTTTAACAAAAAGTACACCTGGATGGCGCAGCCCTCAAACAGAATCTCACACAGACACGTACGGATGCAGTGTGTTTCTCAACCTTTGTATAATTCATGTTATGATATGCATAGATTTGTTCCGTGGATATATATTCATGTTATGTACCAATTAATCAAAACAGCATTCACGGACGTCAAGCACAGCATCCTGGAACATTAAAAGGAGCTTGTTTACATGCATTCTGTTAATTTGCAGTCTGCCCACGATGTTTAACCGTAATTTACGGTCATGCTTAAAGAGCATCTATGATTTTGTCTCCCTTTAGCTTCGTGCATTACGATCACATAGATTCATTACAGGATATTCCCTCGTTTCTAGTTTTATTACAGTGAAACGAAATGTGGAGTTATTTGGAAATAAACAGGAACATAAAATTAATTTTATTTTGCTCAACATTTCCTCAATATTATCAGACATTTTCCTAAATCGCGATAATTGTTGTTTCTATCATTCAAACCGACGATAATGAAATTGAAAATGGTAAAAATTAAAAGGAAATGCAAAAAATACAGACCCAAAGCAACAATGTATACTACAGACTTTACTTAGAAGCTAAAAATCGAAACAGCATTTTTTGTATGACTTCAATTTAGCTAAACGCGTTTTTTTAGCTATAGTGATGTCAACAACAAGCATGCTTTATGACTGCAATGTTTATAATGAGTCTGTGTGGTCATTAATCTGCAGTCAATACGCTATATGTTTCCTCAATTATCACTTACAGAAAATGCCTTAAATTTTCCACAGATAAATAGGTAAATCACATGTTGTGGACCTCCCTCTATCATGTAAGCGCAAATGCTTTACAGTAAAGGATGCACTTCCATCATTTATAGATATTTTAAAAAGAATCCATATCATTTAGAGTTTATCCTTGCTTGGTTGTAAGAAATATTATTGTTATCCCTAAAATGTATTTTTGTATTCATCTATCTCTTCTCGGGAGTACTGTTTCATATATATATATATATATATATATATAGAGAGAGAGAGAGAGAGAGAGAGAGAGAGAGAGAGAGAGAGAGAGAGAGAGAGAGAGGGAGAGAGGGAGAGAGGGAGAGAGGGAGGGAGGGAGGGAGGGAGGGAGGGAGGGAGGGAGGGAGGGAGGGAGAGAGGGAGAGAGAGAGGGAGGGAGGGAGGGAGGGAGAGGGAGGGAGGGAGAGAGGGAGAGAGAGAGGGAGGGAGAGAGGGAGGGAGAGAGGGAGAGAGGGAGAGAGAGAGAGAGAGAGAGAGAGAGAGAGAGAGAGAGAGAGAGAGAGAGAGAGAGAGAGAGAGAGAGAGAGAGAGAGAGAGAGGGAGGGAGAGAGGGAGGGAGAGAGGGAGAGGAAGGGAAGGAGTGGGAGAGGGAGAGGGAGAGGGAGAGGGAGGGAGGGAGGGAGGGAGGGAGAGAGAGACTTAATATGTGCTTTTTTATGAATTGTATTGAATCCTTGCATTCACAATACGGTGCTCTTAAAAATAACATTTTGCAATAAAAAATCTTTATAAATTGCTTAGAACAATATTCCGCACTTTATAGTATCCATATATTCTGTCAGTTGACGTTAAAACGAAGTGTCAAATCAGTTATTTTTTATTCGTTTGTTCATTTTCAATTACCACAGCGTGGTTTATATCTGGTGTATTTTCGCAATGTCAGTCAAATATGGTGTATTTCTGCAATTTCAGTCAAATATGGTGTATATTGGCAATATCAGTCAGATATGGTGCATATCTGCGATGTCAGATATGGTGTAACTTTGCAATATTAGTCAAATATGGTGTATATTTGTATTATCAGTCAGATATCGTGAATATCTGCAATATCAGTCAGATATCGTGCATATCTGCAATGTCAGATATGGTGTAATTTTGCAATATCAGTCAAATATGGTGTATATTTGCATTATCAGTCAGATATCGTGAATATCTGCAATATTAGTCAGATATCGTGAATATCTGCAATATTAGTCAGATATCGTGAATATCTGCAATGTCAGTCAGATTTGGTGTATTTCTGCAATGTCAGTCAAATATGGTGTACATTTGCACTGTCTGTCAAATATCGGCGTAATTTTACACCATCATGATCTCTAGACAACGGCGTGCAAGGATTGGCCGAAATAACTTAATTTGGCTGCTGGACTTAACCTTTGCTTGATACATTTGTAAAAAAAACCTCAACGGATTGAATACTAACAATTTCACTATTTATTATTACGGTTTGCTTTTTGCCAACCAACAATAAGAATTGTGTTAAAGAGAAAAAAAAATGAAGCTGGTACTAAAAACTGTGAAACGTACTGTAACTACTATAACTTAACATACAACACTCTGTGACCATTTGGTATCTTATTCATAGTTGAACCACATAGCTACTTTTCTGTTAATTAAATAAAAAAATAAAGCAGGACTTGCGTTTCATTATACTCATATAGAGACCGTAAAAATTTGTTTACTCTCAAAGCTGCTTTTATAACAGTAAATTTATATTGCATTATGTTCAGATGGCATTGAGAATCTTCAGATATAAAACTAGTTTTAAAAACATGTCTACTAAGTGTCTTTTCTTCGAAACTAAAACGTTTCATAATCGCAATAGGCGTCAGGTGCAGGAAAATAATTATTGTATAAAAAAGTAGTTTTGTTCATTGCGGTTTCAAAGATGTATTATATATCCTGAGAAGAAAAAGTCGTCTAAGCGGAAGGGCTGTTATAAATATATGTCAGAATACATCATACATTTGCGCCAATGAAATTGCAGATAGGCCATTATTAAGTACTAGGATTAATCAAATCTGATGATATATCATTATTACGATGGAAAATAAGTGAAAAGATTGACCAAGTTCTGTCTTCAAAATTTGAATACGTTCAAACACGAGCATATGGAAAATGGTTCATGTATTTCAAAGATAAACATTCACGATACCTGCGTTCTTTTGGCTTTGTATATTTTCACAAGCTGTGAAAGAGATTATTTTCCAGTGACTCAGCTTGGACAATGTTTGAAACAATTAATACAAGTACAACTATGGTTTTATATTATAACAATAAACGTGTAAAGAAAAAAGACTTAAACGCCCAATCAAAGACCGTCGATTAATAAGCTAGGTACGTTTTCGTCTGAGATCACTTGTCAACTCATCCTATCACAATAAAAAAAACATGAGCCAAACTTTTACATGTCAAACATCGGGATCAAAATGACGTTATCTGCGATTTTTAAAAGAATCAACAATGAAAATTCTGAGCATCACTTTCAATATAAGAAAGATAAAAAGTGTTGACTTACGATTGGACATCTAAAAGCGATAATCATTGAAAAGGATATACGCTTCCTCGTCCATCGAATGGACTTCTTCTATCTCGGCATCAATCATACGTTTATTGCATGGCGTAGCAGGACGTAGGTAAGATAATGTTTATAAAACAGTGTCCATTTAGGTACATGATTATCTTCGTACCTATAAATCTCATTCCCAGTATTGTTTAATGAAAATTTATGTCACAGTGGAAATCAAAGCTCACACCAAATGTCTCGCCACTATCAGTGATGATATTTTGGAGATAAAAGTCACTTTTCTCATGTTCTAGGTGAGGTCTTATTTATGCAATAATTAGTTCCAGAAAGTCGAAAAGTTCTGTCGTAAGATATAGTGTGACAAATGTGTCTAGTGTGAGCCAGTTAAAATTTACGAAAGTAATTAACTTTACAGTTCTAAAATGTTGTCTTTGATCAAGATTAATAAAAACACTAATTTACGTCAAGTGAACAATGCACAAGCCTGCCATAAATACAAATAACGTTTGTCTGGGTAAGTACATCTATGTGATAACTCAGTAATATATACACATAAACTGGTAAATACTTTACACTAGATTTCTGAAGTGCTTCTAAAAACAGTGTCTGAAATGTGACAATTCGCGATTTGAGAGGATATCTATGCCACTATAGCCTTAACGTATTGTCATGATAAGTCCTTCTCTGGCGTTTAATCCCGCAAACTGTCTTTTGCTGACGGGTCCGTGATTATTCACATTGGAATCCCAGGAGAGTTCCAGATATAGTAAGAACATTCTGTTTCTGACAATTCGCTTCTTTGACTTAACTACCATCAATTGATTTTCCTACCAATTATCTTCAGCAATTGCATGAGCTTTTAGGCTGTAGGCCGCTAGGCCTGCAGACTTTTATAACCGTATCTCGGAAATCGCATCGGCAGATCGACATAACATTTTAAACTTTTGGCGAATTAATGCGCGCACGGGCGTATCAACCCCAGCGTGGTTAGAACTGCGGTGGTCACCGACCTAATTTACATTTACATTAACATCGAACATACCTCGTAGGCAGTAGCTACGGACTACGTTCTGCATATTAATTAGCTTGCTATAAATAACGCTGTAATGGGTTCTCAATCTATGTTATGTGTTTAATATAGTTCGAATAAGCTGCGTTTTGCTTAAAATAATGCAATTGAATTGTACAGTAAGCAATTATTATAATATCGGCGAGTTACAGAACGCAATATAAAATGCAGAATCCTATATACCTGTGTTTCGATATTGCTTCGGCCGAGGACCAATAATATCTACATGTACAGTGTAGTTTAGAATAGGATGTGGGTCATCGTATTCGGACAGGTGTACTACCCGGAAATAAATTCTGCGAAACCTGGAAAAAGATGGATCATATTATGATGCAATAAAATGCTAATTAGGCGTTTAAATTAAATTCATAATGTTTTAAATGAATGCTTCATTTTATCCTACAATCATTTTTTTGGAGGATTTAGTTATTTCATGAGTATATTTTCTATGTTTTAAATTTCTTGACATTTTTTATTTAGATTGTTAGTTTATACTTGTGTTTGTAAAATGTATGTCGTATAAAACCATTCTCTTGTGTAAATTCATACTAACAACCTTTTAACCATTAATAAATGAATATTATACCCTTTTACAACTCAAATCAAATCGCGTAAAACGTTGACAGGCTATCGATTTCTATCATGGTCATGTAATGCCGAACGGAAAGTATGTGAATATTTCTCAGTTTGTCTCAGTAATTTCGGTCCAATATTTTGAGCATGTGGCATGATGCATATTTTTTTTTTAAAACCCTGATATAAATATGTTCATATAAATCTGTTAATTTTGTCCACGAGTGATATACGTTACACGAGCGCATTTATACATTTAATTAAGGTACATGTATGTACATAAAACATACAGGATATAAATAATATGTGGGTGATTCAAGCCTGAGGTATTTGTCGTTGTAGAAAAATGGCTTAAACATAAATCTAATTAATAAAATGTCCAATGCATTTTGTTGGGATGCATTTGGTTTAGCTAACATACCCTGGCAGTAAATTAAATACGCCAGTAAGTCAAGTTTCAAGTGTAGAGTATATTCTACTAAAATTTCCTTCATGCCTTATTCGTGGCAGTGCATTGTTCATGAAACCAAAGCTCCAGATAAGGGTTTAATATGGTACTGATAGTTACTCCATACGTTATAAGTAACTATTTGGCGTAGTCCACATTTCAAGTGACTTATACTGCATGATCTCATTGAGAATCAACTTTAAACTCTAAAAGTGTTAGCGAAGGAAATTATGAGCGAGCATATACTATCTTTAGATAATTATGTTTTACAATTACATTACTCTACTCACAAGACGTTGCAGGCCGAAAGCCATTCAACGCTTTAAGCGCTTTTATTCTGTCTAGTAAGGCCCTTTCGTCGTTAGGCAAAGTAAGGTTTAACGAAAACAAACAAACAATGGGAGGCAATGGACTAGAGTGAAACGAAAAGATATCCTCCTAGTTCATATATTAAGTATAACGTTATTAAATTGATTAATGAAATTGTATGTTTATAAATGGTACAGCAAAAATGAATTGCATTTTCTTTTTACACATTAAAACCACAACTAGTAGTCGGTGATGAGAACTAAAATATACGGTCTATCTGATGATACAACGTCAAAACTGAGTCAAACACTGCTAACTTTCGGTTCGCTTCTCACTCTGAAACAAATATGTTGTACTAGGGTTTGTGTTGATAGAACGCTGTTCATGATAACCCTGGTTTTAAAAGGTGATTATACAAAGGTACAAAGTACTCTTTAAAAACATACTTTACACAACAATAAGTTTATATGCAAATTTTCCTCAGTGCAGTTATAAGTGTTGAAGATGTTTAGCAACGTTGTCATTTGTACCAATAGTCACAACCATTTTGCCATAAATGCTGATTTTGTTTGATCTTTGGGTGAAAAAGTTAGATATTACCAATATTTAATTACAAAAAAAAACACAATGCCAAGTCAAGTATTAATAAACAGGTTTAAAATGAGTTAGCTTTATTATACATTCTAATGAATGGTTTGACCATGGTTTTTAAACTCGTTATTATTTTTTACTCATATTGCCAGTTCCAAACATTTAATTATGTTATCATGCAAGAATATACTTCATATAATCATGTGGGTCTATTTGTTTCACCCAAACAGAAACATTTTTCCGGCGACAAATCTTTGGCTCCCTATGAAACGCCAAGTACGCCAGTATAAATAGTGCAACCTCCAAACTCTTAGGCTTCTTGTATATTAATAAAAATGTGTCTTTGCCGAAAAGATGTTCTGAATACGAAAATGAAACATTTTTAAATCGCAGATGTTGATTAATTATTATAGTGGAAACGAAGTCATTCTATTATTTGCAGTTAAATACACTCGTGACGTTCTTTAGACTTCTTTTACCGTGCCCGTGCCCATAACTTTCACTACTAATCAACCGCAATAGATAGCGTTAAATCCTTAACTAAATACTTTACTTTAGATAGATAAAGTGCTTTTGAAAGGTAATGATCCTAGTTGTCGACTGTGACAATACGTGAATTTAGAGGATAGATGGAATTATATTTATAATGCGGCATTGGTACGCCGCAATATACAGATAATTCCATCTTTGCCGTTTCATCCTGCATACT
The DNA here is from genome assembly GCF_026914265.1 of Mya arenaria. Taxonomy (NCBI): domain Eukaryota; kingdom Metazoa; phylum Mollusca; class Bivalvia; order Myida; family Myidae; genus Mya; species Mya arenaria. The sequence continues at coordinate 27,735,575 of NC_069136.1, read as the reverse complement.
GTCAGACCGTCTGACATTTTGTTGACGGCTCTAAGAAAATTCAATATACAGTATTAAATTGGACTCCTAAGAGAGAAGCAAATATTTAACAAGAACTCTCTACGATGCAAAGCTTTCTCTTAACTCAATGCACCCATTGAAATTGTTATATTATTAGTAATTCTTGAGATGCAGTTAGTTAAAAGTAGGAATAGTTTCATAATGAAGATGATTTTGCTTTACTTATTCTACAATGATTCTGGAAATCTTTCTCACATGCAAACACGTCCCGTCAGCAATTATTTAAAAACACAGTTGTCATATGATTTAATATGCTATCTTAGCAATCAAAACGTTGAATAATATACAAGTCGCATACAAACCAAACAACACACATACATCTATATCGTACACAACGTAATTGAAACAAAAACATGTACACAGACGTCAAATATACGGATTGATGTGTAAAGATAACACATTCTGTCCCTAAGAACTTAAAAGTGCACAACTCAATACTAGTATACTTCAAAAATGAATCAAACCATGTGCTTATAGTTATGTTTTTTACTGAAATGTCAGGTTTTCAATTAATGCCACTATACTATTGTCGACGAGTTGATTAGCTATCTATATCACACACATATCATTTTTGTAGTGTCTGTGTATATGAGCTTGCTATGAACCATCTTCCAAAATTTAAAAAATCATATCACTTCACCGTTATTAAACTAGCTCTGTATGTTGAAATTTACCTATAGAAGCTGTCATCTAAATATTTCCTAGATAGATGTTTATATCTATGATATAAATTCAGTCGAGTGAATTCTTCAACTAGCTGAAGCTTTCAAAAATATCAAATGGTAGCTTGTCTGTGTCTTCATATTTAACAATTAACAACATCGTCGAATAAGAAATTCATGACAGCTGCTTAAATATTTAACATCGTCAAACGACATGTACATCAAATTGGTACACTTTAATAGTTTTTTTTTCAAAATATAATCCATTGGGCTTTACTTTATTATAGGTCGACGTTTTGTACATTACGCAATATTTCAATTTTAAAAAGACTCTTAATCAGTACTGAAAGAAATGACAAAACAGCATGCACTTGAATAATTATTTCTACGAATCTATCAGTTGTGCAGCTTCTACTGTTCCGCACGAAATCTGACCATCTTTTCTCAGTTTTACAGCTACTGGCTTCATTCTACCTTCCGGTTGGAAATTGTTATTTTTAGAAAAGAATCCATAGGTATTTCTGAAAGTACAGCTTGAGCAAAACAAGCGAACACAAACTTTTCTAAATCTGCTTCCAAATACAATGTAGACAACGATATTCATTGATAACGAAATGTAGTAAATTAGCAATGTGATCTGTTGAACGGCTTCATCTAACAGGGAATACTCCGACTGGGCGCTTGGATCCAGTAAAGCCATAATCATTAGTCTTAACCTATTCACATGGGACGGTAAAATCAGACAAAAAAAGGAAATGGTGACTGCGAATAACATTTTAGTTATTTTTGCCATGGGATTGACCCGCCTTGCTGTCGGCGCTCGAAGCTTGTTTCTTCGTTTGTAGGTTTTTATTAAACAACAAACAATCGCGGTCATCGCACAGATTATGCACAAAAGCGGGATAACTAATGTTATAACTGTGTCAGTATAAACCATTGCCTGAACTGTGTCGTAAAAGGCCGGGAATGTCAAACATTTCGGTGACATCGTCCAGAACGGAAAACTATACAATCCAATTGCTAGGCAGCAAAGAATAGCCACGCACACCCTTGCAATGTTTGGAGTACATACACTATTCACAATAAATGGCCTGCATATTCGTATATAGTTTTCTGCTGTTACAAAAACGACAAGCCATACTGAGATGCAGCCGCAAACGTAAGAAAGGAATATAATTATTCTGCATGAGCCATCGACAGTGCCTAATTGTAGCTGGAAGATTCTTGAAAGCCATATGACGACCAATGTTAATAAAAAACCATTGTCTGACAATCCCCTTGCGGCTAGAAACACGCTGCAGGAATTATTCCTTAATGATTCAGTGAAAAAGATGACCGTCGCAAATGTGTTTCCAGTAAGTCCAAATACGCAGATTATAGGTATCAAGTATATCTCAATCACATGTGTTATCGGGTGCATGGGTACTCCGTCGCCGGGGGCCGATGATGAATTGTCTATGGAATATGCATCTGTAACATGGCTAAGACCGGAAGCATTTGGGTGGACCCCTTCAGTCATGTTGATGTCTCATTTCATCAGTAGATCTGAAAATACAACGGTTGAGAGGTTAAACTCTAATAATCGTGTATGCTTTGTGGGCTAACTGTTCATTGCCATTCGGTTGTGATTTATTCGTTGCTAACATTTATTTCACCGATTGCTAACAGAATGTATAAACTATTTGTTCGAAAAGTTTCACCTTAGAGTTAGACAATACGAGAACGCTTCACAGTTTTTGTTACATACTATATTGCAATATCCAATGTAACTAGAACATTAATCAATCCACATTGAAATATTTTCGGCTTTACTTTTACTGTTACGCACAAGAAAGAGTAAGTGTCATGCATGAAATTGCGTCTCTGCACTTCATTTTCCACTTTTACCCACCGAAAGTCCCAGATGCTTTATTGACGAAGATACTTTTTTTTCATTTCCGTCTGTAATCCGATGGCAATACATTATTCATCAGCAATCGGGAAATGAGAATTAAAAGCTTTGATCTTTCTGATGAAACAAAGTCAAACGCTATCTTTACAATCAAAACTGATTTTAGTGTTCTGCTAACTGGTAAATAAAACATTCACAGGTTGCTTTTCTTTCTCAAACAGTAACATCTTTAAGAGCTCTTTAAGAGCAGCATTGTGATTTATTCGGGATTAATTTTGTTGAGAAATGTGAAAACTGAAATGTAAAAATATTACTCTTTCAAAGAAATTTAAAGAAAGTAAACACAGAGTAGGTAAAGCAATGAACTTGTGTGTGTTTAGATAAATTACAAAATGTCCTGTTTAGCCAAATTCACACATATTCGTGCCACAACAGCGTATTCTGTTGATCTTCGGGCTTAAGTGTTTTGTTTTGCTTAAGACAAGAAACGCGATTGCACGGAGATATATCTTACAGATAACGTGTTAGTGATGTCAGACTAGTCACAAGACCCCCACAACTGGTCCAATGATTTGTCCTGTGGAAAATGCCGAAGGTCAATTCGTGGGACAATATAAAATCGTGCGTTGACTCGTGGTACATCAGTACTCAAACGACCGAAAGGCCTGTTGTATATTTGGCCGAGAGCAACATTGTTCTTAAACAAAACAATTAAGTGTAATAGTGTGTAAGTAAGTCCCTTTAAGGCAAAGTCTAAACAACTGGGTTCCAAATATATCAATCGAACAATAGGAAAAGGTATTTCTTAACGCGGACTATGAACTACTCGATATGAAGGGAACTCAAAGAGAGAGATATAAGCCTTTTGAATTAATAAGATAATGTTCTTACAATTTATAAGCCTGAAGGTATATTTATAGGGTCATCGTTTATATTTTACGTATTTAGTGGTTTATAACAAACAGTGGATTATATCCTGGTCAATTCACCGTTTGAAACAGTGAATTAATCGAGAAATTATTTTTCTGTGCCACTCGTTTCAGCCTATTTCCTTTTAAAACAAACGAATGTGAACGCCCACAGTGCAGGAAACGACCGATGTGACGCGTTTTGGCTAAACATTTGCACGATTTCTAATTATATGTCTTTTTTTTTTACTAGTGGTAATGACTCTTGAAATATAGCGTTCATTGTAATTAGATTAAACATACTGATATCCTACATTTATTCTAATTAGCTGACATACAAATGCAAAGATTGATTGACTCGAAAGTTAAGATTGTTTTATGTCGTACCAATTATAACACACAAGCTGCTGAAGGATTCAAGTACGGTATCATTTTATTTATTTAATTATCTTTATCATTTATTGTTTTTGGGTGGGTGGGGTTATTGTTGGATTGAAATATACATACACTGTTCATGGTTTATTTTATCACTTTTTTGTCATGAGCATGTACTTTGTACTTTCTCATACGTGGTAAATGATCTTTTTTCAAAAAGCGTTGTTAATCGGCCGAGCGGACAGGGTTTTTGACAAATGACCCTTTCGCTAAGCTAATATAAAAGTAATGATCATAATGTACGTTAGACACTTCTTCTCCTGTAGATGTATTCAAAGAAATTAAGACCAGTTTTGTACAGAACCTCATATCTCAATACAATGTAAAAAAATATTTTATTTAAATTACGCTTGTCATTCAATAAAATAAATATAGTGATATTTCGACAAAGTAATGTTCCTAGGAATAGAAAAAAAGTGTACGATCTGTAATTTTAAATGATTTTGAGGACGAGATTTATTTCGTCCTTAAATGTTCAGTACGTGCAGACCTATATTCCGAGGTATTATAACACTCACACGAGTTTGATGAAATATGATGTTTTAATGCAAAGTCAAACTATCCTAAGGAAGTTAGCGCTCTTCAGTGATAGGTCTTTTAAATTACGTCATTAGTTAATATAGGATACCTTAATTAGGTTTCCCCCCTCACTTTTCTTATTTCGCTTACAGATACGACTAAAATACATGTTGTTTTATTTATTGTATCAAAAAACTATAGTGATCAAACTTTTATGTGTAGTCCCTTGATACACCTATTTTACAAAGATATATTCACACCTAAACTTCCATTCCTTAAATGAACTGCCTTTCGGCAATTGCATTCATAAATCGATGAACGCAACATCTTCGGATATGTTTGGATCGCAATTCATCGCATAACAATATACATGAAAACTATTAATCTTGTTATTGTTTGTATTGTGTCAGCAGGTCCCGTAAAATATAAATCAACATTTTAGAAAGAGCTAAGTCATTATATTTTAAACGTTTGTTTGCCAAAAGAGTTTCAATTTTATGTTTAAAAGTGATTTCAAGTGGTTGATCTTTTCCCGCGTTATTGTGACGTCATTTAAAATAATGTTTCCGGTAACAGTCGAGTCGTCCTATTTACAGAATGGGTAAGAAAGGAATACTGAAAGGTAATCCGAAATGAAATGAAGTATTTTTTAACGTTTCTTGAATAAAACAATGAAATATTGGTGTAAACATATGAATTGCGGGGTTGATGTCATTATCGGGGATATAAACGCAATTGGGCTGGTCAAAGTACGCGTGTAGTCCTTCGGACTTCACACACTTAGACCAGCCCAATTGCGTTCATACCCCGATAATGACATCAACCCCGCAACTTATTCCTTTAAATAAAAAAATAAATATTTTTATAAAGCATTATGATTCTTATATATATATTGAGGCACGATTAATTAATACAACAACAAGGTTCATGCTGAGTGTTACATTTCTGTTGTAAACAATAAAGTAACGACTGTATGGATCATGTTTTGTGATAACTATAAAGGTGTACCAGTTTGTTGTACATGTCGTTTGAAGATGTCAATATTTGAAGGAAAACTTCTCCAGCAGCTGTCCTGAATTCCTTAATCGAAAAGAGGATTTTGTTAATTACTTAATATGCAGTTACAAACAAACTACAATTGGATGACAGTCGGTTCTGTAAAAAAGTGACAGGATTTCATACATTTTTTCAGGGAATGATAGTGGACCTTGTTGGCACGATGATACTATATATATATCAACCTCCTACTTGTACAAGGGCGAGGTCACTATTTGAATATATAACTGTTTTTAACCAGTGTTTTGGCGAGTTTTAGCAATCGGGGAAAGTGTGAGGTTGACAAGGCTCTAAACTTGTACAACATAAACGCGACTGTCAATAAAAAAACAGAAAACAGACTTTTCTGTCAGCCAATTATTCTGTCAGTTCTGTAATGGGACGCTATTTCTGGTTGTAATTAATGGCTTTAAACACTCAAGAGCTTGACCTCATGAGAGTTTTATGATTATGTTCAAGGCGTCATTCAAACTTTATGTTTTTATTGTATTAGGAATTCAATCATCATGTCAAGTAAGAACATTAAGAGTTTGAACACAGCTTATTCAACCCAAAAGGTCTGCTGTATAAAATAGGGTTTATTTGTTATGTGTTTATTAAGATATATTATCGTATATCTTCGGAAATAAGGCTAGTAACAATTACAGTTAGTGGCATTTTTTACTATTGTATGCTATTGTTTCATACCAGCACAGTGTTAATAGTCGCAAACGGTGTCTCTTTTTTATAGTAACCTCATTTATATGTGAACAGTATGGTTCATGAACGTATTAAAATGCAATCCCATAAGTTCGTATGTTAAAATACATAAAATAACGAAACTTTGCATAAAAGTTGAAATGTACATATTTGCATGGGCTAGTGCAAAACAACTCTAGCAATGGAAAGGTTTTAGGAACAAAAGATTGCTGAGAAAGCCCGAGGCAATCCATGATGGTTATGCTTTAACAATCCAGACACTTTACCGATTTTTTTACTAATTGTCTGCATATTACAAACACACACCGGTCTTAATGATTCATTGTATTAAAAAGATATATAAATAATGAAATTTAGATAAATAAAAATATATAATAATAAAATAAAGCAAAGTATTTCGATTTTTAATTTAAATGATCCATATGTTTCCAAAAAGAGTGTACGATTTCAAAGTAATTATAATAAATGCAATTTCAAAACAAAATATTTATTATACCATTGAATGAATGTTTGGCCTGCTTCAATGATAAATTCATTCCGAAATCGAATGAGATGCATTAAGACATCTTTAATGTTTGTTCGACATAAATTTAACATATTAAACAATTAAGAAACCATCATAATTATCATAAATTGTTGATAAAAGATACTTAACAAAGGGATGACAGTTTTTCACAATTTTTTCAAAATGTTTGACGTTTTGTTTCTTGCTCACCACTATCTTATAATTATATTATAATTGTTCTTTTACCATTCAATCGATTTTCTTCGTGGTACTTATCTAAAACTACTTAACGCATGAAACAATATTGACACAAGCAATATAACAACACTGGAAAAGGGCATTACAATCTTTGACACTCTTCTTTGAAAATATACCTAAGTTTTTTGAGAACACATAATTTTACAAAATACATCGGCTCTTTCTATACAATGGAGAAAATAATCTGTTAAAGGCAAGTAATGTTTTAAAATATGTTCTGCGAATAGAACTACCTACGTGTATATAATAAATTATCATGCAAACACATTTCAGATGTTTATATTTATAACCCTATTATTGATTATAAAAAGATCTCCCGAGCTTTTTGCTCGATCAAACTTGATCCAATGTCCTCAATTTGAAATTCGTAAATTAGGCAAAAACTGCGAAAGATACAGAAATAAGTAAGATGTTATGCGTTGTACATAAAATATATTAAATTCATGTTAGTGCTTGACAATTCTATTTTTGTTTCCTGCCTGGTGTCTAGTTCCTTGAAGAAATGTATATTTATAATTCAATAAACACTTTACATACTGACCGTTTGTGGTTAAGATGAAAAGTAATCCCTACAGATTCCCATAATTAAATTCTGAAGTCCTTGAATTACATCCGAGATAAGCATCTTACCACGATGTTATCCCATAAAGCGCCAATCAGTCAATGGCAGGTCTATATTTTCTGTAAGGAATCAGTGTTGCCGATTTTCCGATAACAATTTTCCAGTGTCTTCTTGTGGAGCGTGATCTCATTCAAATGTCACTGGTTCGACATACGAATGATTGTTATATTTTCACAATCAAAGGACATTTAAAATGATGTAGCCCCAATTTAAGATCTCGTCGCTTCAATTCCATACTGTTCTAAGTCGATTTTTTGGTAATTTTTAGATTTTTGTATCATTAAAATTGTTTTTTAATCCCTTTCATTGGGTCTAACTTAGAACAGTCTATCTATTATGCTTAGATAAGTATTTTACATTCTTTTCTGTTCTATCTCAAAATATCCCGCTCTCACAACTTCCCAACTGTTCTACGTCTTAAATTGGCCAATGAAAACATGTGTCAAGGACACGTGATTCAATTTTTTAACAAATCCAAAATGCTTAAAAGTTAGAACAGTTTGGAACACTTGGCAAACACACTTAATAACAAAAATGCATGTACAATATCACATACTCACACTGTTTTATCTCAATTAAAACAGTATGGAAATTATCGAACTTTACAATAGCGTGACATTTGTGGTCATTTTCGTTTTTATAAAAATAACTTTTCTAAAAATAAATAACTGCATGTTAATGATTTTTAAATAACATCGATACATTGCATTTTAAATGGTCTGTAGAAAATTGGTGAATTTACGTTTACAAACAAAAACGTTATAACAACTTTGAACTTTAAACTCAATTTGCTCAAAAACTGACAGATGCTATTAAAACAATATGAATTCAAGCGACGATCGGTATTTTTATTCCGGCGTCCAAAATATCAAATTGTTATCAAAAATCATCCATTTAGACACATCCATCTATTGGTTGAACATAATGGACTAAAAAAGCATTTTTAGCGCCAACGTTGGTTTATAACTTGAACATGAAAAGATATTTGTGATTATCACTACTATTGAACATGATATTTTCTTGGTTGATTTGTGTATTTTTTCACCTCTTTGAAATCATTAAGCAATGGTACCTTCCATTTTGTTGCATGGCTTAATAAATATAAAAAATATGTTCCTAAAACCAATTTCTTATGTGAAATTATAGATCATACTGTTATTGTTGATGATAATGTGTACGTTCGCACTGTCCATTATTAAGTTGCTGAATGATCTATTTCGCAGGCCTTTTCTGTGAATGCTTTATATAAATAAAGATAAATGTGATAAAAGTTTATGTAATAATGCGTGGTAACTCACAAATTTTTCATTTTATATTGTTACATCCATCACTTTAAATTGTGTTTGATGCTGGCTCCATAAGGGTAGTTAGTAAGAATGATCTGCTGTATATGGTGTTCAGAATGAACTTGCATAAGCCCTGAGGTTTCTTGTTTTGCAAGTTGGCGTTAAAATAACCCCGGTATATCCTTTTGGCAAATTGTGAGGAACCAGTAATATAAGTGTCGCAAAAGCCATTCTATAAAGGTAACCGTTTGTTTTATATTTAGACGGTTTATTGAAAATATCCTTTTATATATGTATCGCCTTGGTGGTTTTATTGATTGTCCGTACATGAATGCTTTTTGGCACCTTATGTTTATGACATTTAACACTATGATAGTATTTTCTCGCTTCAGACAAGGCATTCATTTACGGACAATCAATAAAACCACCAAGGCGATACATATATAAAAGGATATCTTTCCTCTGGCCGCTCAAATGCGTATTTTTAGAGGTTTCTAATTAAGTTGCCATCCATGGCAACTGGTTAATTTAGTAAACGAAATGTAGTTGATGCTTTATGTATAAACCAAAACAATAGGGTTGTCGTAGCCTTTCAGTAAAACAGTTTATTGGTAATGGCGTGCGTGATTTCAGTAGCTTTGAAGGTATATATACACATGAAGCCAACTACACATACGAAGTTGGTTGACCACTGTGTGGGTTCATGTATTAAAACATGTGATATACCGCTTGTATTTATGTACAAAATTATTATGTAAACGGTTTGTTTGCCTTTTGTCATTCTTTCATTGCCATGACACTGAAATGCAGAGCAGGGGGCCGTTGGGGGCCGTTTCAATAAAGGATTTTAGTCGTAACTCCAATTCTCTTAAACATGTATAAAGATTAACAATACATGCACATCAATTATTTTTATTTACTCAATTTGGCGTTCATTTTCAATGCTGACTCGAGTTCAGTTCACTCAAATATGTATTAAAATAATGAAACTATGACACTAAGATAATTTCAACTTACGATAAAAATCTTTATTGAAACGCACCCCAGTACTAAAACGAAATCTTAAACAATGAACCTTTCTGGAATGGGATTTAATTTGACCTGTTTTATGATTCCCAAGGCTGGCCATGCACAAACAAGGAAAAAGACGTATGATCTCTAATTTTAGACAATGTCAGTACAATAAATATAGGGGCATAGTCAGCGCTCCAATGGCACTGACCATCTGGACAATGACAAAAAAAGTAAACAAAAAAGACTGTATTAAGATATCTTAATTAAACTATTGAAACACCAGGAGGTTAGTAAATATAAGGACAGAAAAACCAAGGTCAGTGATACATCTGTAAAAGCATCATGGTGCTAACACGAAAGGGATACAGCGTTTTTATCAACACTTGATGGCACAATATATGGCATAAGATTGCGAATAATTGCAAAAAAACACAACGAAGGTTGTGTACAAAAATAATCGCTGTTTTGTAATTAATTGAGAGATTGAGGCAAAGAGCGAGTATAAAATATGCCAAGTTAGTCTCCCTTTACATTCACACTGACAATGTGCATCTGCGCTGATAAAAGCTTGATCCGAAGGATTGTAGGTCGTGATTGCTCGAACTTGCAATATGAAGATTCGTTGAAACAAGCTTGATCCGAAGGTCGTTATTGATCGAACTTGCAATATGAAGATTCGCGGACATGAACTTGATCCGAAGGTCGTGAATCTCGTGATTGCTCGAACTTGACATGTGAACATTTTCGGATATAAACACATATTTGCCTAAGCTAGTGTAAAACAACACTAGCAATGGTAAGGTTTTAAAAACAAAAGGTCTCTGAAATGGTCTAAGATATTCTATGATTGTTATACTGAAATATTTCAGACACTTTACCGAATGGTTATGTACTAATTGCCTGCATATTACAAACACGCGCGGGTGTTAATGATTCGTTGTATTAACAAGAACATTAATGAAATTTGAATACATTAAAATATATCGTAATAAAAATGCAAAATATTTCGATTTTTAATTTCAATGATCCACTTTTTTTCAAAAAGAGTGTACCATTTCAAAGTAACTTTGATAAAAACAATTCTAAAACAAAATATTTATTAGACCATTGAGTGAATGTTTGGCCTGCTTAAATGTTAAATTCATTTCGAAATCAAATGAGATATACATAGACATGTTTATTTATTGTTCGACACTAATTCAACAATTAAGAAACAATCATAATTCTTACAAGTTGTTGATAAAAAAGTAAAAATAGCGTTGCAGTATTTTACAATCGTTTTTTTTCTAATTTTCAAAATGTTTGACGCTTTTCTTGCTCACCACTTTACTAATAGTATATTAATTGTTTTGTTACTTGCACATCATTATTTTACAACAGTACTTTTACTATTCGATCAATTTCTCTCTGATATTTATCTAAAACTACTTAACGCATAAAACAGTATTTGCACAAGCAATGTGGCAACACTAGAAAAGGGCATATAAACCTTTGACACTCTTTGAATATAACCCTTAAACTCTCCTAAGTTTTAGAGAACACATCATTTTACAAAATACAATTGCTCCGCAATATACAATGGAGAAACTAATATGTAAATGTTTAAACTATTTCCTAAGTTTAAAACTACCGACAGTCATATAATAAATCGTTTCTCATGTGAACACCTTTCAGATGTTAATATATATATATATAACCTTACTATTTATTGTAAAAAGAAATCCGAGCTTTGTGCTCGATCGAACTTAATCGAAATAAACAATGTCCCCAACTTGAAATTCGAAAATTACGCAAAATCTGCGAAAGATACATGTGTTGAACATGCGATACACAAAAAAGTAAGATTCAATGCGTTGTACACAAAATATTTTAAGTTTATGTTAGTTCTTGACAATGGTATTTTTATTTTTTGCCATGAATCATCTGTTGTCTATTCCCTATAAGAGACATTTTAATATAATTCAATAAAGCCTTTACGTACTGACAATTTCTGGTTCAGATGAAAAGTAATCCGTGCTAATTGCTATAATTGAATTCTAAGGTCCTTGAAATACATCCAAGAGCAGCATCTTACCATGATGTTATCCCATAAAGCGCCAATTAGTCAATGGCAGAGGCAATCCCTCCATTTCACTGTACTCGTGCTAATAAAGCCTTTCCTACATCCGGAATTACCGCAGGACTTCATTGTTCTGTACGGAATCAGTGTTTCCGATTTTCCGATAACAATTTGTCAGTGTATTTTTGTGGTTCGTGATATCATAAAAATGTCACTCATTCTAAACAAACTGATTGATATACATAACAAGCAAAGGACATGAGAAATGATTTAGCCCCAATTTAAGATCTGTAAATCCATTGCAACATGCAAACGATCAAATTGTCATCAAACAGTCATCCATTTGATCACATCCGTCAATATGTTGTACCTAACGGACCAAAAGTTTTTTTTAGCCCCAACGTTTGTTAAGAAATAAACATGAACAGAAAAATATGATTATCACTTCTATTCAACATGTTATTTTTCATGTTTGCTGGCTGTATTTGTTCGCCTCTTTCAAACCATTATTGATTAAAGATGGTACCTTTAATGTTCTTTCATGGCTACATGAATATAAAATATCTTGATAATTCCTTGATTCCTTATGTAAAATCATAGATCATACTGTTATTGTTGGCGATAATGTGTTTGTTTGCACCGTCCATTATCAATTTGCTGAACGATATTCTTTGCAAGCAATTTCTATGAAAGCTGAATGTAAATAGCGATATATGTGATAAGAGTTTATGTAATGATGCAACGTAACGAACACAATTTTTGTGTCATTACTGATTCCGAATAAAGTTTGTCAACATGTCCATTTAATTTATTGATTTTTTAGATACATAGTGAAACAGGTTGTCCTAGCATTCCAGTAATACAGATTTTTGGTAATGTCATGCGTGATTTCAGTAGCCTTGAAAATATACATACACATGAAGCCAAATACTCATATGAAGTGGGTTAACCACTATGTTGGTTGACGTGTTTAAACATGTGCTACTGCGCTTGCATTTATTTACACAATTATTATGCAAACGATTTAATTGGTTTCATTCCAAAAAAAATATTGCCATGACACTAAAATGCGGAGCAGTTCTTAAAAATACGTTAGCTAAATAATGAGCCTTCCTGGAATGTGATCCAATAAGACAAATTTTATGATTCCCAGACGAGAGACTGACTATGCGCAAACAAGGAAAAAGACGTAAGCTCTTAAATTTGTCAGTACAGTAGGTTTAAGGATATGTAAGAAAAGGTCAGCGCTCCAATTTCACTGACAATCATGGGGTTCATCTGTACAATGACTGTAAAATAAAAGCGCTGTATGAATAATTGAAACACTTCCTTACTTCAAATAATTGTTTTAAGTGTTAAAATTGTCTATTGCTATTTTTTCCATATTATCCGTTACGATGACAAGTATATTCGTTATACGGGAAATGGAACATCCCTGATTGAGAGACTTTGTGGGCAACACAAAGATAAGGAGAGGTTAGCAAAGGTCAATGATCTATCTCTACAAAGCATCATGGTGATCATTGGAAACAAAAAAACAAACAATTTACAGTTAACGAGAAAGGTACACAGCTTTCTTATTAACTCTTGATGGCATAATATATGATATAGCGAAGCGCGTCATTGCATACCCTAACATGTTTAAAATGGTTCACAGATCACCATTCCTGCCGCGGCCTCGAGGGCGAGAATGCACACGTTATTTTCCATTGGCATCGTTAAACATATGGCGTTCTTACTTTGAAATACATTGTCTTGTAAGTGATATATTTCCGTTGTCTTAAGAAGCCAGCTGTTTACTCCCTAACTCATTATCTGTTATATGAATTGTAGGTATCTTCTTTTTTGTCATGTTACTTTATTAAAGACTATAAGATTGATATTGTTTATTCATTTCAACCAGTTGTCATTCATGATTTCGTCAATATTAACGTTTGAATGACGGAATAACCCAAACTTCAAGGAAACAACCCAGGGGTATAACACACGTGTTTTTTGTACGATATAACAGATATTCACTGTCTATTAAAAACTGTATATGTACTCTATTTAATTACATTATACCTTACATAAATATGTCCCTTCTTTGCATAAATAAAGTCGATCGGTCCGTATATTACTGTATTCGAATACAAATCAAGTTTTATGACGTCAGCGGTCCATATCATATTTTTGGCCGGTCCGGACTTCGCCTTAAATGTAATATAGACCGGTGACGTCATACTACTGGTAAGTGCGGCTTGCTATTTTCACAACGGCGAAAAATAGTCGCAACTTAACATTATAAGCTTTGTTCAATAAGACACATCTAAAGCGCCTAAAATATTGAATAGTAATATAAAATGTTCGGTATAATATCAGAAATATGTACACACCACTTCGGGCCATATGGCATTATAAGGACCGGCCAGTCAGCCCCCGAAGGTGAATGGACCTCGGCTAGCGCCTCGGTCCATATACACCTTCGGGGGTTGACTGGCCGGTCTTTATAATGTCATATGACCCTCAGTGGTGTGTAATATTTCTTAAATATTAAATAGTGTTTGCCATCCAGTTGGATCTTAATATTGAACCTGATCCTTTGATTCAGACACAACGAGTGATCTGCCGTCAGGGTGATACCGAGCCTGATTGTTTAGATGTTTGAAGTTGTAACCAGTCGTTTAAAAACCAGCGGTGCGAACCAAGTGATTCTTACTACTCGGTAAGGAGTCTCCAAAAGTTTGTACCATACGATAGTTACAGAATTTGTTTCTTTATCTCTATCAATCATCGGCAAGAACTCTAAGAAACAAGAGATGTTTGTCAAAGATTATGCCCCCCCCCCCCCCCATGAGCCAAATGTATTCAATATTATTTGGACAATTGAATGAAATATGCATGGACCGAAATGACAGCTGATTTGACAATGGCACTGGATGCCTTTGAGGCAGTTTTAAGATTATGACCATTCAAAGTGTGAGGATAGTAGGTACAGTTTTTAATCATGTTCAGATGATGACTGATTTTTGCAGATAAACATGTATCCACTTAGCAGCAGGGATTAAGTAAACATGACGTAATTTTAATGACCAATATAAGGTATGCCCTTGACCTTTGACTCTATGACAACCAAAGCAATAGGAGGCATTGTTGAGTTACCACTCAGAGAAGCTTTTTCGCGTTTAAGGTCACTGTGACCTTGACCTTTGACCCGATCGATTGGTAAAGCCCCACCTTCGTGTCAAGTTTGATGACCATATGTCCATGAATTGTCGAGTTTGTGTTCAAGGTCACTGTGGCCTTGACCTTTGACCCGATAAGCACTAAATTCAACAGGGGTCATCTGAGTGTAAGGCCCAACCTCCAAGTCAAGTTTGAGGGCCATGGGTGCAGGCATTGTCGAGTTATCACTCGGACAATATTTTAATATTCAAGGTCACTTTGACCTTGGCCTTTAACCCGATGACCCCTTAAATCGAAGGGGGTAATCTAGTGATCAGGCCCAGCCTCAGTGTCAAGTTTGATGACAATTGGTCCGGTTATTGCTGCGTTATCACTCATTCAAGCTTTGGTCTACTGACCCACGAACCGACCGACCGACCGACATGTGTAAAGAAATATACCTCCTTTTCTTCGAAGGGGGCATAAACAATTTACAACTGCTCAGGAATCAGGGGCACTTATGGATACAAAACACGTTTAACACGTTTTATTGGATATGTCGGAGTATCGCCAGCACGACAGATGATAGTTATTGATTTATATTTATCCTTTTTAACTTTTAGTATATTGTTTTGCTTTCCTTGAAGGAAGTTGTACAATTACGAAAGACGAGGAACAGTTCTCCGACGATATTTACCTGACGTTTCAGATGTACATCGTTGTCGTTTTAACATATCGTTTACTGCCATAAAAGGTTTATGGCAACATTTGGTAGTTTTCATGACAACTTTTTTCTAAATACTTCGACTGTATTTTGGCGGATATGCCGCTTTTGTATGACTAGATTGAATTTTGAGCAGGCTGAAAATGTCGCATTGAAGGTTGTGTATGGCTGTTTGGTAATTAATTGATGGGAATTAGACCAAGAGCGGGTATTGAATGTGCCCAGTACGTCTCTCTATAAATATACACTGTCAATGTGCACCTGCGCGGATAAACAAAAACTTGATACGAAGGTCGTTATTGCTCGAATTTGCCATGTGAGCCTTCGCGGATAGAAACTTGACCCAAAGGTCGGGACTGCTCGAACTTGCCATGGAAACATTTGAGGATATAAACTTGACCCAAAGGTCATGATTGCAAAACACTTGGAATGTGAACCTTCGCGGATATTAACTTGATCCGAAGGTCATGATTGCACAAAAGTGCCCGACTAACTTTGATTGATAATCTTAAAAATAAAGGTATGGGAATAGAAAATTTTGATCGGGTTATTTTAAAGCGTTTTTCACATTATTATAAGCCAACTTAAAATTGTACAATCCATATTAAACGAAATTTTATCAAGAGGCACGGTTGCAAAAATGGTAGGAAATATATCAAGCTTATGCTTCAATTTAAACAGTTCATGTTCGATCGGCTTTGTACTATTCTTATAGGAACATATATGTTGTTCTTTTCAAATTTTAATAGACAAATTGGTCACTAAGCATAATCGGAAAATAATGGTTCTTGCTAAATCGAACTAATGGAGCTGTACTTGTTACGGAACTTATTGGTTCAAATGTAATTAAGATTCATTCTTCTTCACCATAAGTGCTCATACTTTAACGGACATTGGACATGTGGGTTGTAATATTGAACAATAGGCGATAATCACAAATAGTTTATGTACTTATTAGCATTCGTGCGTAAACTTCTGTAAATGTAGAAACAATGATTCTTGCAAAATGTAAGTCATCAACATTGTGTCATTACATCTTACCAGATTACAACCACCAAGTTCGTGTTTCCATTTACTTAAAAGTCGTAGATCGTTCAAATACCAAACATATCATACGAGGTTAAAGGAAAGACTTAACCATTTTACCCAGATCGCAGTGACATATGCATCAGTATAATCTCTCTTCAACATGTTAGATTTAAACTAGTTCATAAACCATTGTTATTGACGGGCATTTACAGTAACCAACTTCTATTAAGATGCCAAGATTCGCATTTACATGGTTTCTAAGCAATTACATACGAGGCTCGTGGCCGAACGAATGTCATGCAAGCCTGCAAAAAAAAACAACATAACAGCGTTCAATACAGACCTCGCTTTAATGTGAATTGTTGTATAGTGGCTGTTCTGCTACTTCCTAAATTACTGTAGGCCCTAGTGTATTGTGATCACTCATGCCAGACAATGACACCACAATGTTCAATTTGTACTAGTACGTTATCAAATTTGCATCGAACTTAACAACTATCTGTCCCTTATAGATCAATTGGTCTACGTCTGTAGGTTTCTTAAATACAAATAAAGCTTCACGATGACCAAGACAAAGTAATGGTATGTACCAGCAAAAACTTGAGCTTTCATATTAATGCAAGAATAATTGATGTTTGGCAGAACACAATATAAAGAAGAAAAATATTATTTGATATTAACTTTGATTCTTTAAATGCAACAACAGCAGTGTTTTATATCAGGTTGGTCGCCATTATCAATGATAATTTACGTGAAAGCTAAATGTGTAGTAACCAATAAATCTGTAGTTATGAACAAAGTTTTAAAATAAACGTGTTTTCAGAGTAATTTATTATCACTTAACATTTTTATTTGAACTATATTCCCTGAATCGTTTACAAATTAATTTAAAACTTATTCCTGAATATCCTCACTACGACTAATGGTTAATATTAGCAATTTAAAAAAACAACTGGGAAATTTATGGGACAATATATGTTTGTCTATTGAACATAACAGAAGATTTTGAGGAATCACCTTTTGTCCATATGTCCAATATCAGGCCAGCTCTCGGAAAAATGCTGAAGTTATATTGTGAAGAAAAAAAACTACTAGACAAAAACACACGTATAAAACCATGTCAAGCCTCTCCATGAATAAAAACTTGTAAGCGCAATATTTTGACACATAAACGTGACTGGGATAGAAGGAGTACGTCCTCAAAGCATGTGCCGATTTCAGAATTAACAGGTCTTAAAATATGCTTTTCTGTATTTATTTAAGAAAGTGTTAATGTAAATGCCACTACTATCTTATGAAAACTTCGAACACCTATGATGCAATTATTTAAAGATTATTATCTCACATGATTGTGGGTAAAATGTAAAGCTGGTATTTTATAGCAAGTGGAGGTAGTTGTGATCAGAACAGAAGTGCTGTTAAATATTTTATATTATCAGATTAATTGATATAAACACTCAATTTGAAGAGTTAAAAAATTACACCGACATGAAATACGTGCGATAACCAATTTAGACTTTGAGCTGAATATCAAACCGTAAATAAAGCTGTTATAAAGACCATAAAACTAGAATACGTGTACCATGATGTTTAGGTGTTTATTTTTCTGACAAATGTCTGTTGATTTATGGGGGGTTTTAACACCGGTGTACCGTATTAATCTCAAACAATACAAAGGTACGGTATTAATCTCAAAAAGATCGAATTATATAGAAACTTTAAGCCCTTCAAGTCTTTATAAACATTGAATGCACAATTGCAAGAAAAACTTTGAAGCGTGAACTATTTCTTACTTATGTTTTTTTCTAACATGAAATACAGAAAATATTCAATCAAATTACGTTCAAATATTCATAATTCTTGCAGATGTATAATTTTCTTGAAAATTAAACAGATCTAATTCTTAAGTCTCTACTGAAAATAAAATTGATTGATAGAATAATTATAGGATTTTGTTTATTTTAGAATCTCCCTGTTTCAGGAGAAATGTGTTTATGTAACCATTCCATCCAATATTGTGTGTAACATTGCGACTTTGCATGAATAAACGAACACAAAATATGTAAATTAGTATTTAAAACTGATATTGTTAAAGAGACTTAATGTTCAATTGAAATAAATTGCAGCCTTAATTCAATTGAACAATTGTAACGATATATTAGGTCAATTCCTGTTTACCGCATCTATTTTTCAGTGAATTTCAAAAATTGTTGTGAAATTCAAGATTTATATATGCTTTAAATTATTTAACAAATTGCTTGATTTCGAATAGGTCTTGAATATTCGTTTCTTTGAAATCATATTTTATGCTTGAAACACTTGTAACGACTACATTGGTCAAAAGCCTATATATATTTATAATAATAATAATAATAATAATAATAATAATAATAATAATAATAATAATAATAATAATAATAATAATAATAATGTGTCTATTACTGAAAGATATTGACATACATCAATCAAACAGACAACTTTTGAACAGCTTCATTAAACGTGAATATCTTCAATAATACCACTTTTTATTTATTATGGTCAAAATTCCAAGCCGCACCATACATATGTATATCTATTTGCACAATATATTTAGCACGGGATACACGTGTTCCGTGTGTTTGCAATGGTTTCTCCTTTAGCATTATTCAAATTATTTGTCAAAATATGTTGGTTTAACCACCTAACCACGTTCGGGCATCTGATATTTGTGTAATTTGACAAGCATTTATACATTGTAGTAAAATGTGCGACTAGTTGAACTTTTGACCTTTTTTTATACCAGTAGAAAACCGCCCAATGCTGTATATGTTCTGTACAATGTTTTAAAGGTCGGTTCGTTGGATTGTCCGTTCGTAGAGGGAAATTTATAAAAAAAAAAATCTTGAAAAGTATCTATACTGCAAAATAAAACAAGAGGCCCTAATTAACTCACCTGAATAGAAAAATAAACCTAACAATTACACAGTGCTTTTATGAGAATGAATGAATTTATTGGTTATGGCAATGCAACTGGGGATTAAACTATGATCGAGTATTGTCTAATTTTGTTTTGATTAAGGTCATCCAAGGATACATTGATATTTGTTTTCGAAACTGTAAACATGGTTTAAATTTCTTTGCTGTAGATTCGGAAATAAGAAAGTAGGGCAAAAGGTTACAATATAGCTCATCCAAGAACAACAGATATATTTCTTTGCAAAACTGCAAACACGTGTCTAAATTTCTTTGATATATCTTAAAAAAAATAACATAAAGCATAAAAGGTCATACTAAAGGTCATCCAATCATTACATTGATATTTGTACACATTGAATCTTGTCTACATATCAATAGCGATTCTACCTATTAAGATCACTCCAAGCAACAAGAGAGATATAGAAAGACAGCGTTAATAACAAAATGTTACCATTTTTACAAGCCAAAGAATGTTGTAGGTTCGACTATTATACAGTCAAAATGGCAAATAAGAGCAAACATGTGTAAGAAGCTTGTTTTGTACACTGATGTTAAATACGGACATTGAAACGCACCAGCCTATATAAAATTATATAGAAAGTATTCAACACGTGACCAAACGTTCAATATGTCGCACAGTGTGCTAGTATCTATAAATGCTTGTCTTATTTCATACATCTCAGATAACCGAACGTGCTTAATATGTTAACAACCGCAATTTCAGGTGGTTGAACCAACATATTTTGACCATGAAGGATTGTGTACAGCAAAGAAAGGAAATTAAAATCCCACTTTTGAATAATGCTGGTGGAGAAACCATTACAAAACGGTTTGTAATTTGAGCTCTAACGACCTTTAATTATCAACATTTTGCTTAACCCATATGTAAACATCGGAATCGTCGAAGGTTTTCCTTCAATATCTTTTAATCCGTTATCTACTAGCTTGATATATATATACTTAGTACTACTTACCAGAGAAAAACAGTTGCAATAAAAATACCCTTTTGATTTAGTTTTCGATACCATGTTGCAGCTATGACTTAATCTCCTCTCTTAAACCGTTGTAGATTCGGAAAACGTGTACTCCCACCCCTGTTCAGGAGCGAGCCAAGGATTCGAAATAAGACGAGATAGTGTGGGGATTAAAGGCGCATGTTTTGACGTATGCTTCTCCCCGTCTCAAACCACATGTTTAGAAAATGACGACGAAGATGGGCTATGATGGAGGTATGTCTTTAACACAAATTTAGTATGGCGTCTTTACTAAATTTGCTTAATGATCTTCTGGCAAACATATGGTATAATAGGGTCGTGTTAGAATATTGCAACTAAGATAAATATATGAACCCGCTTGTCACAATATGGTTTGTATTAATTCAATGTGATGTCCGAAAACTTATAATGTCTGATACTGTCATTTGCATGAAAATAGTGATTATTGTTATGTCTAGAAGCACGTTTAACGTCAAACAGATCGACATTATACTAGTTATATGAATGATTTAATGTAGTTATGTCGCAGGCTGTCATACTTCCAGAAGAAAAATTCCATCTCAGCGTTAAGTCGGAGGAAATGGAATGAATGAGGTAAAGTGCTATGTGGTGAGTTTAGGAAGTTGCTCTTTGGAAAAAACAACACATGCATCAAGTAAAATACATTCTATTTTTGTTAGTCCCTTTTATGAAGTCTTCGGCGACGGTTAAAAACTATCGAATGGCCTTGTTTAAATTCAAAAATACGAATTTGATGCAATAAACTTAAACACTTCTTGATTTGTTGATTCTGTAAATCTTGTAACCAATTCCTATTGATCTGTTTATAAATATCATCATCTGTATATATTTAGACATGATACTTTTTATAAACTGTTAAAGAAAGAAATATATTGAAAATATATTATGTGTATATTATATTTTAACCTGTATATCTTATCAACAAAATTACATGGATAACAGAACACGTTTTAATTAAAATGTACAGTTATTTTGCGTTGAAATCAATTTGATGCCCTCTTCAAAAATGAGTATATGTATATTGCTTTTTATAAAATATATCTTTTATAAATTTGATAACCCACAAAATATCTGATAAATACCGATACAATTATTAATAATATTATTACAAGTATATAGTCATTGGTTATAGAAACATAACAAAATAATAAAAGTATTAGTGCATGTAAAACATTTTGATTTGGTAAAGGTATGTGTTGAATTATGGTAGCACGCTCTTTTAGCTCAAACCTGTGCTGCTTTTCTCGATCTCCATTTTTCAGTTGCACCAACGTCGTTTGGATTAACTGCCTCGTGTCACGGACTGCGGTTTTTGATGTACTAAGTAGGCCCACATTAGCAGGAGCCGTCTGACGCGGTCACGCCACTGCCTACGAGGGTCCGCTGCGAAGGTAGGCTCATCGCCATTCGATGCAAAAATCCGCCTGATACAATTTACGCTCCTGCCTACCAGGGCCTGCTTCGGTGGGATGGCGGCATTCATTGTGCCACAATATTCTACATAATTAACAGCCGTACGCAGACTGGCACAACTGCTCAACAGGGGCCGCAATCGGGCGGTAATATTAAATTGAAACATGTGAAATTGACATTGTGTGAAAACTGTGAAACGTGTGAATTGTGTGAAACATGGTATAGTATACAGACCCCGTCACGGCTGTCACTAAGCCGTGCATTTTCTGCCAAACCTAAATAATCATTCTTATCAGTATGAACGAAATAAATGCATACATGTATCCTTTAGATAAGTGCCATTTACTGTAAGTCGTTTTTACATGTAAGAAAGAAGCGTAACATGTGCAGTCTTGATCTTTTACTGTGTTAGTAGTCTCAGAAAGAGAATCCATGGTCAGGTTCTACAGTGTGACAGCTTGGAAAATTTCTGCGTCCTTAGAATAATTACAATAATAGCAAAGTATGAAAAATTTACGTTAATGCCCGTTCCTCAATCAATTACTTTGAAAACGACCATGTAAGTACGTTTTTAATGGCCATTGGCATTTATATGCCACTATTCCAAGGAACCTAACTTTGCTCTTCAATATGATTTGATAAATACTGTTCACACCTGTGCAAATGTTCAGGCACTCCGACGAAAATAGTCAGCCTATTTTTTTCAGTTCAAGTGACTTGCTCATGGTTTAGGATCAACAATTATCTTTTTCGCTAGTGCATCTGAAAAAACGGTACCAAAATTGCAGAAGAAAATACGAAGTGGGAACCTACGCCGGTAAAATCACGAAAAATACAAAATTGAAAGTAAATGGTTATTTTGACAAAGACGGCCAACGACGATTTTTGAGCCAATATCAACATTTGCTAAAGAATTTCAACTGTCAGTGTCTTAGTTTGAACACTCCTAATCATTTGCCACACTTTATTTCGAAATATATCTTTTCCGTAAATGTGCATTTTACAAACCGCCAGCGTGTCCTTTTAAGGGACTGCAAAGTTCCTCGTCTTAGTTAGACAAAAGTACATATTCAAAAGTATATACTCTAAACACTAGGGTTTCTACAAATTATTCATTGTTTAATACGTGATATAATCTGCAAATTTATTGGTTGTGTTTTTTCTTTCGGTTTGTCCATGATTAAATATCTTTACTGCCATTATGGTTATTTCATCGTTTTTCTGTGTGTTAAGCAATTGTGTGATCATTGATATCAATATTTCACTTAATTTACATTAATTGCTTCATTTTCAAAATGCTCGTCAGAAAAAATGATTTCATTGCGAAAGGCGAAAGTAGGCTCATGGAATGTGGACATCTAATACTGGAAACATTTGTATTCACTTCTCGATACAGATTGACTCAAAGCCTCTTCAGGACAAATAATTGCTGATTTAGTCCTGTTTTCCATGCGTTTCTTTACACTGATAGTGATCTAAAGGACTATCAATAGTATTCTGGATCTTGTTTTAGAATCTTATGAACATGTAACAATCACTTTTCAACACAACCAGGAAGAATAAACACGTTACGTTAATGCCCGTTTCACAATGAATCCGTATAAAAACAACTATTTAGTACGTTTGTGGCGGTGATAGGCATTAATATGCCGCTTTTGCCAATTTACTTTGAACTATTTTTTATCTTAAGGAAAAAAGAGGTAACTTATTAAAAATGTAAATTATGTTAGCTCTTATGCACAGTGTGGATCAATTTCTATAAAACCTAGCGGAGGCTAAGCGGAAAAATGTACACTACACTCGGTTACTTAGCGACATGTTGAGTAATTTATAGTTTTTTCAAAAATCGTGGGCAAATGCTGAAAATGGACAAAGTATTGTTTGTTATGACGAGAAGCAAATTACGTTTCTGGTCCAGAAAGTTGTTTATATATATATATATATATATATATATATATATATATATATATATATATATATATATATATATATATATATATATATATATATATATATATATATATATATTAGCGATTCTCAGAACTAAAAACGCATCCTCTCAAGGCTAAACAATTGTGCAGAAGTTTGTTTACATTTCAACAAAATGTGGATAATGTGCTTGCAATAAACAAAATGGGGGGGGGTTAAGGAACAAAAAATCGGCCAGGAAACGTGTACAGTCGAGCAATAACCATGAAGTTTTGAAAATAGGAATATATACAGCAAGCACAGTTACAACAGTTACAACATGCATCGATTTGCCATATTTGCCGAGAAAATACGAAACATTGTGGATAAAATCAACACGTTTATTTGTAAACATTGCCTCCTAAGCCACAATCTTTTCAATACCTTTTTTATCTTTAAAGCTATGATACCTTACTAAGATGTCGATCGAAGTATATGTTTTTTGCCACATACTGGACGCATACATTTTTCAAAATTTTAAGAAAAAGTCCACTTACCAGGCAAAAGTTGGTACCTGAATCAGTACTAAATCCGCCATTTTGTTTGCCATGAAACATTGTTCTCACTTAATGTTTGCATGAAACGAAATCACGTCCTCCCCCTGGTTTTTTTCTTTGCTCGCCTGCTGCGCTTCCCCATGGCAAGGGGAGGCCGCATCATTCTGAAAAAAAGAAAACATTTTGTTTCATTAAATCATTGACCCTCTTTATTGTGCCGATAAACATCGTTTTGCTTCAGTTGTTCGACATCAAGGTTTATCACTGAAGTATCCACTTTAACATATGTCTATCAATATGCATTTAATCAAGTTTGATAATGAAAAAGACGAAATGGCAACGTTTACTTCAATGAACGTTTGTTTAAGTTACATTAAATTGTTTTAAGGGTTTTAATTGAAACACAATAAATGTGAACTACATGTGGGTGCACTTCTAACCTACTGACGACACATAAACTCCATTTTTGTAAAAATATACCAGACAAGCTTATGAAGAACATGCAACGTGTTGTTGGAATCATGAAGTTTTCTTATCAATAAATTGAGTGACATACTTAGCAGTGACATGTAGTTGTCATATATGTATATGTCTTTTAATTCCTGTAAAACATAACCGATGCTCATTGCAAAACAGGTTCAAAGTGGGCTCATTGCAAGATGGAGAGAGGTCGACAATTGTTCCTAAAAAAATCTGCTTTTCGTCATAACCAAATAGGTTTTGCTTTTCGTCATAACAAAGTACAAACATTTGATATTTCTATATACTGTATGCCTTATTTGTAGGTATGTATATATCTTGAGGATAGAATATGCATTCCGAGACTTCCGTTTTAAGGCAAACATGGTGAATATATATATATATATATATATATATATATATATATATATATATATATATATATATATATATAGAGAGAGAGAGAGAGAGAGAGAGAGAGAGAGAGAGAGAGAGAGAGAGAGAGAGAGAGAGAGATAGAGATATATATATATATAAACAACTTTCTGGACCAGAAACGTAATTTGCTTCTCGTCATAACAAACAATACCTTGTCCATTTTCAGCATTTGCCCACGATTTTTGAAAAAAATTGCTAAATTACTCAACATGTCGCTAAGTAACCGAGTGTAGTGTACGTTTTTCCGCTTAGCCTCCGCTAGGTTTTATGAAAATTTATATAAAAATAACACACTTACAGCGATAATTCTTTTTGAGTCGAGCGGTATTTTACTTCACGTTAAAACTAAATGTGACGTCACAAACCACGTGGTATGTCCACACTGTACGCAGATGTTCACGCTTTACGACGCAAGCTGTCGGTGTAATTCTTCCCAAAGGATACAGAAAATACCATATTGTCTAGACAACATCACCGTATCCGGACCAAAGTACATATTCAAAAGTACAAATTCGAACAAATGTGAATGTTCATATTGCTAAATAAATTCTATCTTTGGTATTTTATCAACAATGAGTGCATATGATTTAATACCCTTTTATGTGTGTGTCAGGTAATCGTGCGATTCTTGCAACCGACGTCAACATGGACATATCGACACATAACAGAACGTGTGCTGCTTTATGAGAAGATAAAATGTCCCATTTGAGTAAATAATCAATACCTCTTTTCACCAACGTCTTATATTGAATTATCTCATAAATGACGTTCTCCACTGAAATAACGTCATTGTGTTTTTTTTATTATAAAAAAACTTACCGCACAGGAGTGATATAACCACATGCAATATTGTTCATATATAACTAGGGAATTAGGTAACCGCATTACAGAAAAATGTATGCAATCGCGCTGTCAAACAAACGTCGACCGAATGTTTTGTCGACGACAAACTGTCAATAGATTGCGAAGGTACTGGTGTTGATACCGAAGTTGATTATAGTGGGTTTTCAAAATGACACATGGTTGAAATAAAAGGCACTGAGTTTGAAGTAGAGCTTTAACATGAGAGATTTTAACACTAGCAAAAGTATCCATTTTACATTGCAGAAACAACAGTTCTTGTACCTCGAGATATCTGGTTCAATAGAAATCCTGTCGGTGTCAACAAACTCAATTCCACAATAAAATTAATGGTAAACAAGGATGGGCTTAATCCAAACATACGACTCTTTAATCACAGCGCCAGAAAAAGAATGACAACAATGTCTCTGCAATCTAGATAATGCAAATTTCATGACGCAAGAACATTGCATCTATTAGCAACTATTGCCACATAAATCCAAATCAACACAAAGAAATACCCAACATTCTGTACTCCACGAAAAACGCGTGTACTTCCATGTGAAGTGCTTGGCAGTTCGCCTGCAATGTTCAAGTTCACACATAGTCACACATAGTTACAGATTCCAGATCAAATATCAGAGGCAGAGCCTCTTTTTAATCATTTCGTTTTAAAATGAATTTGTTTAATACATCCGATATAAAATGAACCGTAATTTAGGATTATTTATACATATAAAACTAGTCTCGCTCTCTCTCTAGTGTGTCGTGACGTCATAAGTAGTTTTTAAATTGTGCGCCATTTATACGGACATTTCACATATGTATATGCAGGTACATAACTTCCATTGTGCAACGTTAATGTTTCGCATATGAATAAATTAAACTTGAGCGAATTCATTATGAATACTTAAAATTGTTTTCAAGCATAAACTCAAACACATTTTTTTGTCAATGCGTTATTGTCTATAACATTAAATTTGTATTTAAAAGCCCAATTTAAACTCTCTTTTTCTTGCGTGTGAAAAAATTGTTTGTCCAAATATTGAATTACTTTAGCTATTTAGCATTCACTGCAAGACTGTTGTAAAAACCCACTAAGCTATGATAAGTAAAGTACTTTCTAAAACCGAACGCTTAAACTGCCACGTGATTCCTGTAAATGGGTAATAACACTGAGGACTACCATCCCCAAAACTATTTCGTTAGAATATGCAGTGCATTTTGACTATATTCAAATTGCATTTAAATGTTTGTGCATAGTAGCTTTAATGGATGCATGTGAAAACTAGCATAATGTTTTATAGCCAAATATGAACGGAATCCATGGATCTAAACAAAACTAAGCATTAACATAAAACAATAAACAGTTATCATTTAGGTTAGAGCCTCTTTAATAACAGTGAGTAAGATTGGCAACACATATATATCCGCATACATTGAGATATGGGTGATATCATTTTTAACGAAAATTTACCAGATATTTGAAGCTGCACTCTAACGGATTGAACGTTTTGACATTTTTTTAAATATTTTGTCTAGGAACGAGCCAATTTTTACGAAAATCCATGGAAACCAGTTATATAAGACTGCTGACAAAAAAAGTAAGATCGCAGATTATTATATTTAAGTTCAAAAATTGATGTTTTATGCAATTTTCTTAAACTGTAAGAAACGGTTTAAGCCCTAAACATTCCTTTTTTAACGGAAATATGAAAATCTACGATCTGATTTTTTTGTCAGCAACCTTATATCATTGGCTTACAGATGTTTACGCAAAAATTTGCTCTTTCCAAGACAAAAAATAAAAAACAGTTATAAAAACGGTAAATATGTGAGAGTGCAGCTTTAACAAAAAGAAGTTAAGCCACAGTGAAAATGAAAACAGCATTATTTCACTCAAGTCTCAAGCCAAAGGGAAAAAACGAAGTTATCATTCACCGATATTTCATAAGTTGAGGATTGTAGGTGCAATACTTTTGGAGGGACATGCGGCACAATCAGACAATATTTTACTAGGTCAAGGGCGATTATTGTCGTTTGACTGAGAGAAATATCAAATGAGTCGCAGGTGCACAACAGCTCATCCTAACCAACATTTAAAGTTTGAGAAGGGTGGGGCAATAGTTTTGGAGATACATATAAAATCTCTTTTTGTTACGGGACGTGACCTGACTCGTCGAATGTAACTCCTATATAGCCCCCAGATATATCTGTATTGTGATTCAAACAAAAGCAAAATCAATGAAACTTGACCATTTTCTCAAACAACTATACTGTAAAACTTTGATTTTATATGAGGTAAAAACCCCAGCTAATCTCAACAATGACCACAACACATTACTTTTTTTATAGTTTTGTATGCAATGTGAAACATTCAACTTTAAAAGGTAAATGCCCTGCGCAATTTAAGAATTACGATTTAACTGTGGATATTCAAAAAAAGATGGTAACGGTCACATAAACTCAAGATACATAGCTAAACGCCCAGTCAATGTCTGTTTTAGAGCTAAAATACTTACGCTTACGTGACTGAACAGCAAACTAATATGTATATATTGTTCGTAGCATAATATTTGGTAATTATGCATTACACATTAGAGGATTAAACCAAGATGAATTTGGCAGTTTGATGCAGGGAAATCGTTGATATTGAGCAAAAGTACACAACTGTCAATATAACCTCATATTCAATTTCCAGCCTTCAAACAGTAGAAATAAAGGTTTCTCTCCTGGAAATCTTTCACCGAAATATTTCTTACAATTTGAGGATATTTTAAACGAACTTATTATATGTTCATTAAAGCTACACATTAATGGATGAGGATATGACTGAAAACACAAATAGAACAATTTATGTTTTGTTTTCGGCCAAAGAATACCTTTTCTGATATATCAATATATTTTAAATTCACCATAGAGTCGAAAAGAGTTCAAGAGATTATCTCTATGCTATTTTTCGCGAGCATATCGAATATGTTTATTCATATAATGACAGATATGATGAAAAAAAGAGATAATTTTTGTGCTATCGTGAGCATGATTTGGTCTGTAGGTATCGGTATGTTGTTTCGATGTGTGTTTTGAGCGTGTTTTGGGTTAAAATCAGTGCTCTAAAATATACACTCTACGAGTTCCGGAATGGCTGGTTTTCTCACACCTCAATTTAGTGGGTATAACTAATACTATTAGAGCCGGAGATAACATAACAAGCTTTGCTTTTGTTTTATGTCGTTTCAATAATAATTATATATAATGTTTGCAATAATATGACACACAATGTTGCGATGTTAAACTATTGAATATGTTCAATAAGATATGTTTTAACTAACTACTTATATCAGGTACATAATTATTGTATACACTGTATCACAAATTTCGATTCGAGCTGATATGGGACTTTATACTTTTCTACTTTTCTTTGTTTACCCAACAACGCAAAATTACGCTCTTGAGTAACACTTTTCTAGCGACGGATATTACTTACGTTGTAATTGTTATTTTTTCCTATGAAATTCAGTGCGAAATAAATCGGTTTAACTGCATTACTTTGCATCATACATTACAAACTACAGATGCATCCCCAGTTGACCAGCATTTGAAGGGGATCATGTTTAGAGCCACTTGTTCTGCCTGATTGATATGTCATGATAAACCATGTAATTTCTTGAACCAAAATATATCAACAAAATAGAGACCTATAGTTTCATTTGTAAGATAGTGTAAATGCATGTAAATATTACCATCCAACTATTCATGTATTCATGAGTTTCATCAACGTCTGGGAAAGATTCAACATGCATAAAATCCATGACACTTATAGTGCTTCACAATATAATTCTGACGTATAGTGGACACTGACCTGCATTTAACATTCATGTTTAATGATACAAAGCACATTATTATAATATCATTTATGCTCATTATATACAAAATTAAGATAAATGATGACGACAAAAAGACAAAAGACAAAAGGCAGCCCAACATTTAAGTCTTAAATTATCTTGTTTCATAATACACCAAATGAAAGCTGTAAAAATCATTTTAAAAAGTATCCCAATCAGTCTCAAAACAATGTCAATCTCGTTGGCACGATGTTGGGCGAGAGTGTGGTCTTAGAGAGTAAGACACAATCGAACAAATTGTTATTGAACTTGTACGTACAAGCAGAGGTTGCAGTTGACCCCTAAAACTGTTTTTAAAATCTCTCTTCGAACGTTTACCGGTAGGATCACCGATTCTCGCACAGAACGTTTTGCTCGTGAATATAAAGTTGGTATTATTGGTCACCTTGCACGAACCTATTTATAACTATATGACGTAGGTCACAAATTATCGTTGTGTAACCACTTTAAAACTTGTAAGCAGTATACATAGTAAGAAGTTCACACGTACACATACATGCACAAGTAGTGTTTAATAAACTCGTTTATGGTAGTGCAAAACCTTATTGAACGAAAAACTACACGTTACAAATGTTTGTCAAGTCGTTATTAGATAGTATTAAATCTATATAACAGGCATGCAATTTTTGCGAAGAAGCAAAACAGTATCCCGTAAATAGATAGGTAGCAGATATAGAACTTTTTACAATTTTAAAGAAATAATGCACCTAGGGCATATTTTTACAATGTTTTCCTTCAGTAGTAAAATTGTCCAAGTCTAACTACTATCCCTGTATTTGACATCCAAAATACGATCGATTGGCGTCAACTTATTTCTTGAAATCATCCGATAGAATGGTAGGTGTTTTTATAGTCGGTTGAAATGGAAAGGTCGAAGCAAAGGTCTAAAATGCTTTTAATAGAATGTCAAATGAAACATTTGCAGTATTGCTCTGTTTATGAAAATGGTGCTGAACTAATGTCTTTGTCTAGAAACGTGTACTTTAAAATAATTACCTTAGAATTCATTGTTTATTATAGTCGTTTGTCTTAAAGCGATTCACTTCTGTCTGAAAATATTGCTTTGGCAGATAAATCATTCAAGGTGCGAACGAATCCTAATAATCGAAATAAAAGTAATATAATGACGATTTATTCATATCATTTTACATCGTACACAACATATTTTGAATTAATTCATGAAGAAAATTCGGAACGTACTTAACCTGACATGACCCGCCCACTGAAAATTCGACATTTCATGTTCCATGAAACTAAGTGCAGTATAGGGTACATTTGTCAGAAATTTCAATTCAAAGAAAATGGGTCTTAAAAATAAAGCTTTTGTTTCTAATTACAGGAATGGCAACGTGTGACAAATTATTAATACATGACTTGTGTATAACACGTTTTTAAAAGATTGATAATTTAGACATAAACCCTGACTTACAAGATAAACAATTTCAATTCAAAAATTTGCAGTTGAGTGTACACTGTACATGCAGTTGACCAAACAAAATCCCGAAAACTGGCAGAAATGACGCACGAACGCATCATAAATTCAATGTCTTGTATCGTTTTCTTTATTATTGGGTGAACATGAACCGAGGGAAATTGCACAAACAGCAGAGCATAACACTTTTTTCTGCTCCTTAAGCAATTTATAGCAGATGAAGTCGCCTGTGCAAAGCTTTCCAGATTATGCCTTTAATGAAGTGAAAAAAAATCCATTACAAAACCTGAAAACTTGATGGCATAGAGGTGACGTACGCGTTATTTTTTTACATCAGTAAAATGACATAAACTGATTTCTGCAATACGTGCTCCAGGTTTCTTCTAAAAACCACAAGACAAAATAAAATCGTGCCAACAAGAATGATTAATGCAGCGTTGAAATAACTTGTTTCACAGTCGTTGTAAACCAATAAAGTTTAAACTTTTACAAATTAAACAAACTCCTTTCTGTGTTCATTGCCGCGCAAATCGTTTAAAAATTGCTTAATTGCAAACAATAAATAACTGCTCTTCATGATGATAACTTCTCTGTAATACCGTCATGTAATGAGTTTTCTTGCCCAAAATAGCATATTCTACCATTCGAATAAATCAATCTATGTTGCTGCCTTTTTCTTAGATCAACATGTTGAACATGGGAATTGCATTTGTTTAAATGTTTAATTCTAAAATTACACTATGAACTCAACAGTTGTACCACTTTTTAGTTACCAATATTTAAAAGTACTGTAAATGCCAACCCTGTGGTCAAGTTCCATTATATATTGTAGAGAAACGTTATGTCAACTCGGATTATTTTTCCGATTTGAAGATTCTATTAACTGTAATACAAATAAAAATAATAATTGCTTAGGAAAGTCTTTTATTACTGATGAAATTGACTTAATAACATATACCAAGACAATCAATATCCGTTCCATTTCGTTTTTATGTGAGTGGTGGTAATTCGCATGACGTTTACTCGAAATGATTTGATTAAGCAAATATACAATGTCAGTAGCTGTCCCAAGTATTGCATATTATCTCATCCAGATTTTACGTAGCATCAATCTCAAACAATGGGAAAAGTTTCGTACTGACACGTTTTTGTTTGACTGTCTAGCCAATTTTGTAAAAAGTCTATTCTCTGTAAACTAAGGCCGATGACCCCTACCTAACGCCCCATTTGTGGTATGCCATATTGAGGCTTTTTTTAAGAGTACTCGGGGCTTAACAAAGTGAAACGTGGTACGCAAGAAACTACACTTTGGGCATTTTGGGTACACACACTCGTAAATAGGTAAAAGATTATTTGGAATGAAGGATTGAACGGTACGCAATGAGAGATGGTGGTAACAACAGCACTACTTGCAAACTTGTAACATTTTGAAATGGGTTGGAGCACAATGCAAAATAGTGTGACTTTTGTCAGAAACTTCATTTTGCTTCATTTCGATTTATTTGAAAACAAATGCAGATTACGAACAAAAACAATAGGGTTATAAGTACTACGGTTTGATCCGAGAGGTTGTATTCGACTGGATTTGTGTTTTTTTCAGATTCGGATTATACGAGTTGTAAGCAGAAATAAATAAAAAAAAAAACTGAATACATCTATAAGAGTCGAATATGACAGGATCAAAATGCAGTACTGAATAATAACTCTCTTTATATATATAATTTATATATGCATACATTTCGTTAAAAATGGTGTTGTTGTTGCTATTCTAAATGTATATACTCTTAGTATGAAATCTTCTTTTGATCAGAATTAAATCGATCGGATATATGTCGCTGTGTCATTTTACGACCTTATTAAAATAACGTTCATCTATTATCGAAATAAGTATTCAATCTTTTATTGCATTTCATAATGTCATTTGTCCCATCATCAATCACACGTGTAGTGCATTCATTAAGGTCTTCGATTATTATTGCCAGAGCGTTGTCTATTAGTTAAGGTAGTTTATACCTCTAACAATATCAACTGCTTATAACCCATATTGATAAGCATGATAATAATATATAGTATACAAATATAGTGCAGTCTTTCCGCATTCTATGAACACTAAAACCTCATCCGGCAACATGTATTTGTGGTGTTTAAGTTCTGCGGGTACTACATTTCTGCAATACAAGTAGCTGGGAAATGGGATTGCTTTGTGATATTCGGGTCATCACTAGAGCAGGTGAACATGTGCTTTTTTACTGGAAAAACATGTGAAAACTGTCATATATCATTAAATACACAGTTTTATTTAACTCATCCAGGAAATCTGTAAGTTAGCTCGCCAAAGGCTCGATTACTAACATGATTTCCTGATCTCGCTAAATAAAATTGCTTTTTTTGTTTATTACATGCTTAACCTCGTTTCCGGTTTGATGAAGCCATAACGTATTTTTCTTAATTACACATGTTTAATTTCCCATAGCTCTGTTTCTATTGGTCAGGAAATATATCACTCAGCATATTTCATAACAAATTGATTGGCAAAAATAATTGCTTAATTGTCAATGTAATAGAAGGTCATAGGGGATATTTTTTATGTAAGGGTAAAATCGTATTTATTTCACGAGTGTTATTGATAAAACATATATTTCAGGAGTGCCAGTTTTTCTATGATACTATCTCACACTGATTTCAACAAATGTTCTTTTTATTTTATGGTTTTTGTTAAAGTTTTATTGGAATATTAATTACTTTTCTAAAATTAAAACTCTTTTAAAGCGTGTTTGCTACGCCGCTACCTGTGGTATGCACCTCACTTATTCAATATTTTGATCGCTGATTATGTTGCTGTCATTTCTATTTCTGGCTCTAGCAGAAATGGTTATACATGTTTTTAATCGATTATTATTTACTCGTGTTTTTATGCAAACATTCATCAATGAACTTCTAAAAATGCATCCATGTTCCTAATTATAACAGTAAATGCACAAAAGTACTTTTAAATTTAACAAAGATTTTGTTGCAAGATGCATGGGTATTCAATCACCATACATTGTCAGAGATCAGTCTGGTTGGCTTAAAAACCATTCGTTTTCTAGATGAATGGTAAAGACAATGTTTGGTTGTTGACAAATTTTCAGACCTGGATATATCAGTTAAATGTCGTGTGATTTTCCGGGAAGTTCGCAATACAAAGTCGTACAAATTAAAAGTATATTCAAATTTTGATAGATGATGTCACATCGAAAATGATCGAACATTAAGCTTCAAGTCAAAGGAAACGTTAACTGGTTCAAAAGTTATGTGTTTGGTTTTGAACAAGGGTTAGTTACTACACTAGATTTTAAAAGTCCTAAAGTTGATATGTTCACTCCTTAGTTTGAAGTGAAATAATCAGATTAAAAATTTCACTGTTGTTAATTCACTGATAAAACTCCTAATTTCATCACAAAGCATGCAAGAAAAACGTTTTGTCTTACTTTGCATTTCTGAAGATTTATTTGAATACAAAGGTGCATTGTCGATTTAAGTCTTAAGAAGAAAAAATGTATTTCGTCTTGATTCATTGATATTCTTTTTTTAAAGACGATCGGTACTTAATGTGTTTGAACAAAGAATGAAGTCATGAACCGGATATGACGTGAAAATGTAAAAGAATAGTGTTTTTGTTTTAATTCTTACTGGATATTATCTTAGTATACTTTCATTTTATAAACCGAAATTAGCGACCGGATAAATCAGTTGTTTTAAAAAAATTCCGGGTACAAAGGCTCGCTCACTTACATATTTCCTGAACTTGATGAATAAATGTGTGTACCATGCAATACGCATATTTAAAAGAAACAGTATCCCGAAAATGGCTGATGAGATAACAATTTTAACCATTTTAAAGTAAAATAATTAACGTCTATGAATGATTTGAGACTGTTAATAGTGCACATATTTTATAATACGATTGATTGGTTTCAACTCATTTCTTGACAACATCAATTAAAATACGCCAGTTAAAATGATAGGGTTAATTTGGTGCAGAACTAATGATTTTCTCTAGAAAATTGAACTTTTATTGCATTGTTTAATAAGTCAACTGTTTTAAACAAATATTCGCTTCCTTTTGAGAGATACACTCAAGAACGCCAAGACATGCGATCCCTGGTTCAATGCATTTTTTCCGAACACAAGGGCCGTATTACAGAAGTCACTCATTTTTATTTCTTTCACAGGTTATCATGAATCGTAAAATCTAAAGCGTATAAAATACACTCATACATTACTTGGGATTTTAGCTATCTTTTGAAATGAAGCAAGAGAGGTAGTTAGTCTTTTTTGTATAAATGTATATTTGCAAACATTTGTAGTTGAAAAAATAATCCTCATCTTAAAAGTCGATAAAAAGAAACATTAAACTATCAAGAATTCAAGAGGAAATAAACGGTTGATTTAGATATCTCCAAAATCCTAAAATCCCTATATGTCATGCATAATCTATCTGTTTCTTCCATGCTGTATGGACGTTTTTACAATTAAAACTTATGTCAGTATTTAGTGAAAACCCTACTTGCACGACAACCATCATATAGGTGAAATGCTAATACTTCTCGCATTCAAAAGCTGTAAAGATGGAACTACACATGTCTAAACGCATATCAACACACCAAACCAGAAGACGCAAACAAGTGCAAGACATCCGCGCCAAAACAATGTGTCTTCCCCATCCGCGCCAAAACAATGTGTCTTCCCTTGTCCAGTATGTTGCGAGAAATAATGAGTGGTACTGGAGGTATAAGAGCGATATGTTACATTTAGTGGAGTATGGAGTAGATACAGATACATCATATTCAGCCTATACAACGTTTCGGTAAAAAAAAATCTGTAAACTGACAATCTATATATACGAGTAGTTGTATTACATACTTACAGAACATACATTGAACAAAACGCTAAAGAGGTGATAATTAATAGATGGTCCAATTTAAATGTTTAAAGGAGGCCTTTAACTCCAAAGTAAATGTTGCATACTGGCAGGATATCAACTTTTCAAAATAGTTTACACCTTTACACATTGTTATTAGGTTGGGATAAAAAAAATGAATGAGTAGGAGGGTATATAACGTGTAGGCAGTGAGTTGTGGTGATGTTGAGTTAGTCTGCCTTATCATTGAGGAATAAACAAAATGAATATGGTTTGAATGCTTTGTCTATTCATGGACCATACATCTCAAACAAAATGCGAGAACCTCGGCCACTATCTCTTTGGATCAACCTGTTTTTTCAATGCACAATTTTCCAAAAGTTCACCTGAAGTTAAATTCAAGTAAAATTTACCTTTATCCATGTATCGGTTTTACGAAAATACACTTTTAGAGCTCTTGCCAAAAAATAATGGTTTTTGTATCTTATATCACTCAGTTTCATAATTTATGTATCATTTAATAAAAGTATAATGTTTTCTACAATACAGCCCTACTCAAACTTATGTAATAAAACACAAATCTGGACTTCTCAAGTAGTAATACCCTTGAATGGCACGATGTCCTAAAACAAACCATTCTACATGTAAAACAATGTTCATTTTGAATAATATGGAGAATAAAGAGCGCGTAGTAGTTCTCTTTGTTTTGATAACTCCATTAAATCTGGTTTTTCATTAGTACTCAGTAATTGTGTTCATGCATTATAGTAGACAAATATATGACAATGAATTTCTTTTCGAGTTTAAATCATCGTTTCCCTACTTGCATCAACAAATTATTTTAATATTTTTTATATAAAATTCCCTTTATTGATGCACAGCGGGGAACACTGTTAAATTTAATAAACAACAAACAAGTTTATATCTAACACAAAGTGAAGCAAAAATATCAGTACAGTATCTTAAAGCTATTTCAAACGGTGTGAGGTCAAGGCTTTTAATCACGCGTAGAATTCTTGGTGTATTCAATATTTATTATAAATGCTTATAAATGTTATTGGATTTTCTTTTACACATTAATGATGAACTAACTAATATATACATTAGGACCGAGGTCCTTTGAGTGTTTATCGAAGGTCGTCAAGATATTATGTCCATCACCACTGTCATCGAATTGTGTAAATGTTTGGATGAGAAATGCCATAATAATAGAGAAGACCACAACCTCAGAACGAATAGTGCTGTCAGACTGTTAATTGAACGTGGTCGAGATATGATGCTAATGAACTTTGTAAACGAGTTCGGTAAATATTTGATAAGATATGTTCATCTAAGAAAGCGGATAAGGTCAATGTTGACACTTCAAGGGTCATTAAACTAGAGAAAATACTAGGATCAGACTGCTTATCGTACACCTATCAAGGGTGTCTAATGGAATCTTGCAGTTGATCAAACGTGATCAGAATATTATACCTAAAAGCAAAGTCACCATGTAAGCTAACAATTGGATAAGAAATGCTTAAGTTAGAGTTAAAACAAATACATTTTGTCAACACCTAACAAATCAAGGGTCAAAACTCTTGAAATACGTGATTAAACACAATCAAGACAGTATGCTAGTTAACATATTGTCCAAGTTCAAGAAATACTGTATAACGAATGCCTAGGTAAGAAAACATAAAATGACGGCCATGACGAAGCCGGCCAACATGATCGCTATATGTACGCCATGCTATGTAGTCGACTAGCATCTACACTGATCATGTGTAGAGAAACTTTTAATCAAATGCGAGTTGTGAAATCCAAAAGGTGATAAATGATGAATAAAACAAATTTTATGTCTTCAAGGTAATGTACAAAAAGAACAGTTTCAAAACTGCACGATACATCAAAATTTCATACTATAAACATCCTGATATCTACCACCTAATAAACAACTGTAGACACGTTCCAAACACCGCATCACTGTGCCTGTCACATGGAGGAGATATTTCTTGCTTGGAAAATAAATCATTGTGCCAAAAACTGACAGCCGAGTCAGTCGTCATAACTCTCTGTTGAGCAAAGTGTTAAGAGTCTAATGAAGCCTATTATCACGTCATGAAAACCGCCTTAATCTTCCCCGTCTAACTGCAAAGAACATTATTGGCGTGAAACATTATTCAAATCATTTGAAATGATAATAAATAACAATTTGTAGAATATAAATTTACGATGGTATTATTAATCAAATTGTATTACTTGACGCGTATGTGACCTATTATTTAGTACTGTCCCGCGTCACATAGTTCGCTCTAAAGCAACTACTGTTAACGGCAAGTTTGATCATCTGGTCACATCATATTTCTTCTGTACAACTACTTCAAATGATAAACCGCGCAGTTTTACCAGTGGTATTGCAAACATCGGCGTCGTTTGTCTAACAATTAAAAACTATTATTATGCGCAGTTCAGTATCTAAAATGTTTTGAGGACACCATTTGGACGCATTGTTCCAAAATGATTTTTGTTAAAGCCGCGATCCATAAATGATAAAACAAACATAAAATGCAAGACCTTACCGATGAAATTTCTAAACTTAGATCATGACAAAAAGTAAATACCTTCAATGAATTCAATCCTAAAAGCATTTTCATGGTCTGTATTGACTACTTGCTAGTAGAAAAATGACTCGTTTTCGACAAAATCAAAATGTACTGACACATTTAAATGGCGTTTTGATTTTTTTACAATCTTCAGGCTTAAACATGTATTGATTAGGTAATCCTCTGTACAACACACTTAATTTATTTCTTTTTCAAGCTATTACGAGATATTTTTGAATAAGATCATTTTTAAACTGCTATTTACGTAATTGGATGTTTGAAGCTAGTTTCAACAGCGAACAATGTATGACTTTATTCTATAAAATACATAGCAGCTTAATACATTGTTTGCTTATATCACAAAATTCTTTTTAAAAAGGTTTAACATTTGGACTTCTTCCGTCGTTGAAAGTTAGATGACATCGGAATGACCATTATATAAATTCAAAAACGGAGTCGGGCGTTGCTAATCAAAGAAGCAATTTATACACTAAAAGGTTGCCTTTGGCATTTCAAATTGTTGACAGAATGCATGAATCTTTTTGGTACAAGAAGCACCACTTCGTAGCTAAGGAGAAACGATAACATCTCATTATGTTGGTTCAGATATTGAAATCCTGAATTGCTATAATCTATCCAGTTTTATCTTGAAATGTCAGACTGAAAAGATAATATCGTGAATTACCTAGCCTTTAAAACAGCTGCTCTATAACATTGCTTTACGTTACCAGGAGGAACAGACGATCGCGACTTGGTATGCCACGATTAGCACTCATTTATAAAGACACTTTGCCTACCTAATGACCAGTTGGCAAACATGGACTCTCTGTGTCATGGGACGATATCAAGAATTATGTTAAGGTTACAACTGTCCAGTGTTGCAATTTTGTGTGTTCAAGGCGACCCGGCCATTGGCAATGTGAATCACTTCGTGACAAAGCAAGAGCTTGTGGAACGTTAGTTGTTTCGCAGTGGTACAGCGAATCCAAAAAGGAACCACAGACAATTGAAATGGTTGGCCCTTGGATGGTTGACTAATGATTATATGGTAACTCAAAGTGTTGGATCTCATCTTGAGTGAAAAAACTCATCACAGACGGAGCTACAGTTTGATTTTGACTGGAGAATACTACAGTTGAAGGTCTCATTCCATTGAAATTATTGCGGAAGATATTTCTGAAACCACTATTTGGTGATAGACTGGGCACCCTTCACATGAAGACTATATTGATGTTTACTACTGTGGAAAAACAACAATATCATACAGTGAGGAACCCAATGTCGAAATCTTTTCAGATGGTCACAGCGTAGAACTTTCCCGCATTTCGCAATAGCAAATGTTAGCTTGAACGGGAAAGATTCACAAGCACGAAATACCCCAGTTGGTTAAGTGGTTTAATTCTGTCGGAGCTTATTTCGATTTAATTGACTTCGATTACTGGTAAGCGTTTTCAAAATATAGTTGCGGACTTCAAATATTCGTTGCCATCGTTGAAGTACAACATTTGTTGTGTTTTTATTCAAAAAGGCCGGAGAATACATCGGAAAATACTACAGAATCTTTCTTCATATATTGCAACATCCGGATCAAATGACTTAAATTGATGCAATTCTAATGCTGGGCGATTTTCATCCTAATTGTAGATATTGAGGGAGATGGTAGATCCCACATTAAGGCAGCCAAAGTATCCGATCCAATTATTCGAGCATCAAGGTGCATCAAACATGGCAGAAAATAATCCCAAATAAATAACATAATTGTATAGCTTTAGCAACAATAGAAGTTCGATAACATTCAGACTGAACTATGCTTCGATGCTTTATTGTAGTGGACAGTTCGTAGATTACATTCTTGTGAACAAATTATCGGGAAAATGCCGGTTTGGCAGATGAGTTTCGTCAAGAGGTGTGAATATAGACCTCCAGTGAGTGATCTTTACGGTCAAGTAGTGATGCTTTCCAACAGAACATGTTCCATTCAATTATCGTAACAAGTGTTGTCTGCAGACGCCATGAACTGCACAGTGTGCCAATATTTCTTATTTATGACATGTTTCGCACTGTGCCCCATGTAAAACATGACATACAAATATAAATCGGGATATATAGATGGATATAGCAGTTATATAATCTATCCGTTTATTTATTACCTACGGTTCCGTGAGTACCATGCTCTTGGTTTGTCTGATCAAATAAACGATCGATTGAACAAAATATTGGAAAATGTTGAAAACTCGGTTGAAAACTTCAGTTGCCAATAGGTTTCAAGTTATTTGTTTGGATATTGACTAGTGTAAATCGGGTTATATGATTTCGCGTGGCAGTGTTACAAGTCCTCTTTATTTCTGGCAGATGTGTAGATAGGTTCAGAGATGTTAAAGCAATGCAGCTATTTGACACTGTACATTTAAAGCACTGTACATAACAGTCAATTTATTCGCTATATACACAATACATATCGTTAATTTATTTGTGAAAATCATTTTGTCATTAACATTGTCAGTCAACATTTTTATATCAATGTTATTGTACTGGAAAGTATATCAAACATGTAACTACCTATGCATTGAATGATGGCTTAATCTGCCAAACTGCGTGAGACGGCCACTATCCCAGAGCAAATAGTGCTTAAAAAGTTTTCTAAACTTTGAATGTATATATCATCATTATTTACATGTGAACGTTGATGCTGTTGGATTACTAGTATCATGTAATAATGTGTATACATTGTTTTTTGTACAATATTTTCTATTAAACATTTCGACTTCATGTTGATGATATTTTAAAAAAGACAAAGGAACACACCTTTTATCACTATTTTCTCATATTAAACACTGAAATAGTCAGACATACACTAAAATAACAAAAAAAATGCTTCTATTTAGTTTTGTAATGTAAAAATAAATGATATTAAAGAATGTTTGATCACCGATTGTTTTGGGAAATAAACATGACGTAACGTTCATTCAGTAATTTAAATCCGAATTTTCAAACTTTTTCTTCAAATTTAATGATAGATCACCTTCTTCTGTACTTAACAATTATAAACGAAAACAAATGATTGAACATAAATTCGATTTTTTATAATATATCTTATATCGATTCGAACTGTCTTACTTTGTAATAAGAACTTCCCGAATAATTCACAAGACAATTAACGGATAAATAAACTAAAATACCCAAGTACACGTCAAATAGGTCAACAACGCAGTGATGTCTTCATTCATCGATTTCATAATTTATTTTACGACATGTCTACATATTCAAACGAGTCAGACTAATCATTGACATTGTAAATGATTGAATCCCCATGTATCATGAAATCATGAATTATGAAACTCTCTCTAAAACTTGGAAGCATGTTTTTGATCCAATGCTAATACACATTTGCTTTCCTTTAAAATATTCATTCATTGAATGGTAACTAGAACAATTTCGTCACAAAATGGCATATTCAACGTCATCGGCGATCAAAACTGTGCGTGAGGGACGGCCAAAGCGTAGCTGTATAACAAAGGGGGTATTCAAACGAGAATAGTTTTTTTTCAATGATAGACTTATCTTAAAAAGTGACAATTATATATATGAACAATTATGTATATGAACAATTAATTCATTTTAATTTTATAAAACAACGGGAACCACGCAGCGTACGCAATAGCTTAAAATTAATCTTTAACAAAC
The DNA here is from genome assembly GCF_026914265.1 of Mya arenaria. Lineage (NCBI taxonomy): Eukaryota > Metazoa > Mollusca > Bivalvia > Myida > Myidae > Mya > Mya arenaria. Next base: position 27,692,609 of record NC_069136.1, on the reverse strand, counting down.
ATAGATACATCCCTAAATTAAATTCTTATTAAAAATTAACATATTTTGTATGTTAATGTTCTTACTGTTAAACATTTCCAAGATAAAATTGATAAGCCTTACTAACAGTTAACAGGGCAAACTGTTAATGGAAAAATTAAAATTCCGTAGTACCCCCATCTTCGTCTAACGCAGCCCTATTCATGTGCTCACACAGAGTAGCCATCATCTATGTAGAAGTAGAACGCGGAATAAGTCAAATGTTTAACCAAATATACAGTTAGAGGAAAACCTCATCGTCTTAGATGTCGAGCAATGCCACGAGTTAATTGAAACGTTTGACAGTGGCGTAGCTGCCGTTACGCACAATACGCCCGTGCGTACAATTCGTCGCACAAGTCAGAAAATATTTGGGGCCAAAAATGCAATAAAAACTGAAGGATAAGGGGGTTGAAGCGTTTGCGGGCCGCCTATTTTGAATAAGTGAGACAATAAAATCTAAAAAAAAATCCTATTATTCAGTAAGAGCCTCGTTTACCGTTTAGTTGATGGAACGACGTATCCCTTATTGTTCAGTCATGAATGAATCGTCGATTAATACTGAATATATCCGAACGATGTTAACAAAGCGGCCAGTTTCAAAATATCAAACGCGCTTGAACCTCCTCATCTTGACAAGTTCAAAGATAATCTTTAAACAGTTGACAATGCTGATAAACTAAACATCTAAGCAGCAAAATGGAAACATTTCTATGAGTTTTCTTTCCCTAGGAGGTACGTTTTGTTTAGGTTATTTGTGAAGCATAATTAAATGTGTAGTGCCCCGTAGCATTTGATATTAGAGGACGATAAAGCACACTTTGAGATACATGGGTCCAACATGTTTTGTGTTTTCCGAATATTAAGTGAGGGAAATGTGTGATGCGGAATGAAATGGTGGTGTTCGAAGGGATTTTGGTGTTTTGGGAGGATATTTTCACCTGGTAAGTGTGTTATATAAATTATCTCGCAATATAAATACGCCTACTCGGAGGCCACACGTGAAAGCTTCCCTCAGTTCTTTACCCTACGTTTCTAGAGGCTTTAACAAAAAGTGATTGAATGTATAAGCTGAACGATTGCTTGTTTACAAAGTGAGAGTAGGAAATTGCATGACTTGAAACTGTGTTTTTAGTCGAAGTGTGCCTTTCTTTTACCTGTTTTAGCTATTTTTCATTGATTTTGTGTGTAATGTTTCTTTACGACGGCTAGTGCACTTATATGGGCATTATACGGCCGATTTTTGTATGTTTAAACACCTTTAATGTTGAGCAAGGAAGTTTTATGCATTTTTGTGATATGCAGAATAAGAATAAGCGTGCGTTAATAAAAGTGTATTTATAAAAAAGGCAAATTGTTACCCAATAAGAACGTACCGCGTATTGTTTATGCAAAATAACCTACCAGATACACGTGTATACTGTTCTTACCACGTGAAAATATCCTCCCAAAACACCAAAATCTCTTCGAACACCGCCATTTCATCCTGCACCACACATTTCCCACACTTAATATTTGGAAAACACAAAACACGTTGGACCCCCAGACAAAGCCGTTTCAGACATACCATTTTTGAGTTGAATATTCGTTGATTAAATGCTGATGATCCTGTACTAAGAAATTTATTTTGAGATACAGTATCATTCTAACCTATGACAAAACCGAGAGCTCCAGGGGGGCGGTGCCCTCTTGACCCCCCATTATAGAAACAGTATTTATATCCCTGTCACAAAACCAAGCCGCAAATGAATAATACAAATATGTTTTGTTTAAAAGATCATCTTTTACAGAAACACGTAATGAAAGTTAATTTTGTTCAGCGATACCAATCCTAAGCCAGTCGACGATTAATGTGTCCTGTTTAAGGATGACTTGGAGCGGAATATATCGAGTAGGCTACAAATGAAACTTAGGAATTGCCCTAGGTTTTCTAGCGAATAGACTATTCTTATGCATGCCCGCTGTAAAGCTCTAATACACAGGACGGGAGACAACATTCCATGGTTTAATCAGTACTAAACACTCTACGTCTCCAGTACTGACATCAAATTCGTGTACCAGCCGAAGGCTTTATTACTGGTACCATTTTTATTTTCACTGCCTAGCAAAACAGCACACAGTAGACGATAATCGTACAGGATATGAAATTTATATTATACCTCCGTCAGAAAAAAATGTATTTTATACCAACGTTACAACATCCTTATACCTATCAGGCATCATGTAGCCTTTACTAAATCGGTCAACTTCTCGCGCAATAATTAACGATACATTTTCGTTTTTACTGAAATGCAGAAAAGCATAACCATAAAGCGAAGCATGTGGAGACACTTTCACAAAGGAATATCCTATGTGAATGATTATTTCCACGAGACATTGCAATTAAGTATATTTTATATCGCATATCTAACATTTAAAGCTGTAATTGTTAAAACTATTGCAACTGTGAAGTACTATCAGATGACAATTAAAACAAGAAATACTGATTTCGGCTTTACTCAGTGTGCACATTGAATACAATGACTACGTGTAATACTAATGTCGACAACGGTTTCAGTAAGCGTGTACCTTGGATACCTACCTTACATTCCAATGCATGATCAAATTTAATGGAACGCAGAGAAAACCCGATTTATTTCGACTCTTTGATTATTATCGTCTTTGGTATGATCCGGTCAATGGCGGATGTAAACCAGTCACACTGTTCTTGAGACGAAATTGCACACACCCTCAGGACACGGAAGACAAAAAAGATTTTTAATTCTGTAAACAACACTCTTTTTGTTTCCTTTTATAGATCGAGTATGACTCGACTCGTTTAAAATCCACGGTAAAACGACCATGTTTTCTACAAGAAGACAGCGTATACAAACAGACAATGATATCAACAAGACCATGAAGGAAACAATGCCGGACATATGAAATTTACAAGGCAAAGGACGCTTTTCCATTATTGTCAAAAAATGATATCAGATTTCCCCGATAAATATTTTAATATTGCACCTCATGAGAAACGGTCAACTGATTGCACTAAAGTCATATCAAGGATACTGTTCGATATTTGAATGCAAAGCATCAAAGACGTTGCGAATGTTTTTGAAGCAAGACTAAAAGAAAGCCGGTGCATTAAATCAGGATACCTAGTTTTGGGTACGTGGATATAAGCATTCTTCATTCAGTAATCGACTTGACCTTTGACCAACTTACATAACAATAGTAAGGGTACTGGATTTGTTTGTTTACAATTATAAAAGTGAGATGGATTTGAACACTGTACACAGTCATAATATCAACTAGTTTTCCCAGTTGTACGGGCAATCCACTTGCGCAGGGTTTCGCTAGTTGACATACATCTGTAAAATGGTTAATTCTTTCAAGAGCATTATTTACTGGCTTCAACGCGACGTAAATTACTCGAGAGTGTGTGACGTTCAAACATATCGCACTCATTATTCATTTATTATGGAGAACTAGCTTTTGAAGTTTAAAATAAGATCACAAACACTGAGTTTGCTCTGAGTATTTTAATCCAGTATTCAAGAAACTTAGGCATAATGTGTTTGGATATGATTTCTTGAGCATTTTGGAGTTAAAACTTTTAGATTGTCAAGAGTTGACCCAATTCTCATGCTTGTTTGAAACTGACCATTTCTCATCCATCCTTTTCAAATTTCCCAAATTCAATAGAACTGTTTACCTGCAAATAATTTGTGCAGATTTTACCAGACCAAGATTATCAGATCGTACCATTCACTTAACTGGTTTTGACGTTGATTTTTTCAAAGTTATATAAAAGTTCGTCAAATTATGATTTCATAGAACACAGAAAAGAACAGAACATTTATTTCCAAGAATGTCATAGACCCATCTGGCAAAACATGTACAAATACAATGGCGACAAAAGCAGTCAAAACGCAATATTTACACCTCAACTTCCATTCCTTAGATGAACTGCCTTTCGGCAATTGCGTTCATCAACGGATGAACGCAACATCTTCAGATGTGTTCGGATCGCAATTCATCTCATAACAATATACATGAAAACTATTGATCTTGTTATTGTTTGTATATTCAGAATGTCCCGTAAAATATAAATCAACATTTTGTAAAGTGTTAGGTTCTTATATTTTAAACGTTTTGTTGCCAAAAGTGTTTCAATTTTACGTTTAAAAGTGATTTCAAGTGGTTGATCTTTTCCCGCGTTATTGCGACGTCATTTGAAACAAAATGTTTCCGGTCATCTTATTTACATAATGGGTAAGAAAGAATTACTGAAAGGTAATCCGAAATGAAATGAAGTATTTTTTTAACGTTTCTTGAATAAAATAATGAACTATTAGTGTAAATATAAGGAATGAATTGCGGGGATATCGGGGATATAAACGCAATTGGGCTGGTCAAAGTACGCGTGGAGTCCTTTGGACTCCACACACTTAGACCATCCCTATTGCGTTCATACCCCGATACTGACATCAACCCCGCAATTCATTCCTTAAATAAACACAACTTATGAAAAAAATGATATAAATAAATTATGATAATAAATACATAATTATGCAGATATAGAGAGGTGCACTTATAGTTAATATTTATCTTTGTCTTCATAAGAGCACTTGATTCAGTTACTGTGTACTACTTAACAAACAAATAGATGTCAATTACAACAAACCTGTACACATTACATGGAATAGAATAATATATAGTGTTTCTTAATTCAAAAGCTTTAAAATATATATACACATTTTCATTTTTCAAAATAGCTTCTTTATTGATATTAAAAAGTTCCATTAATGTATGCATATCAAATCGTACATATGCAACAAGTGATATTAACGTTATTTTTGTTAGCCTTTTGGTGATGGCAAACAGGGAAATAGTTTATAAAATTGTCCAAACTTTTAAAAATTTAAGAAACAATCATGATACGAAAGACTCAAGTAGAAGGTAAATTACCGATAGAATAGGTTTTCTAAGTCATTTGTGACATTTTTACAGAAATATGCTGAATGCTAAGTGTTTGGTAAATGACAGAAAATATATATAAGTCATTCTCGAAACATAGCTGACTACTAACATATATCACTTAACCAATTTATTTGATAAACGTCTGACACTTCGGATATATGTAAAAGTATAACCTTTTTCTAATAAACAGTTAGTTGTTGTTTTTTCCCAAACATATCTTTATTCAAACTCTTGCATTTGAGTGACGTGTGTATATTTGATCAAGAGGAAGTAACTACAATGGGTTATAAAAGTAGTTCTAAAAAGTTGATAACAAATGATTAATCTGTATCTGCGACATAAAATGAATTAGGCTTGGTCATTTTAGACTAAGAGAGAACATTTAAAGTATAGAAGACAATGGCTTAACATTAAAGTCACACTCTTATTCAAAAACAATACATTCACATGTATAGCAAACATAAATTTTGAGCGATAAACCTTAATTTTCTTACAAAAAATATGCATTAAATTTTTATGGAAAATTTTAATAACTGAGAGCAGAATTGTAACCCAGCTGAAAACATAAAATTTTAAATGATTGGTGAATGCTCAAAGATTTACTCTACTCTACTATCGTCTCATACGGTAGAAATAGCGTGTTTTCTGCACTTTTCTTTCAAATAAAACTAGGTATCCATCATTTTCGAAATTTGTTCCTTCCTTTTTGTATATTAAAACAATTTTATTAATTTTGGTAAATCTTATTTGGGAGTATGAGTGAATCTTAAAACCGTTAAAGTCAGGAACAATAAATGCATTTAAACAAGCACATTTCTTAATACTAAATTAACAAAGTATAAGAAATAAACGTTATTGAAAATAAGCTAAAGAAAATTTGAGTTTAATATTGAAAATGAAATTACGCAGGCTCTTCTAAAACCATGATATATAATTATATAGACCCTCCAATCGTGACTTATCAATTAACATTTATACTCTTGAATGAGGTAGGCCCCGATGGATCGGATACAAAATATGGCTTTATTGTTACAAAAACATAATAGGAAATTACAACTGATTTTCTGTTTACTTGCCATTTATTTCAAGGTTATTTTAACGCCAAATGGATACCAAAGCAACAAATTTGGAAAATGTTTTGATTTGAAGATGTTATACCATTTTCAAATTGTATTTAATCACGGTAGCACGGTATTCCCCAAACAAAAGGATAGGAACAAGATTAATGGATACAATAACATGCATCACATTATCTGCCTCTTTTTGTTCAGCTGATCTGATTATTTTATTGGAGAGAAAAAAACATGTAAATACTTTTATCCTTCAACATAAAGTGTGGAAAATGTCTGGATAATATCTATCCTTGTAGCATAGAATGCACCCTTATTCCCCGTTTGATTGAAACTATTCATCGATGGTAATGCTGAGTTAAGCACTCTGTCCTTAGCGGTAAATTAACACCGCCGATAGCGGTATTCATCGAGACATATCCAATGATCCTGAAGGATCATCAAAGAAATAACTGCAACACTTTACAACCTCTAAGCTTTGTAAATTGAGCATGCTTGATGCTCATGTTCCTATATCTTCATCCTCAAGGAATATGCATCGTTTCACATCAGTCGTTTTTGGTTTCCTATTACTTATCAATTATTCTTACTCATTTAACGTATGTCCGTTGTGTTGGGCTATTGTTTCACACAATTCATTTAAATAAGTCATGAATAAAATACATAGCATGTCAAGCACATAAATACACCAAGTTGAAACACATGTAGACATTAATTGTGATGTTGGGGGTGAATCTCATTTTCTTTAGGTGTACATATATTGTTTGATGTGTAAATACTTTTTTCATTAGATATTTAAATGTCAGATAATGAGCTTTCATAAGATGTGTGTTTTAAGCGAAATAATGTGCATATAAAGTACAGCTCTCATCTGATAACCGTAAAGAAGGAAAATCGTACTAGTCGATAACGATATTTTTTTTAATTTTAATTACCTTACGTCTTTCTTGTCGGAATATAAATTTAGGATAAATACTACATGACTTTGATGCTATATCAACCATCCCTGTTCAAGTACAATGTTGTACGTGTATAGGCTGGTGCAAGAGGAGTCGCTCAAGTTAAAAGAGCTCTTATTTGTAATGATCAAATTATCTGTGTTTGACGCAGCATCATGTTATTCCTCAAAGACGTAAACAATTTTCCAAATATGAAAAGGAACCTTACACTTACGTCCAACCCCGAACCCAGCCATTTAACATTTATTTACAGGAATCTATGACGCATTTAATATTTAACCAATTTAGTCTTGTAGCGGCAAAGTAAAAGAAAACAATTAAGTTTAACAAATGATAAACGGCGTATAAGCATGGATGTTTCAATAGCAATTGATAACAAAGAACGAAATACATGCAGCTGTTTACTGACTGACAAACAAATGTATATATAAATGTTTGACACATTGTTTTTCGCAAGATCGATTGGCTATAAATCCAAACATACTACCCGGTTAAATAATACTGACTCTTAAGATAATTTAAATAATGAATAGTACCTATACCGAATGATAACACTTCATGGCAATAAAGCATTAAGCGTTTCGGCACCCAAAACTTTAAAAAGCCATGGTGTTAATTCCCTCTCAGATCCCCGATTAAAACGACTAACGTTTACAAGACAACTGTTGATTTATAAGGTCAAAATACACTTATTATAATTTGAATTGCCGAACTTCTGTGCTGAAGTAAAATGTTTTAGGTGTACCACTGACAATATTGTATTTCAACACTCTTGAGAGCGGACAATATGAATTTAAGGCAATAACTACCGATAGAATTGTGCTATCTGTAGTTTTTAATCGTTTTTAAAAGATGGTGGAATGTTGCTCCACAAATTATCTTACAAGTATACTGTAAATAAGAAAATACGAACAATAACAAATAATCCCTGCTCGTTATTATTTTTTGTGGCCATAATCCAATATCGAATAGTATCCTTGATATGACTTTAGTGCAGTCAGTTGGCCGTTTCTTATGAGATGCAATATTAAAATATTTATCGGGGAAATCTGAAATCATTTCTTGACAATAATGGAAAAGCGTCCTTTGCCTTGTAAATTCATTTCATATGGCCGGCATTGTTTCTTTTATGGTCTTGTTGATAGAATTGTCTGTTTGTATACGCTGTCTTCTTGTAGAAAACATGGTCGTTTTACCGTAGATTTTAGACGAGTCGAGTCCTACTCGATCTATAAAAGAAAACCAAAAGAGTGTTGTTTACATAGTTAAAAATCTTTTTTGCCTTCCGTGTCCTGAGTGCGTGTGCAATTTCGTCTCAAGAACAGTGTGACTGGTTTTCATTCGTCATCGACCGCATCATACCAAAGACGATTATAATCAAAGCGTCGAAATAATTCGGATTTTCTTTGCGTTCCATTAAAGGTGATCATATATTGGAATGTAAGGTCGGTCTCCAAGGTACACGCTTACTGAAACCGTTGTCGACATCAGTATTACACGTAGTCAATGTATTCAATGTGCACACTGAGAAAAGCCGAAATCAGTATTTCTTGTTTTGATTGTCATCTGATAGTACTTCACAGTTGCAATAGTTTTAACAATTACAGCTTTAAATGTTAGATATGCGATATAAAATGTACTGAATTTCAATGTGCCGTGGAGAATAATCATTCACATAGGATAGTCCTTTGTGAAAGTGTCTCCACATGCTTCGGCTTATTGTTATGATTTTCTGCATTTCAGTAAATACATTTTTCGTAAAATGGAGTTTTAACACTGTTTCTACAGGCATATAAAGTCAAACCTTGCCCGACCTTGTTCCATTTCCGCGAATAAATCGAAAATGAATCGTTAATTATTGCGCGAGAAGTTCACCGATTTAGTAAATGCTACATGATACCTGATAGGTATAATGATGCTGTGTAACATTGGTAGAAAATAACATAAATTTCATTTCCTGTACAATTATCGTCTACTGTGTACTGTTTTGCGAGGCAATGAAAATAAAAATGGTACCAGTAATAAATCCCTCGCCTGGTACACGAATTTGATGTCAGTACTATAAACGTGGAGTTTGTAGTACTGATTAAACCATGGAATGTTGTATCCTGTGTATTAGAGCTTTACCACGTGTATGCCTAAGAATTGTCTATTCGCAAGAAAAACCTAGGGCAAGTTCTAAGTTTTCTCTGAAGCTCACTCGATGTATTACACTAGACGTCCTCCTTTAACAAGAAACATTATTTATCGTCGACTGATTTGGGATTGGTCCCGCTGAACAAAATTAACTTTCATTTTATGTTTCTGTAAAAGATGATCGTTTAAACAAGAACATATTTGTATTATTCATTTGCGGCTTGGTTTTGTGACGAGGATATAAATACTGTTTCTTTAAAGTACTCGTTTTTTCCGCCTTAACTTTGGTCGCTTAATAGATCAGTTTCTCATACGTAAATCATATGCGGTGCCCGTTTCCACATGCTCGCAATTAACTGATTAAAATAACTCAGTTTATTACAACATCCTTTATGCTACGTGAGAATATTTTAAGTCATATCAAACATTTCAATTAACTCGTGGCATTGCTCGACATGAGGCTTTCAACTAACTGTATATTTGGTTAAACATTTGACTTATTCCGATTTCTGCTTCTACATAGATGATTGCTACTATCAAACAAACACTGTGTAAACACATAAATAGGGCGACGTTTGACGAAGATGGGGGTACTATGGAGTTATAATTTTCCATTAACAGTTTGCCCAGTTTAATTTAAAGCTATTGCGTACTCTGTGTGGTTTCCAATGTTTTATATAATTAAATTAATTTAATTGTTAATATACAGATGATCACTGTTTAAGATAAGTCTATCATAGAAAAAAACTATTTTCATCTGAATACGTTTTTGCTACCCACCTTCGCTTTGGCCGTCCCTCACGCAGTTTTGATCGCCGATGACGTTGACTACGCCATTTTGTGAATAAATTGTTCTAGTTACCATTTAATGAATGAATATTTAAAAGGAAAGCAAATGTGTTTTAGCATTGGATTAAAAACATGCTTACGAGTTTTAGAGTGAGTTTCATTGATTAAAATTTCTCAAATATACGGTAAGCTATGTTTATTTCCCAAAAGAATCTATCATGTCATATACTTCTCTAATATCAAATTTCTTTTAACATAACTTGCTTCTTCGTTAGTGTGGTATTCAATTTCGATCAAAGGAAAGTTGCTATACTTAATTTTAAAAGCAGTTCTGAGAGTTCATTTATAAATCTCCGTGTTTTACCGAAATGCATGAAAGAACTAGCAATATTTGACTTTTTTATCTCGAATATATGTTTTTATGGTCTTTTAGAAGTATGTGTACCAAGTTTCGTTTGTATATATTTTGTAAAGGTCTTAAAACCCATGGCCAAGATTTTGCACTACGACGCCGCGAGCGCCGATGAAACTAATAATATCACAATACGACGAGTTCTTTCATTCCAGAAACGAGCTACATATAGAGATCGTAATTTTGATTACTATATGTGATTCCTTTTCACGAACTATAAACTTAGCAATTACATTTCATTCCTCTTAGCGTTTGTTGACGTACATGCACAACAACTTTGTAGGATAATCGATTTGTGCCATTGTTCCTGGGATAAGAAAACTGAATGAAATATAAAAGAAATCTGGTTTCACAAAGGAATAAATGAATACACAGAATAAATCTTCTAACAACTAAGATGCTGAACACCTGCATCACTTAGAAAAAACAGAAGGACAAAGACCAATCCTCGAGTTTCTGTTTAACCATGAAACATATCGTTGATATGTCATATGTCTTGCGTTATGAATGATTAACTTGTAGAAAAAACTAAACTAGAAGCATTTTTTTGTTATTTAAGTGAATTTCTGACTGTTTTAGTGTTCCATATGAGAAAATGGAGATTAATAGAGTGTTGCTTTTGTCTATTTAAAATATCATCAACATGTAGTCGAAATATCTAATAGTAAATATTAAGTACAAATAATACATACTATTACATGCTACTAGAAATGCAACAGTATAAACGTTCACTTGTAATGATGATATATACATTCAAAGTTTAGAATCATATTTTACCAAAAACCTAACATTTACTCATAAGTAACATAAGCTCAAATTAGTTCAAGTGCTTTTAAAGATTGGACATGCTATTGAGAGCGTTACGGCGAGAGTCCAGCTTCTTGTTCTACAACACAAAGTTTGCGGCGAGCGTCTAGCTAAGTGTTCTACAACAAATATGTGTAGATTAGGTAAAACAAACATAGTTCTCAAATCCTTGATTTTCTATTTAGATAGTTCATTGTAAACTGTCATATTTCGCTACTTACGCATTGTACGATTGATCTTTCTACAAAATATGATCAAATGATATCTTGTAGTGATAAAACAGAAGTAACATTGTATTGAAATAATGTACTGTAGTAAAAGAGGGAACATTGTATTAAAATGACGAACTGTAGTTAAAAAGGAAACATTGTATTAAAATCATATACTGTATACTTATCAGGCATAATCAATATACATCCTGGTCACGAATGCCTACGTTGCAAAAGTATTCAGCGAAAGCAAAACACAATGTGTACTTGTAAATATATATATCGGGTTATATGATTTCGCGTGGCAGTGGTATAAGTCCTCTTTATAGCTGGCATATGTGTAATGTTATAAACATAACGAGACGCGATACACTTAAAAAAGCGTCCTTTCGCAATAGTCTTTTCAACGTATGCCTAAGTTGATAAATTCAATGTTTTACCTCATTGCACGTAGTTTTAACCATAAAAACTGCATTTAGCCTTAGAACGTTTTTCATTGAATATCAATTCCTGAAATGACGTCATAATTTAATCCCATTAATGATAAGGTGCATTTTTGAAAATAGAAAAACAAATAAGCAGTAAATTTCTTTAGGAATAGCTTCTTTCGAAAAAGGAGTACGTTCTTGAACATAGCATCTAATTGACCATTAATAGCAAGGTCGGACGCTTCCGCGCATGCCCGGTGTTAAATCTGTCAACATTGTAAACATGCTTTTTTGTAAAAGTCAAATGTGTATGTTAAATGTTTGTAATATTGTAAACGTTATCATTTATCAATAAAACATAGCTCAATTGTCATAAATAAACCAAAAATATCGTCTGCAGTCTCTTAAATGAGATGATATTGATTAAGAAATCACGCCATAACCTACGCGACCTTTGCATTTGTCCGCACAAATCTGGGAAATCCCAAGCTCAACCTATTTTCGGAAAAAAGGTCATTTATATTCTGCAATCATTTTTTTTTTACAGCAAACCTCTTGTCAATGTAAGAGGCTTCATAAGGGGATATGATGGTATGGTCCGATTACATTTCAAAAATCGAAAATATGACCTTGAAGCCCAAAATGAAAAGCCTCAACTTTGACAAGCCATTTGGACATCTAAATATAAATATGATTACTGGTGAACAGATCAGTCCATTTCTAAAATCATTTGTTTGTAATTTTCGGGAAATAGAATAGTCCAAAACGCTGGCGCAAGGGAGATCTTTTGACCCACCGCGGTGCCTCTCAATTCGTGAATCATGACTACCAGCGGTTGCTTCCCTTAACTACTCTCCATGTGAAAGCAATATGGCGGTTATCTTAAAACACGCTTGGCTACGAAAAAGCTTTAGTAAAAAATTCAATACTGAGCCCTTGTCAAGAGTTTATTTAGTTTATTGTTAACGTGAGAGGTAAATGCAAGGTCCATTGAATTACGAGATCCATGTATAACTGTTTAATTTGTTTATATCTGGTTTCTCAGCTGGATAAAAAAAGTCCACGAAAAATTTGCCGTCGAAAATTTTTACAATGACTTTTTATTTTCAGAAGGTATTTGCAAGTGTCTCCGGTGTGTTTTGGAAGCCCCACTTGTGTTGTAGTGCTAAAATTTCATTACCTTGATGCTGGAAGAACAAGGCACACGAACATAGACCCCCCCTCCCCCCCAAGATAGTAATACTAATACAGTAATAGGCCTAACATCACCTGGAGAAAAGTGAAATATGGCCAAGAATAATAAAAAAAAATAAAAATTAATTTTTATTTCCAATGTCATTTGACAATTTTATTTGTCAATTTTCATTTTATTTACCCTCTCTATCTTACAATTTTTACAACTTTGCTCTTGAGAATATATCAGAAGCCCGCCTGGAAATCGCTTACATGCGGGAGCTTCCAGGGACTGGCCCCCAGAGTCCCTAGCCAGGCTCGATCAGGACTCGAACCTGGGCCTCTTGCTTATGATGTGAGCACTCGATGAACCTTGAGCTATCAAGTATGTACCTGGTCATATAAAAACGTGAATTTTGTAAACAATATTATAGGCATTTCTTCAAAATTGGTTTATTTACCTTTCAAGTTATTTATATGTATAATGTCATCACCTTTGACTAACAGCATATAGTTTGACGCAAGCCATGATCTATTTATTGTAAGTGCATGTGAAAACAAAGTTACAATTTGTCATTTGTCTCTTCAGCTGGACATAATAGCAGAGTAAAGCATCCTTCTTCTTCCCTCAGAGATCTACTGTGCATTTCCAACAGTGGTATAGCAAATGGTGATAAATGATAATTTACCCAATTGTTTGATAAATAAATCTTTGAAATAGGCACATTTCCGAAAATGATTGCGGTTTATTAGCTTATCTTACCTCTGTGTCAAGTAGACTGGTCTCATTTTTAACTCGGGAAGTGTCAACGGAATTTTTACACTTTTATTTCCAATGGTGTAGCTGATCATACACATATTTCTGTGTATTTTAGAGCCAAGAACAAGAAGAAGTGCCGCAAAATCAGCAAGGGTTGCTTAACCTTGAGTCGTCCTTAAGTTCAAATGCAACAGTTTGCCCAGACATTGAAGAAACTCCACCAACAGTTTGTCCAGACATAGAAGAAACTCCACCAAGCCATGTTTTTCACAAGTCAAAGAAGAGAAAAATCAATGAAACATCTTCACCTGTAATTGTAAGTGTGTATTTTACACAAACTGCATGCTAATTGTGCCTGGGTAGAGAATGTAACACTATGTAGTAATTGCTGTAACCATGCAAAGCTTTCAGTATAGCCATATTTATTCTTGGAATATAATACTGTAATATCAGACATTTTCGTGAGGGATTAATTTTTGCTATTTTCGCGAGTATATCAGTCTCGCGAATTTTTATCCTCTCTAACATATTACCAAATAAATGCATTAATACCAATCTTGTGCTTCTTCGCGATATTTGCCCCCACGAATTAATTCTTATACCCATTTTCACGAATGTTGTGCTTCGCGAAAATATATGATTTTACAGTATTGTATACAGATGTTTGCACACTGTAGTGTGGTGACTGGGTAGAAAATGTAACAGTGTAATCTTTTAGGTATTGATAAGATGAAAGGTAATACAATCTCAGGGTATGCCATACGTTTCAAGTGTACCGGGTTGAAAAATGTTCATGTGAATATGCCTTGTTTTCTGAGGCAAATCTATCATCCATCTTATCAGTCAGTACTTTCTTTACACTCGATACTTTTCTGGGTGTAATTCCTTTGATGGGCATTATATTTCCGATTCTAATTGAATTCAGTAAAGCAGCAGCTTAAGACAGATTTCAAGTGCATTTGCACAGGAGTCGTGAAGAGTGGTGCCCATTAAAATTCCTTGCTTAGATACACTGTGACATACAGCACTCTTTCATTTATATATTCCTTGTTTAAAAAACTAAGGAGAGACTGAATGAAATTTGCTTTGAGCTCCATATATTAACCAGAAGTTTGTTGTTTGTTTGATTGGGGTTTATGCCGCTTTCAACAATATTTCAGTCATTTGGTGCACCTTCATAGGAACATTATTCTTGGTCAGCAGATGTGTCCTGTTGTTTTGGGGGTAAATAATTCAAAGGTCAGGTCACCGAGACCTGAATATGAACATGTTTCTGCTCAATAACTTAAGAATAATCACACCTATAACCTTCAAACTTCAGAGGGATATTAGCCATGGTATGCAGATATGCCCTGTTGATTTTGAGGTCAATAGGACAAAGGCTGAGGTACATTAGTACAATGTTTTGGGATGGGGGGGAGGCGGTGGGGAAGGAGAGATATATTTTTTTTCTAAAAAACTCCTTCCAGTAGCATTTGTTGTGACAAATGTTACATCCAAACTTATAATGCCTATGAAGTGGGGAGGCATATTGTTTACTCTAAAAAGCAACACCTAGTATTATCTGTTTGGAAAAAAGAATATATATTTTTGTGTTAGTTGCAATGCTTAATTTAACATTTTTTTGTGCTATATGTCACTTTGCTTAATAACATAAAGTAGTGTGATACATCATAGCAAAAGGGGCCATCTGGAAAATACTTTCAAATGCAGATTTCTGTAAACTTTTCTCCGTATGACTAAAACAATAATTTGCCATTTGTGTCTCAAAACAAAAAGTCATTTGTCAACAAAACGTAATTTATCCTGAAGGCCCCTTTTATATAGGACTCACATTTAAATGTGTATAACTAACACTGATACCATTCCCCCAATTTGATAGGTTATTACAGACAGCTCAGATGATGAGTTTGATGAGTTTAGTGTAAGTGGGACAGACAGATTTATCACAGACAGATTTATCTGAAATAGTAGAGTGGTATAAATTCAAAATTCTTCAGACTGAAGAGGTCACTGAGTGTACATCGATAATAACATGTAACACTTTAATTGATGACGACTCTGAAATATATGTAGATACCAAGGTGCAAACTTTATACACTGGTCCTTTGCTCAAAGACAAGCAAGAACAAACCCCTGAGTCAAGAGAAAAAGATACAGTTACTCCTTTAGTACATGTATTTTACAGATAATTCACTTTCTCAGCATTTAATTATTGATGACGAATGAGAATTGAAAACTGCTTTCACACAGACTATAATAACAGAATTTTGAAAATGTCAACTGAAGCTGAGTCATCTGATTGTACTAATAGCACTTCAGGTAAAACATTATTTAAAAAAGACATAGTAAAACTATTATAAAGAACATGGGAAGTTAGATACAGTTAAGTGGTTTATGACAGAAGATATCAGGCAAGAAAAAGCAGATAAAAAGGCATATCATGCACAAGTTGATAAGGTTTATAAAGAGTATAAAAACTTATTGAAAATATCTGGCAGAAGTTATTATCAAGACAATATAAATAAGTTTAATGTTGAATCTATAACTTTCCCCACTGTAAGCCCACCGAAGAAAAGAAAAGCTATTGAAGTTAGCACCAGAATCTTCATTTCTTAACACTCTTCAGACATTCAAAGAGGTGTCCTTTAAGTTGGCTGGTGAAGTTTCAGATCTCAGGAATGAAAATAAGACACTTGAGAAAGATAAGTATGTTATCAAATTAAAATTAAGAGCTAAAATTGTTGCAAAGAAAAGAATAGAAGAAAGGGCAGTACAACGCACATCGAGATTAATTGAAAAGAAGGAAAGGGTTTATAAGCACACACTGAAATTAAAGACTGATGAAATACAACGCCATCAAACGAGATCAAAGGTACAGTATTATAAAACTCAAGGAGAAAAATTACAAGAGAACATTTGTGGTCTGAAAGATATAATTAATGAGTTGCAGGCTACAATTCATGAAGTTGAATTAGAGCGTGATACCATCAGTGAAAAAAAAAGAAAACTAGAGACGAACAAAAATGAATTATTACAAGAGAATGAATGGTTGAGAACTTTAATTGAAGACAACAAAATAGTATCTACTTTTGACAAGCATGCAAAAAAATACCTCAGAAGTTCAAAAATGTGTCTATACTTTGCTTGACAATAATGTAAGTGCTTCGAATGTTGGAACTGTTATCAATGCTTGCTTGAAACTGGTGGGAAGAGAGGCAGAAAAAACTCCAGCCAAAAGTACTGTTCTTGAAATGAACTTACAGAGACTGGCACTAGCACATATGCAAATAAGTGATAAAATTTCAGGTAAGGATTTATGCTTAATGACTGATGAAACAAGCAAAGCCGGAAACAAGTACATGGGTTATGAAGCACGTGACACTGACGGCAAACTTTGGGTTCTTGGACTAACAGAAATATGTACCAAATCGTCACAAGATACGCTTAATGTATTCAAAGAAATATAAGATGACATTGACTACATAGGTGAAACAGCCAACACTGAAAAGTCAAAACAAATAATGAAGCATATTGTTGCTACTATGTCAGATCGAGCTGCAACTGAGACCAAATTCAACAGACTTTTAAATGAGTACAGAAATAGTGTTTTGCCTTTGATCAGAGAGGTTTATAATGACTTGGATGAAAATGAAAGTAGAACAGTTTCAGCTTTATCAAAAAATTTCTGTGGACTTCATAGCATACTTCATATCGCAGAAACCAGCAATAAATCTTTATTAAATGCTGAAAAGGGTATTTTCGGTGAAAACAATATGCCAACTCCAGACCATCGGTAGTTCAAACATGTTACTGAAAGTGGAACGACGCGTCTTATCAGGACTGCTTCCAAAGCTTTTTCTGCTGGAGAGGATGAAAAGTTGGGCTGCTTTTCGGGGTTTTCTATGTTTATTCAACCATTCCTCAGAAAGAATAAACTGCATAGTTTACCACTAAAACAATTCCGTGGATAACGGTTCAATACACTTTTTACCAATGCCGCAAGTCTGTATATTTTGCACGGACAAATGAAGGTATATTTGGAACTACATGGAGCGTCTCAAAATCGCTTACTGAAAGCTGTTGAAAAAGATCTCAGCACACAGGAATTCATAGCTGGAGCAAAATGTCTAGGATTAATTAGCAAACTGCTAACAAGCCCTTTGGGGATGTCATAGAAAACAAAGATACTGACATTATAGACATGAATGTTAAGTACATGGATTTGGGCACAGTTATAGAAGATGCAGCGATGCAACATACCAGGGTTATTGCGCGGTGAAATTTGCTTTGGGAACATAATGAAAGATTGTGAATTCGAGTGTTTGATAAAGGAATCTGAAGTTGTATGGTGTATGTTTGGTTATGCTTGAAATAATTCTTCCAGCAGTGGCAATGATTTGCAGGAAATTATTCGCTGATCATCTCCCAGGTGGTTGTCATTCGAACCTCGATACGCATGATGAAAACACTAGGATTCGGCTGAAGTGTGCTTGCAGAAAGTGTATTCGGTCAGTTGGATCAGATTCTGCGACAAAAGCCTAGCATCACCACAGTAGCATCTGTAGCTTATATAAAGTTTGCAAACAATTAAACAATGGATTGGTTATAATCAAAAGACCAGAAGGAACAAGACAACCTAATAGCAAGGGCCAGAAAAGAGGGTAGACAGCTTCTACAGAGATCAGGCTCAGAAAAGAACTAATTATGGAGCAATAGCGACAGGCGTTGGAAGAAAAACAAGAAGTTGGAACAGTACACTAGTGAAATGATTGCATATTCACCGTGGTAAACTGAAGAAGAAGTTGAAAATCAAGTAAGATCATATGAAGGAAAGACTTCGAAAAGAAAATATCTTTAAGCTCAGCTAAGATTCAGGCAGCATCTACTTTAGGAAGACCCAACTTTGTTTAACTTCATTAAAACTGTAGATGGAAAAAGGAAAAACCGGTCAGTTGATGAACTTGTTGGGAACGTGAAGAATTTAGTGCATCATGCACATGTGAAAGATACAAGTCAAGGTCAATAGCATATCCTGGTGGGAAAGCGGGTGCGACAGAAATTCCGTAATGAAGATGATCTATTCACTTGGTATAATTAGAAAGTCGTGTCACAGGTGATTTTTGTTTTCAGTACAGTCTACGCAAAAACTGTCAGTCGGTCAGTCTTGACTGACAAAAATTGGTTCGGACTGATATAAAATCTGGTAATTTGCTATTAAAGTTAGAGGACCAATCAGTCATTTTCCTGTTTTGGACTGACAAGTTTTAAAAGTTTTCGAGAAGACTGCACACTAAACTTTAATGCAGGTTTCATGGTCCAGGGGTAGAGCGTCAGATTGCGGATCCAGAGGGCATGAGTTCTAGTGATAGTTGTAGAACAGATGACACAAGTGTATATTGTCATGTGATAAACATCTATATACATGTACTTGTGGCAATTCTTAATCCTTTCATTTATAACACTCATATTTGCATGCTTCTGTAAAGCTCCGCTGTAGTTAGAGCTATACTAACAAATTTGTCATACACTATTCTGAAATATATCTACCACTGTTCAGATGTAACGCACAGGAAATACTTAACAGTCCTAAAATTCTGTCACTATCTATTTTTGTTATATTCTTTATTTTGATGTAAGACAGTTTACAGTCAAATATATTTTTACAGGTACCTGGGCTTGGTTCAATATCGTTTTCGACGAGAACAGCAGCATTGTGTATACATACCAGCTTGGCAGAGATTTAGAGGCAGGAGAAATACTTGTTTAAAGACATCAGTTAGTTTAACTTCAGTCAAAATATGCATTTATGTGGACAATATTGAGCAGGACCATAACTGGTGCCATTACTGCCAAATCTGACAGAGAGAATGCAGCAATGGTGCATTTTCAAGTATCCGATTGTCTGTAACAGATGTGTCAATAAACGTTATGAAGCATACTTTTCTTATTGTACTATAAAATACCTTTAAAATGATGTATCACAACACAGCATTCCCCAAAATTTAATTGTTTGGTCCGACCTCACTACCATTAGTAAATAATGTTAATTCTAAATAAACATCAGTGTGTAAACGACAGCACTTAACACATGGCAGTAGCATGATATTGAAACACGACGGTAGCGTTATATGGATTTTCCAGTAGGTTTTCCCATTTCTCGTATTCACTATTGGATATGAAAATGGAAATTGATAGGCATTTAATAAAGATGTTTATGTTATGATGAGGTTGACCTATATACACACTATTGGATATGTAAAAGTAAATTAATAGGCATATAATAAAGATATTTATTTTATGATTGGACGCATCGCTGACGTCAAATTTCATGTTGAGTTCTGTGTGTAAACACGTATCCGTTAAAACTGACTAGCGATGGAGACGGATGCATGTATATATATCAAACAAGGACGTCAAAAAGCGCCAATCGTCATATTCTTTTAAGTAAATGTCTCCTATGATTTAGTCTATATGTGAACGCCAATGTTTGTAGTTTATCAAACAAATCTGAACTTTACCAAGACAGAGCACGGAATTTTGATTCCGGAAATGATGTCATAAATCAACCTCAATATTGATTTAGTACATTGGCTGCAATATACACTCTAGTCAGCAGTTGATTTTTTTCTGAATGATTACGGTGTGCAATATATTAACTGTGGATGTTGGTAGGCATATAATAAAAACTAGTATCATCAGAAAATACCTAAAAACTGTATAATAATGTATTGATTGAGTAGGTTGCCTCATGACTCAGTTCTGCATGCTGCAATCCAGTTTGTAAAAACATATGTAAAGCCACTGCCAAAAATAAGTATTGGCGGTTGGCTCATTAAGCCATTGATAATTTTCAGGACAATACCATCGATATAAAAAATTTGGCAGACAATGTTAATGAAATCATTATTTTCACAAATGATTCAGCGATCTCAATTGTTTACAGCGAATATATTGACTGTAATGTACAGTGCGTTAAATTTACAGTGTCAAATAGCTATATTGCTTTATTATCTCTGAACCTATCTACACGCATGCCAGATATATCGAGGACTTATAACACTACCACTCGAAATCATATAACCCGATTTTCACTGGTCAATGTCCTAGCAAATAACTTGAAACATCCTATTGACAACCGAAGTTTTCAAACGAGTTTTTAACAAATTCCAATATTTTGTTCAATCGATCGTTTATTTGACCAGATAAACCAGGAGCATGGTACACACGGTACACTAGTTAATATATTAACGGTAAAGGTTATATAACTGCTAGATCCATCTATATATCCCGATATATTTGAATGTCATGTTTATCATCTAAGGGCACAGTGCGAAACATGTCATTTATAAGAAATATTGGCTCACTGTGTAGTTCATGGCGACTGCAGACAACACTTGTTACGATATTTGAATGGAACAGGTCCTGATTGGAAAGCATCACTACTTGACCGTAAAGATCACTCACAGGAGGTCTATATTCACGCCTCTTGACGAGACTCATCTGCCAAACCGGCATTTTCCCAATAATCTGTTCACAAGAAAGTAATCTACGAACTGTCCACTACGATAAAGCATCGAAGCATAGTTCAGTCTGAATGTTATCGAACTTCTATTGTTGCTAAAGCTATACAATTATGTTATTTGTTTGTGCCTATGTTTGATGCACCTTGATGCTTGCATAATTGCAACATGTTATGACGTCATTAGATCGGATACTTTGGCTGCCTATGTGTGGCAATCATCTCCCATCTCCCTCCATATTTACAATTAGAATGAAAATCACCTATGCATTAGAATTGCATCAAATTACTAGTAAGTCATTTGATCCGGATGTTGCAATATTTGAAGAAAGGGTTCAGTAGTATTTGCCAATGTATTCTCCAGCCATTAGAATCGCAACACAACAGTTGTTGTACTTCAACGATGGCGACCATTATTTAAATTCCGCAACTATTCTAAAAACGATCACCAGTATTGTCAATTTAATCGAAATAAGCTCAGACAGAATTCAAACACTTAACCAACTGAGGTATTTCGTGTTTGTGAATCTTTCCCATTCAAACTAACATTTGCTATTGCGAAACGCGGGAAAATTCCAAGCTGTTACCATCAGAAAAGGAGATTTCGACAGTGCTCAGTCTATCACCAAATAGTGGTTTCAAAAATATATTCCGCAATAATTTCAATGGAATGAGACCTTCAACTGTAGTATTCTCCAGTCTAAATCAAACTGTCGCTCCGTCTGTGATGTTGAGTTTTTCACTCAAGATGAGATCCAACACTTTGAGTTACCATATAATCATTAGTCAAAGGGCCAACCATTTCAATTGTCTGTGGTTCCTTTTTGGATTCGCTGTACCACTGCGAAACAACTAATGTTCCACAAGCTCTTGCTTTGTCACGAAGTGATTCACATTGCCAATGACCGGGTCGCCTTGAAAACACAAAATTGCAACACTGGACAGTTTTAACCTTAACATAATTCTTGATATCGTCCCATGACACAGAGAGTCTTTGTTCATTAGGTAGACAAAGTGTCTTTATAAGTGAGTGCTTATCGTGACATACCCAAGTCCCGATTGTCTGATAGTCCTGGTAACATGGGTAGGTTCTTCACCTTTCACGTAAAGCTGTTAAGGCTAGGTAGTTCACGATATCATCTTTTCAGTCTGACATTTCAAGATAAAACTGGATAGTTCATAGCAATTCAGGATTTCAATATCTGAACCAACATAATGAGATGTTATCGCTTCTCCTTGGCGACAGAGTGGTACTTCTTGTACCAAATAGATTCAAGCATTCTGTCAACAATTTGAAATGCCAAAGGCAACCTTTAAATGTATAAATTGCTTCTTTGATTAGCAACGTCCCACTCCGTTTTTGAATTTTATTGTGGTCAACCCGATGTCATCTAGCTTTCAACGACTAAGGAATACCAAAATGTTAAACCTTTTTAAAAAAGAATTTTGTTATATAAGCGAACAATGTATTAAGCTGCTATTTATCTTATAGAATAAAGTCATACATTGTTCGCTGTTGAAGCTAGCTTCAAACGTAAATTGCAGTTTAAAATTAATCTTATATTCATGAATTTTTCGTAATAATTTGAAAAAGAAATTAATAAAGTGTGTAATACATAGGATTACCTTATTAATCCATGTTTAAGCCTGATGATTGTAAAAAATCAAAACGCCATTTAAATGTTTCAGTACATTTTGAATTTGTCCTAAACGAGTCATTTTTCTACTAGCAAGTAATCAATACAGACCATGAAAATGCTTTTAAGATTGAATTCAATGAAAATATTAACCTTTTGTCATGATCTTAGTTTAAAATTTCATGGTATGGTTTTGCATTTTATGTTTGTTTTATCATTTACGGATGTGCCCTTAATGGATCGTGGTTTATGCGGCATTAACAAAAATCATTTTGGAACAATGCGTCAAAATGGTGTCCTCAAAACATTTTAGATACTGAATTGGGCATAATAATAGTTTTTAATTGTTAGACAACCGACGCCGATGTTTAAAATACCTCTGGTAAAACTGCGCGGTATATCATTTGAAGTAGTTGTACAGAAGAAATATGATGTGACCAGATGATCAAACTTGCCGTTAACAGGAGTTGCTTTAGAGCGAACTATGTGACGCGGGACCGTACTGAATAATAGGTCACACACGCGTCAAGTAATACAATTTGATTTATAGTACCATCGGAAATTAATATTCTATAAATTTGTATTTATTATAATTTCAAATGATTTAAATTATGGCAAATGTTTCACGCCAAGAATGTTATTTGCAGCTAGACGGGGAAGATTAAGGCGGTTTTCATGACGTGATGGTAGGCTTCATTTGATTCTTAACACTTTGCTCAACAGAAAGAGTTATTACGACTGGTTCGGCTGTCAGTTTTTGGCACAATGATTTATTTTCCAAGCAAGAAATATTTCCTCCATGTGGCAGGCACAGTGATGCAATGTTTGGAAACGTGTCTACTGTTGTTCAGTAGGTAGTAGATATCAGGATGTTTATAGTATGAAAATTTGATGTATCGTGCAGTTTGGAAACTTTTCTTTTTTGTACATTACCTTGAAGATATAAAATTTGTTTTATTCATCATTTATCACGTTTTGGATTTCACAACTCGCATTTGATTAAAAATTTATCTACACATGACCAGTGTAGATGCTAGTCGACTACGTAGCATGGCGTACAGATAGGGTTCTTGTTGGCATGCTTCGTCATGGCCGTCATTTTATGTTTTCTTACCTAGGCATTCGGTATACAGTATTTCTTGAAATTGGGCAAAGTGTTAACTAGCATACTTTCTTGATTGTGTTTGATCGCGCATTTCACGAGTTTTGACCCTTGATTTGTCAGGTGTTGACAAAATGTATTCGTTTTAAGCATTTCTTATCCAATTGTTAGCTTACCAGGTGACTTTGCTTTTAGGTATAATATTTTGATCAAGTTTGATCAACTGCAAGATTCCATTAGACACCCTTGATTGGTGTACGATTAGCAGTCTGATCCTAGTATTTTCTCTAGCTGTATGGCCCTTGAAGTGTCAACATTGACCAAATCCGCTTTCTTAGATGAGCATATCTTATCAAATATTTACCGAACTCGTTTACAAAGTTTATTAGCATCATATCTCGATCACGTTCAATTAAAACTCGGAAAAGAAATTCATTGTCATGTATTTATCTACTATATTGCATGAACACAATTACTGAGTACTCATGAAAAACCAGATTCAATAGAGTTATCAAAACAAAGAGAACTACTACGCGCTCTTTATTCTCCATATTATTCAAGACATTGTTTTACATGTAGAATGGTTTGTTTTAGGACATCGTGTAATTTAAGGGTATAACTATTTCATACGTCCAGATTTGTGTTTTATTATATAAATTTGAGTAGGGTTGTATTGTAGAAAGCATTATACTTTTATTAGAAGATACATAAATTATAACATTGAGTGATATAAGATACAAAAACCATTATTTTTGGCAAGGGCTCTAGAAGTGTATTTAAGTAAAACCGATATATGGATGAATTTTACTTGAATTTAACTTCAGATGAACTATTGGAAAAATTGTGCATTGAAAAAAATAGGTCTATCCATAGAGATAGTGGCCAAGGTTCTCGCATTTTGTTTGAGATGTATGGTCCATGAATAGACAAAGCATTCAAACCATATTCAACCATATTTGTCTATTCCTCAATGATAAGGCAGACTAACTCAACCTCAATATCACCGCAACACACTGCCTACACGTTATATACCCTCCTACTAATTTATTTCTGATCCCAACCTTATTACAGTGTGAAAAGGTTTAAAATATTTTGAAAAGTTGATAGTCTGCCTGTATGCAATATTTACTTTGGAGTTAAAGGCCGCCTTTAAACTTTTAAATTAGACCACCTATTAATTATCAGCCTCTTTAACGTTTTGTTCAATGTATGTTCTGTATGTAATATAAATACTCGTATATATAGACTTTCTCTTCTTTTTTTTACCGAAACGTTGTATAGGCTGGATATCATGTATCTTTATCTACTCCACTAGTTGTAACATATTGCTCTTATACCTCCAGTACCACTCATTATTTCTCGCAACATACTGGACAAGGGAAGACACATTGTTTTGGCGCGGATGTCTTGCACTTGCTTGCTTCTTCTGGTTTGGTGTGTTGATATGCGTTTAGACATGTGTAGTTCCATCTTTCCAGCTTTTGTATGCGAGAGGTATAAGCATTTCACCTATATGATGGTTGTCGTGCAAGTAGGGTTTTCACCAAACACTGACAAGTTTTAATTGTTAAAACGTCCATACAGCATGGAAGACACAATTAGATTATGCATGACATATAGGGATTAGGGGATTTTGGAGATATCTAAATCAACCGTTTATTTCCTCTTGAATTCTTGATAGTTAAATAGGATTTTTTATCGACTTTTAAGATGGGGATTTTTTTTTAATTACAAATGGTTGCAAATATACATTCATACAAAATAGACTAACTACATATCTTGCTTCATTTCAAAAGATAGCTAAAACCCCAAGTAATGTATGAGTGTATTTTATACGCTTTAGATTTTACGATTCATGATAACCTATAAAAGAAATAAAAATGGGTGACTTCTGTAATACGGCCCTTGTGTTCGGAAAAAAATGCATTGAACCAGGGATCGCATGTCTTGGAATTATTGAGTGTATCTCTCAGAAGGAAGCGAATATGTGTTTAAAACAACTTGAGTTGAATAAACAATGCAATAAACGTTCAATTTTCTAGACAAATGCAATAGTTCTGCACCAAATTAGCCCTATCATATTAACCGACCTTTTCTATTGGTTGTTGTTAAGAAATGAGGGAAAACAAGTCGATCGTATTTTAGCATATTGCGATTTTCACAATCTCAAAACATGCCTAGACGGCATTCATTATACTTTAAAATTGTTTAAAATATGACATCATCAACCTGCATACTGTTTCTATTAGATATGCCTATTGCAGGATACATCAATTTATTTATCGCGTTCAGGAAATATTTTAGTAAGCGAGCCTTTGTACCCGGAAAAAATTAAAACCACTGATACATCCGATCGTTTAATTCTGTTTATAAAAAGAAAGCATACTAAGATGATATCCAGTAAGAATTAAAACAAAAACTATATGGAAATTGATTTCTTTTACATTTTAATGTTCGATCATTTGGTTTTGTACAAAACAAATTACATACGAAAACAAATTCTCGAACATGAAGTATATGTTATTTCATCTATCAAATGTATTTTTAAACTGTATGACTTTGTAGTACGAACTTCCTGGACAATTCACACGACACTTAACGGATGTTTTTACTCCACCCACGGCTGAAAATATTTAAAAAAAACAACATGGTATTCACCTTTCATCTAGAAAACGATCGGTTGTCAAGCCAACCAGACTAATCTCAGACAATGAAGGTTGAATGAATACCCATGTATCTTGAAACAAAATCCCAAACTTAGAAAACTGTTTTAAATTCAATGTTAATGCATATGAAATGTTGTTTTTCTTACACGTTCGGCCATCAGTACACAACTAACTTTGTTTTTGGCCATGTTTCCATGTCTTGTTAAATTTAAAAGCACTTTCGTGCATTAACAGTAATTATTTTGAACATACATGCATTCATAAAAGTTCATTGATAAAAGTTTGCATTCAAACACGAGTAAATAATAAACGATTAAAATACCTCTTTATAACTATTTCTCTCAGAGCCTGTAATATAAAGAACAGCTACCTAATCAGCGATCAAAATATTGAATGAGGTGAATACCACCGGAAGCAGTGTAGCAAACACCTCTTTAAAAAGATTTCTTTAGAAAAATGAAATAAAATACCAATAAAAGTTCGAGAATAAGCCTAAAACAACACGAAAATTTGTTGAATTCAGTGTGAGCTAATATCATAGTAAAACTGTATTTTCAATCGTGGCGTAGACACTCCTGTAAATATTTTTTTCAATGACACTCGTGAAATAAAACACGTAATTACCCAGAAAATAACAAACATCCTCTATGCCTTGCTAGAATATTGACAATAGAGCCATTATTTTTTTCCGATCATTTTGTTAAGAAATATGCTGAGTGATATATTTCCTGACCAATAGATATAGAGCAGTGGGATGTTAAACTTGTGTAATTAAGAAAAATACTTGATGACTATATCAAACCGTTAACAAGGAACAGCATGTAATGAATGTAAAACACAATATTATTCAACGAGTTCAGGAAATATATTAGTAACCGAGCTTTACTTACATAATCTGGCTGAGTCGAATGATATTGTGTATTTTATGATGACGAGTGCCAGATGATAGTTTTCACATGTTTTTCAAGTAAAAAAGCAAATGTTCACCTTTTCTATTGATGACCCGAATAGCGCCTTAGCAATCCCATTTTCAACGCTACTTGCATGGCAGAAAATGTAGTACCCGGAGTACTTAAAAACCACAAATACATGTTGCCGGATGAGGTTTTAGGGTTCATAGAATGCGGAAAGACTGCAATATATATGTATACTATATATTGTTATCATGCTTATCAATATGGGTTATAAGGAGATGATATTGTTAGAGGTATAAACTACCTTAACTAATAGGGAACGCTCTGTCAATAATAATCTTTCACATTAATGAATGCACTACAAGTGTTATTGATGATGGGACAAATGTCATTATGAAATGCAATAATAGATTGAATGTTTATTTCTATAATAGATGAACGTTATTTTAATAAGGCCATACAGATGACACTGCGACATATATCCGATCGTTTTAATTCTGTTTGTAAGAAGATTTCATACTATATATATTTAGAATAGCAACAAAAACACCATTTTTTACGAAATGTATGTATAAATTTAGAGAGAGAGAGAGTTATTATTCAGTACTGCATTTTGATCCTGAATGTCATATTCGACTCTTGTAGATGCATGCAGGTTTTTTCCTTTCTGCTTACACCTCGTGAAATCCGAATCTGAAAAACAAATCCAGTCTAATACAACCTCACGGATCAAACCGCAGTACTTATAACCCTATTGTTTTTGTTCGTAATCTGCATTTGTTTTCATATAAATCGAAATGAAGCAAAAGGAAGTTTCTGAAAAAGGGCACACTATTTCCCATTGTGCTCCAACCAATTTCAAAATGTTACAGTCATTTCAAGAAGTGCTGTTGTAACCACCATCTCTCATTGCGTACCGTTCAATCCTTCATGTCAAATAATCTTTAACCTATTTACGAGTGTGTACCCAAAAGGCCCAATGTATAGATTCTGCGTACCACGTTTCACTTTGTTAAGCTCCGGGCACTCTTAAAAAAAGCCTGAATATGGCATACCACAAACGGGGCGTTATGAAGGGGTCATCGGCCTTAGTTTACAGAGAATAGACTTTTAACAAAATTGGCTAGACAGTCAAACAAAAACGTGTCAGTACGAAACCTTTCCCGTTGTTTGAGATTGATGGTACGTAAAATCTCGACGAAAAAATATGCAATTCTTGGGACAGCTGCTGACATTGTATATTTGCTTAATCAAATCATTTCGAGTAAATGTCTGGAGCTGTCATGCGAATTACCACCACTCACATTAAAACGAAATGGAACGGATATTGATTGTCTTGGTATATGTTATTAAGTCAATTTCATCAGCAATAAAAAACTTTCCTAAGCAATTATTATTTTTATTTGTGTTACAGTTAATAAAATCTTCAAATCGGAAAAAAATCCGAGTTGACATAACGTTTCTCTACAATATATAATGGAACTTGACCACATGGTTGGCATTTACAGTACTTTTAAATGTTGGTAACTTAAAAGTGGTACAGCTGTTGATTTCATAGTGTAACCTTAGAATTAAACATTTAAACAAATGCAGTTCCCATGTTCAACATGTTGTTTTAAGAAAAAGGCAGCAACGTAGATTGATTTATTCGAATGGTAGAAGATGTTATTTTGGGCATGAAAACTCATTACATTACGGTATTACAGAGAAGTTATCATCATGAAGAACAGTTATTTATTGTTTGCAATTAAGGTAATGTCAATGCGTTCTTTCCTGGCTTTTTTTCCAAATTCAGTAACTGTAGGCGCAGTCAGCGAAATAGCCAGATCGGTAGTAACGAAATAAATGTAGTTGACATAATTCAAACAATAATGTAAAGTAATGTAAGTAAAACAATTATGTACGGTTTTAAAAGGTACAAACATGTATGAATTATGTACAAAAAAAATAAAATGTTCATGTTAGTATATTGATTATAAAGTAGTTGTCTTACCCCCATGAAAAGAAACATCCACACATCGATATGGATTTATGAAACCGTCTTTTTAGGTTGTATATATATTAGTGATGTTCCGATGATCGATTATAATCGAAAATTGATTGGTTGGGCCTGAAATCGGCGACAGTCGATTGTATTTGGTTATAATCGATCATCGAAAAAAAAATGAAAAAAATATAAAAGTAAGTGTTCAGACGTTATCTTTAACAAAATGGCAGATGAAAGCCACAATTAGCAAGTAAAAATGAACTTTTTTTGATATAACACTTAATTACTTCAATCATAGACATAACGTATATGCATATAATGATTAAGAGCTTAATAATGTGCATGAATAAAACTTCACTTTAGGTTTTATATAGTAATTTAAAAAACCGATTGTACTATCGATAATCGGTTACTTGAGTGAAACCCATTATCGATTGTAAAATTGGAACCGATTCCCAACACTAATTATATATATATATATATATATATGCAAATATTGTTTATATATATATTGAACCAGGTCAGTCACGTGGTGTTGATTTCAAACCGATAAAAGGGTATTGAAAAAAAAACCTACATCTTTATTTCGTACATTTTTATTCGGCACACCTTTCCATAGTAATGTTCAGTTGTTAAAAACAAATTCATGGCACTCCTTGCTGCTTTGCCACAATGATATTTCTTTTATATGAATTATTAAACGAATAACGCGACAATGAACACAGAAAGGAGTTTGTTGAATTACTTATAGTTTAAACTTTATTGGTTTACAACGACTGTGAAACAAGTTATTTCAACGCTGCATTGATCCTTATTGTTGGCACGATGTTATGTGGTCTTGTGTTATTTAGAAGAAACCTGGAGTACGTTTTGCAGAAAACAGTTTAAGTCATTTTACTGATGTTAAACAATAACGCGTACATCACCTCTATGCCATCAAGGTTTCACGTTTCGTATTGGAATATTTTCACATCAATGAAGGCATAATCTGGAAAACTTTGCAAAGGCGGCTTCATCTGCTATAAATTGCTTAGGGAGCCGAAAAAAGTGTTATGCTCTGCTGTTTGTGCAATTTCCTTGGTTCATGTTCACCCAATAATGAAGAAAACAGTACAAGACATGGAATTTATTATGCGTTCCTGCTTCATTTCTGCCACTTTTCGGGATTTTGTTTGGTCAACTGCATTTACAGAGTACACTCAGCTGCAAATTTCGGAATTGAAATTTGTTATACTTGTAAGTAGTGTATTTTCTAAATTATCAATCTTTCAAAAACGTGTTATACACAAGTAATGTATTAATAATTTGTCACACGTTGCCATTTTGTAATTAGAACAAAAGCTATATTTTCAAGACCCATTTTCTTTAAATTGAAATTTCTCACAAATGAACTCTATACTGCACTTAGCTTCATGGAACATGAAATGTTGAATTTTCAGTGGGCGGGTCTTGTCAGGTTAAGTACGCTCCGAATTTTCTTCATGAATTAATTCGAAAGTAAAATGATATGAATAAATCGTCATTTTATTACTTTTATTTCAAAGTATTCTTTCGCACCTTGAATGATTTATCTGCCAAAGCAATTTTTCAGACAGAAGTGAATCGCTTTAAGATAAACGACTTTAATAAACAATGAATTATAAGGTAATTATCTTAAAGTACACGTTTCTAGACAGAGACATTAGTTCTGCACCATTTTCATAAACAGAGCAATACTGCAAAAGTTTCATTTGACATTCTATTAAAAGAATTTTAGACCTTTGCCTCGACCTCCACGTCAACCGACTATAGACACACCTACCATTTCTATCGGATTTCAAGAAAGTTGACGCCAATTGATCGTATTTTGGATGTTCAAAGACAGGTATAGTAGTTAGACTTTGAAATTTTTACTATTGAAGCAAAACATTGTTAAAATATGCCCAAGGTGCCTTTTTTCTTTAAATTTGTAAAATGTTTTATATTAGCTACCATTTACGCGATACTGTTTTGCTTCTTCGCACAAATTGCATGTCTGTTATATAGATTTTATACTGTCTGATGACGACTTGACTTACATTAACGTGTGTTTAATTGTTTACTAAGGTTTTGCATTGCCATAAACCTGTTTATTAAACACTTCTTGTGCATGTATGTGTACGTGTGAACTTCTTACTATGTAAACTGCTTACAATTTTTAAAGCGTTTACATAACGGAACATTGTGACCTACGTCATATAGTTATAAATAGGTTCGTGCAAGGTAACCAATAATACTATCTTAATATTCACGAGCAAATCGTTTTGTGCGGGAATCGGTGATCCTTCCGGCAAACGTACGAAGGGAGATCTTGCAAACAGTTTTTAGGGGCGAACTGCAACTTCTGTTTGTACGTACAAGTACACTAACAAGTTATGTTCGATTGTCGTACGCTCTAACACTCTCGCCAAGAATCGTGCCCATGAGATAAATATTGAGAGACAAATTGTTATATATTTTTAATTTATTTTACAGCATTCATTTGGTGTATTACAAAGATAGTTAACTTAAGACGGAATAAAGGCTTAAATTCTAAAGCAGTAATAGTGAATAGTGTTTACAATGAATAGCCCTATAATTTTATTTTGGAGCGATAGCCCTCAGTGTAATAAGGCAAATATACAGGACTCTTGTGGCAGTTTAAGCCGTCGGTGTTATAAGGTACTACACTAATCATAGCTTAGTGGGTATTTACAACATTCTTGTAGTGAAATACTGCTAAATAGCAAAGATAATTCACAGTTTGGTCGAACCATTCTTTCCAATTAAAAAAAGTTTA
This sequence comes from Mya arenaria, assembly GCF_026914265.1. Lineage (NCBI taxonomy): Eukaryota > Metazoa > Mollusca > Bivalvia > Myida > Myidae > Mya > Mya arenaria. Next base: position 27,660,258 of record NC_069136.1, on the reverse strand, counting down.
AATTGGGAATTATAATACAAATTTAATGTTATGGACATGATGCATTGGCCAATCATTGTGTTTGATTTTTAGGTTGAAAACAATTTCAAGAAGTCATCAAAAGATTCGCTCAAGTCAAGTTATTTCATATGAGAAACATAGAACGTTTCACCCAATGAAAGTTTTGTACCTGCACATACATACACTGTGACACAAAGGGCGCACAATCTAAAATATATTTATGCTGTTACCTTAAACCAGTATTTCAGTAGATAGACTAGTTATATATGTATAAATTAAATGATCTTTAATTAGGGTTCATTCTATTTGGAAATAATTAAACGAGTTCATTTAAAAATGATAAAACGAGGCTCTGCCTCTGAGATTTGTTGTGGAATGAGTGACTATGTGTGAACTTGAGCATTGCTGGCGAACCAAATTGAAGCAATTTACATTGAAGTAAACGGTTTGTTTCCTGATTACAGAATCTTGGTTATTTATCTGTGTTCATTTGGATGTATGTGGAAACAGTTGATAATAGATGCAATGTTCTTGCGTCTCGATTTTTGCATTGTGTAGATCGAAGAGACATTGTTTCCATTCTTTTTCTGGACGAAACAATTGCTGGTGCTGTGACCAGAGAATCGTTTGTTTGGATTAAGCCCATCCTTATTTACCATTCGTTTTATTGTAGAGCTGAGTTTTTTTGACACCGACAGGATTTCTATTGAATTAAGTATTCCGAGGTCCATGAACTGTTGTTGCTGCAATGTAAAATGGATACTCTTGCTAGTGTTAACATATCATGTTAAAGCTCTACTTCAAACTCAGTGCCTTTTATTTTAACCATGATGCATCATTTTCAAAAGCCACGATAATCAACTTCAGTAAAAACACCAGTCCCTTCGCAATCTATTGACACTTGTCGACGACAAAGCATTCGGCAGGCGTTTGTTTGACTGCACGATTGCATACCTTTTTCTATGATGCGGTTACCTAAATTGCATAGACATTCCACTAGGTATATATGCAAAGTACTGCATAGGGTTGTATTACTCATTTTATCTTCACGTTAAGGAGCACACATTCTATTTTGTTAACGTCGGTAACACGATTACCTGACACATAGAAAACAGAGTACGAAAGTTTTAAGGTATTAAATAAGATGTTATTTCTGTGATAAAATACCCAAGAATTTATTTAGCAATATATATTCACTGTAATTGCTAGATTTTGTACTTTTGTATATGTACTTATAATGTCCGAGTAATGTGATGTTGTCTAGGCAATATAAATCTCCTGTATGCTTTGAGAAGAATAACACTGACATTTTAGGTCGTAAAGCGTGCACAATAGCTAACACCATTTACACTTTTAATAAATGACTTAAAATAAAAAATAAATAATCAAAACTTAGTTGACAAAATCGGCATTTGATGCCGTAGCAAACGTATAAACATAGTTGTTTTCATACGGATTCATTGTAAAACGGGCATTGACATAACTCGTTTAGTCTTTCTTGTTCTGTTAAAATGTGACTGCAACATTTTCAGAAGATTCTCAAACGAGAAAACATTCGGAAGGAATCGTTGAATAAATCAGAATACTCTTGACAGTCCTTTAGATCACTATAATTGTAAAGAAATGCATGGAAAACAGGACTAAATCAGCTGTTATTTGTACTGAAAAGGCTTTTAGACAATCGAGATTTGAATAAAAATGTTTCCAGTAATAGATATCCACTTTCCATGAGCCTGCTTTCGCCTTTCGCAATATTTTTTTTTCTGACGAGCATTTTGAAAATGAAATAATTAATGTGAATTGAGTAAAATATTGATATCGGTATCAATGATCACACAATTATACACATTGATGAACGATGGCAAAATAATTAAAGATATTAATCATGTATAAACCGAAAAATAACTTGCAAATTATAGCACGTTTTAAACAATAATTATTATGTAGTAACACTAGTGTTTAGAGTATGTACTTTTGTCTAAATGAGACGAGAGACTCAGTCCTTCAATAGGATACGAGGTTTGTGAAATGCACTTTTTACGAAAAAAGGGGATCAAATCACTAGGCATGTTAAAACTAAGACACTGACAGCTGAAACCCTTAAGCACATGTTAATATTTGCTCAAAAATCGTCTTTGACCGTCCTTGTTAAAATATCGAATTACTTTCGAATAAGTTTACTGGTTAAAGCTTCAACTTTGTATGTTTTCTTGATTTTCCCTGCGTAGGTTCCCACTTTGTATTTTCTTCTGCAATTTCGGTATCTGCATAGTGTAAAATAATAATAAAAAAGTGTTTCCAGATGCACTAGCGGAACAAATAATTGTTGGTCCTTAACCATGAGCGAGTCGATTGAACTAAAAAAATAGACTGACCCTTGGCGTTGCAGTGCAACATTTGTACAGGTGTGAACATTATTCTACATTTTATTAAATCATACTGAAGAACAAAGTTCAGTTCAACTTTTGTTTGGAATAGTGGCATATAAATGCCACTGGCCATTAAAAACGTACTTACATGGTCGTTTTTATAGTAATTGATTGAGTAACGGGCATATACGTAACATTTAATACTTTGCTTTTATCGACGGACCTCGTATATATTCAAAGAAAGCAGTACTTTTCCAAGCTGACACAGTGTACAACCAGACCATGGACTCCCTTTTCTGAGACTATAAACACAACAAAAGAAAAGGACTGCACAAAAGGCTACATGTATGCATTTATTTCGTGTTTACTGATTAGAATGATTATTGAGGTTTGGCGAGAAATGCACGCCTTAATGACAACCATTACATGGTCTTTATACTAATCCATGTTTCACCCAATTTACACGTTCTACAGTTTTCACACAGAGTCAATTTCAGATTATTCAATAAGAAACACCGCCGCAAGCCCCTGTTGACAGGAGAATGTCACAATTAAGCAGAACAATTATTGGTAATTTCAAAAATTATTTGCCAGAATAGACATTCGATGTCCGAGATTTTTTGGGATATAAATAAGTACGTTTTGTAAGGTCAACAAAATTTTTAGATTATGAACATACAAAACTGATTATTTGATATCGAACGGCATAAATAAACTCTTCTACTGTTTGGATCGAAAAATTTCACGGACCTAACCAATTCAATGATATTCAATCACGTTCAACACTACATTCGCCAAACTAAACGTGTTTGATCTCCCAGATAAATGAAAATAAACTCTCTTTTTTTCAACTGAACTGACCTATCCATGCCCTCCCCCGACTTTCTGTTTCTTTATGTTGCGCTCTCTTTTGCTACTTCCACACTTCCAAAGCATTTTATTTTCTAACATTTCATACATTTGGCATTCACTTTTCACCTTATCCATCAAATTTTAATGATAACAAAGAACTACAAATCATAACTACATTTGCAACATTACAAGCAGCTTAACAGTGTTAGAAGCGAGGTATAGTATAAGGCTATAAGCTACCAAGCTTCCTTCGCAATTATGCCGAGATTATTTTGTTTAGTGCATACATCACTTGTTTATCTTTAATGTAATATAACCTCAGAAAACTCTTATTATTGATTATGCTTTAAATTTGTGTATGCTTCAAATGTTCTTATGAAAGAAATATTGTTTAAACCATATACACAGTAAAATCCGTCTTCCAATGTTGTTGTTTCAAATGTTAGACATATCTACATAAAACACTGTGTAATATATAGTGAAGATTCATGATGAATGCCTACCTATCATTCGCTCATACGATATGCGTTTTGCTTGCTGTTTAAAGAATAGCTTCTCCACTATTTCAATAAGATCAATGAATCAGTTTCAGTATGAAAAGAAGGGCCCATTTAAAAGCCAAACTATAAAAGGACATCTCATTAAGGTTGTTTTGCCTCAAATATCAGATATAATAAATCATTTAATAATTTAATAATATCAAGAAACGTTATATTTCGGTATGTTATATCACATAACATAACAAATATGGCCAGTTATTTAGTTTTCCTAAACAAAGTTTGTAAATTTAAAGGTATTATACCCATTGTAAGCTGTATGCAAGAACACAAAATATAATATATATGGCCGGTTGCTCAAAATTCCTACACAGAGTATTATGGATTTGTGGTTTAAACCTTGACTAGATAAGAAACAGCAGACCAAAGTGTCATTCGAGCATCATTCATACTCTGTGGCTTAAGGATTTGCCATATGTTCGGCATGCTTTGATGGTGTTCTTAAAACTGCACCTAACTTTTTGTAACAGTTACTTTTTACGATGGAACAATGGCCTCACACACGTTTAATCAACAGCCAAATGTATAACACTTGTTAATTCTTTGGTTGTGTTTGAAAGTGAGCCGAAATGCTTACTGATTTCTGTTTCTGTTACTAATATTTATTAAATCATTACTTTTAACCTATCAAATCTGTTTACCCTACAACCTTGCCAAGGTATAGCCTTTGGACAACTAGAATTAAAACGCTTGGCTGCAGATGATATCGATAAATTTATAGTTATCACATAAGTTCACATTCATGATGCATTCTGTTTTATTCCTTTCTCTTTAATTTCGTCTTTATGTCGCTAGAGTCGTTTTACGGGGGTTTCATTTCCGTTTTACGCAATGACGTGGGATTTCGATCACAGCTGAATAATGATTGTGAAATGGTCATTTGAGTAATGGCTTATATTTCTTTATTCTGAGGAAATGTGAAAGACAGACGATTCTCAGAAAAAATATTTTTAAAAAAACAAAAAAACAACGAAATATCAGCAATGAAGTTTCCGCTCTTTATAGGATGATTATAAAACCAGTATCCTTTTATTGACACACATGGACAGAGAGATTTAATCAGAACATTCGATGTATTCAAGAGCCACGTCATTTCTCTACAAGATTGGTTTTTCTTCCCATCTAATGATCACTAAGGATTCATAGACTTTTACTGTTAGATGCTCGTGTGCCAAGAGCATGCTTGTGGAACATTTTCGGAGTAATCAACAAAATTACTTTAATGATGAGTTTGTTTAAAAAGATATTAAGGCATAAACTGTGAAAAATACACATGTTTCACACATACTAGCACTTTTAAAAGCCATCATTATTTCATTAGCAATGCCACTAAGAGAAGGAGCATTTATGTAATATTTTTGTTCCGGAAATCCAATAAAAAGACATTGATAGTGAAGGGTAATTAATAGTTTGAACTCCGTAAATGTAAAGATGGTGAGTGTGAGATTTGCTGCTGTAAGCTCGCAATTGCTTTATATTATATAAATATTCGCCTCGGGTAACAGTATTTCCCTCATGTTGACAATATGTACTGTCACACTGGAAGCCATGCAATATTTATTTTATTATACCGAACACTGTTACATTTATATACATATATAAGATTTTTACCATTACACAACTTTCAAATTTAATCAATTTATTCTGTATTTATTGTTTGTTTACATTATAACCTGGCATTTTGTTGCAAATGACGTTTAGAAATAATGCAAACAACGGTTGTAACAAGATTAACAACACATTTTAATAAGCGCTTACCATCTCAGCCTTTGGAAACCAAAAAATGCCTATTTTTAGACCTTTTTGTACTTTTGGAATCTTTTTAGACTCTTAGATACTTATGAATTTCCATCGGCCTCCGTATGAGAGGCAAAAGGTTAAGAATTCAGTTTTCACTGCCTCTGATGTCCTGACATTTTATTTTTTTTTCATAGCGTAGTCGATAACTTGAACGGTTTTGTTATGCAATTTTATTTACTGTGCGGGCATCAGCTCTTGTTATTAATGCGGCCATTAAAAATTCTAAAGCGCACGCGCATCTTTTCTGCGCATGTAATATTACTTTGCCAGTCAACATTACCGGGCAATATTAAAAAATATTGACCGCTCGGGTATAGGGAATTTAACGTAGAGAATATAAGCGAGGTATAATAATGATAAATACTAGCTGACCAGAGTGGATCACACACTACATCATTCAGATCTTATCACTTTGTATGTGATAAATTGTGAATTTATTGGTACTAAGCAAAAGTATAATGTATTTTAAGATTAAAATGGTAAAAGGCTACCCATTAATCAAAATAAACTTTTAGGAACTCTCAATAACCTTACTGAATGTTTTTGCTTAACCATATAATTATATTTAATAATTATAAAAGTTGCGAAATAAATTTCATTGACAACCACCAAGTAAATGTTAAATAACTTAAATGATCATGGGTTATAAAACGCCTTTCATTGATATAGAAGAAATGGTATGTGTTAAAATAAACTTGTGTTCTGTTCTGGTCTGCTATTTTCTATACAAAACTAACTACTATTTATAGTCCATCCACGTTTAGGATGTATATCCGTTTAACATAATCTGTAGCGAAAATGCTGGTCGAAGTTTATTATCCAACCAGTTGCAGCGTTTTGCAGTGTTTATAATAATAAACATAATATGAGGAGGTTACGATTTCTTCTGCATTATGCGAGTGGCAAGACTATGATTGAGGATTTAATAAAGACATCGGTCCATGATTCAATCGATACAACGTGGTCTGAGACGCGGGTTAAAGAGTCAGTAAGCCATTCAGTCCACTTTAATGTAACCCATTAATTGACGCTTAGAACTATTACGTCCCACATTGACAGGCAACCTGGTAATACAACTTCACATAATGTACAAGCAATTTAGAACCCCTATAATTACGCTCCCAATAATTCTACTTTGCCGACATATTGTTTGCGTTAAACATATAATACTCTACACAATAAATCCATCAAAAAAAACACATTGAACTCCACAGTTCATACAATCAAACTTTTCCATATGACACTATTAATCAGGGCAACTAAAACATTCACATTATTTGATAAATGCTACTCGTACTACACCTTATTTTTTAATCTTCCAACGAGTTTAATTGATGTATTATACTATTTTCACAATGACTATATAGTATTGAAATCTTGCTCTTTCCATTAATTTGCCCTATCAAGATCAGTTAGCATTTTCAATTAACAAAATATAATAGTTTTCTTTTCTTTTTAAACACTGCATACTATTTTATTCCGGCTAAGTTAACCTTGCACTTTTCAAAATGTATTTACTAAATATTCTACATATATTTTTACTATTAAAAAAATCATACATGGGTATCGAAAATGGCCATGACCATTACACAGCGTAAAAAATTACTTTTTACAAATGGTATCTAGAGTAACAGCCTTTAACCACAAAAACGGAGCAGCATTCACAAGACCAACTAAGATTTGGTTTTGCATCGCTTAAATGGGCTCATTCATGTTATATCGGATCAATCATCGGAAATGCTCCAGTGTTAATAATAATCCTTGTAACGTACATAAAATCATGCTTTATAAAGTAGCTATATTTTTGCCATTATTTTAAAATGACTGAAAATACATGAATTAGTCGAACCCCGTGTTATCACCTGTATACAAATGAGTGTCCTTTTGATTTTGATTTACAATATTCCAGTCAAACGAATAGCTGCTGATATTGTTTTTATTTGATAACAAAAAATGTAAAATCAACTCAATTCCAATAAATTGTGAGAATGAAGAGAGTCTTTACGATGCAACAATTTTTATTCTACTGAATACATATGAAAAAAACACAACCATTTCGATAACTCCAAGCTCCAATATTTGATATAAATTGTGTTTTCTAATTTGCACGATAGCCAACATATAGCGAAAACGTTTTGCTCAAAGGTTCAGTACCGAATTAGAAATTTATGAACATTTTATTTTACGATGCTCGTCAGTCAAATTTCATATTGTTTACAAGTGCAGTGGAATTGAAAAAAAATCGATTTTTTTTTTGTGTTGGTATCTTTCTGAAGATGGGAATATCAGATACTAATTGAGCAAAAAGCAGGGTCCGTTGTAAGTACAGGTTACGACAAAGAATGGAAAAAAAAACAACCATTACTATTTCGAATAATAATAGTTACTCCTATAATCTTGTAATGTTGGCGGGAACTTATCCGTTTCCATTACTTGACTGTCTTGATCTAGATAAACTCTAAAAGACTCTATTGTTTCACTTCATTTCTTCCTTAGGTTATCAATCTCATCAGATATGCAAGCGAAGCTCACTGTGAAAAACTTGTCCCAAACCTAAAAGCAGCTGAAGAACTCTAGCAAGGCCTTTTTTTATTGACAATTATACATTGCAAATTTTGCAAATCGAATATTAGAATATTCGATCGAAAGAATTACCGAATATCTGAATATTAATTTTGCCATTCGTTTGCATCCCTACTTGTTACGGATAATTATATTTATTCGTATTCAGGAATAACACTATCGAACAATAAGGAAATAAGCGTTACGATACCTTTGAAACTATTATGTTGTTATTTCCTCTCAGATCATCTATTGCCTTTAAAAAGACTTAAGTTCAGGAAGCAACTTAATGGATGTGAAGGTATATAACATTTTAAGATATTTGGGTATGCCACTGCCTTGATTGTTATTCAATACAGCTGTGAAAGCCAACATACGCCATAACTATAATAATAAAACATTCAGATACAAAACATTTAACAGAATTATTTGTTGGAAGAATGTTATCGTAGGCGTATTTTTAATTTGTATCTCTACCACGCTGGTAGTTACAGAGGACAAATGCATGCCTTTATATGGTTCAGTTAATTCAGAGTGTATAATATGTCGTGAAGGAAGACATTATCGCTCCATAAACGCATAATCAGTCTTAAAATTAATTAATTCCACGGAATGACCGCAGTATTGTTGAAGCTCTCAGCAATAAAGCTAAAACGTTTTAAAAGGTTTTGATGGTGAATACGGTTTTTCTTTTCTTTACGAATCTGAACTGATGGCTTTAATTTAAGAAACATTTAAAGAGAAACTTAATATAAAGAACGGTTTGTTTTGAAAACATTTGAATGATATATATATATATATATATATATATATATATATATATATATATATATATATATATATATATATATATATATATGTATATATATATAGGTGAAGAGAGTTCTTGTTTGTTTAAATAAAAAGAGAGTGATGTTTTCTTTTCAGTTCCAATTTACGATGCCCTTACTATAACAATGTCTTGTTCTTGCTGTAAACTTCAGTAATTCGTATGATTGAATCACTATGCAAGTTTCACAAGCGATCACAAAACCAACCAAACATCTCCCTGTCACATAAATAAAGATACTGAAATTGATATTGATATTCCCCTTAATATCTTACAAGGACAAACATGATTTCAGATGAACATTTTAACAAAGAACGCACACCATGGAATTAGGAAAATGTCACAATAAAGCAGAACATATGAATAAATTATCTGAAGTGAAATTTTGTAACAAATCTGCTAAAGGTATCCGACCAACCAATCTTCTAAATGTATCCGACCCACAAATCTGTTAAAGGTATCCGACCCACAAATCTGCTTAAGGTTTCCGACCCACAAATCTGTTTAAGGTATCCAACCAACCAATCTTCTAAAGGTATCCGACCCACAAATCTGCCAAAGGTATCCGACCCACAAATCTGCTTAAGGTATCCGACTGCTAAAGGTATCCGACCTACAGTTCTGTTAAAGGTATCCGACCCACATATCTGCTTTGGTATCCGACCTACAAATCTGCCAAAGGTATCCGACCCACAAATCTGCTAAAGGTATCCGACCTAAAGGATGTGACTTTGAATGCCTGGTGACGTGCAACAAGCTTTCTGGACCTTGCAAAAATATAGATAGATCACTTCACGTCCAATTTTAGTCCAAAGAAAGACCAGATATAAAAAGAAACGAATATAAATATTTAATACAAGACAATCTCATAACTTTAATAATAATGTTTTCGTGGTAAACACGTTATAAACATGGCATTTACCCTAATAGTAACACAAAATATCTCGTACATATAATAAAGCCATTCGGTAGATTTGTGAACAAAAATCGTGGACAAGCGAGGCGGAATTGCTTTACATATTTAAAATTCACTCGTTATTATGGGAGCATTAGCGATAAAAACATGAGTTAATTACAAAACGAGACTCAACGGCCTTTTAACTTGTCTGTGACGTCCTACTTTCTTTTTTTTTGTAATTTGTACAGGTAATTGTACTGTGTATCGTACCTTATTCCACTAACTGTCCATTTTTTCAGATTGGACTGTCAAATATTCAAATGAGCAGTGTTCGTGTTAATATTGACCAACTTTACATAACCGTATAACGAATGTAGAGTACAAAATGAACAATGGATAATGCTATAAACATGTTTGAAATATTATGATTACTGTAGACAAGAATCGGTTGCAGAGGCGTAATAAAGCAAGTTGTGATGATATAAACAAAAGTCAATATTTTGAATTTTTTAAATCAATGTTACTGCGTTTGTCAATTTCACGGAATTAAACATTAACTTTCCGCAAAAAGAAATGAGTAACTAAAATTGTTATATTAAATAATTAAAAAAAATGAATTCACTAATAAAACATATCATCGGATTATGTTAAATCGAATATCAGAATTAAACAGACAAAATCGTCTTCCGATGTTGTTAAATAAATGTTAGATATAAAACTAAATAGAACTCTTTGAAGTCAATAGTTTAGGTAGATAATAAGTCATCGTTTGCTCATATAGTATCCATTTTACTGTCTAATCCTAGCAAAATTTCATCACTATTTTCTATTGTCTTTATATCGTCAAAACATCGACACTAACTTCCTTGGTGTTTATTTGTGCATTCGTCAAATTTTGAATCGATCCATGGAAAATTATTAAACAGAAAATTAAAAAAAAATCCTACATTGCAATTGGCCCACACCACAATGCAAACACCACGTATATGCTACCTGATACTAAAGACACCAAGTAAGCCTTGGTGGAAAAATATACTGACTGAATTATACTATATGAAACATTTAATTCGCGCATTCTTCAGAATCGATCTACGTAAAGTTAATGAACAGAAAACTAAAAACGATCTTCCGATTGTCATTGACCCACGCAAAAATGCAAACACCGAATTTATATTCATTTCAACGTTTCTTAATCTTGGAATGACAGCAAAAAAATATTTAAGTTATAAAAAAGGCGTTCTATCACATATTTAATGATGGTAACAAATATTTCAAAGTCTTTAAATTGAATTCTTTTTCACTCATTTGTACAAACAGCACTCAGCCAACTGCCATATACTCACTTTCATGAAGTTGTAAGACTTACAGTTTTGCAGAACAACAACCTTAAATAGACATGGAAATTTCTATAGGCCTTTTTCAAAGCTCTAGTTAGTATATTTTTGTCAGAGTCTAATGGAATGAAATTCTTTACATTTACGCTATATTATCATGTTTTAAATAAGTTAACGCCTCAAAACGATCCACTTCCACTATTCATGTCTCAGAGTGCATATAGATGACAAAACAAACGCTTTTTTGGCAAAACTTCCTTACATAATAGATATCTGAGCTGACTTAAACGTTATTTTCTGATATACCCTTGAACACGATCGCTTTAAAGAAAAAACATGGTTAACATATATAGGCATAAAATAGAGAAAACCACTAACTAGAAATAATAATGTTAACATTGTTGTTTAAGCAATAAAAACGACACAACATGCCATGAACATATTCTCCTTACTCCATAGATTGGCTTAAAGTTGGTTCCAATTTATTCTTGGGAATTTGGTTCCCAAAATTGTAGCAGATTATCCCCAGCTTGGAACCTCCTGTCCAACTATATAAAGCTATCTCGGGCGATATTCACTTTCAGTTATATTGCTATATACATTTACGCGATTACGAGATAATTGTATTGGATTTTTCTTCTGGGTACAATTAAGAGTTCGTGTAAGGTTAATGGAATTGAGGATGACGTACAAACATTGTCAATGGCAATGTCTGCTAAATTAAATGATCTCATTATAGTGATGGATATACGTTGATGCAGTTGTGTCTGCCAGAAATACTAAAGTGACAAACAGAAATACACTCGTCCATTATGTTTTGATTGCGCTATAAGTACTAGACATAATGTTTTCAAAATTAGTAGTCGGATGAAGCTATTTCTGAATAAAGTGTTCCAATTGCGATATCAGCGTGTTAATGATATGCACTTTAAGGATTCCTATTCGCAATGATGCAATATTTTTGGGTGCTTTTATTACGATTTGAAATTTCAGAAAACCTTAAAATATTACAAAATTTACAGTGATCAAGTTAAAGATCTTCATTTAGATGTTTTATGAGTACCGCCCCTGACGAGCTATACAGGTGAGCTTTAATATATTCAGACATGGCACACTGTTATGATGTCTTAGGTTTTATTGCTGTTATCTTTCGTTCCAACATTCCTAGACATAAATGCATTGTTGAACTGTTCGGAGGATATCATTTACATGAATTAACATTCCGGAGATCAGTTTTTTGTCTGAAATGTTGTTGTTGTATACTTTGAAATTGCAGGCAAGGTTATTACGTATTCGTTAATACAACAAACCTAGACATTTTGTGATTTATGTTCTGCATGGCTTTAGCGTACACGTGCATTTTATAATATAATAAACAAAGAACACAGTCTGGTTTAATGGGAAAATCGTCAAATCATAGGGAATATTCCTTCATCATAAAATACTATATCAAGGTAGGATTTTAAGATTACTTAGCTTCCGTTATTCTGTATGCATTATTACATAACATTACATGTAAGGCCGGTAACTCAACATTCTTTATAGTTTATAGGACGTAAACGGATTATACCCATCATAATTTAGCCGTTATACGCTGCGCGTTCATTTGAGCAATAACATTTGTTTTCTTAATTTCATTTTTTTAAGTTTTTATACGCGCAAAATTTAAACATCGGGGAATGCAGCCCTGTGTTATTGAAACGCATGGAAACTAAGACTTTATGACACATTTGTAGCGTCCAAGCGTTAAGTCATTTCTCTCCGAGCTAGTTAAATGTAAAAGTAGATTCATAATTGTCTATGCACGTGTTTTATGAGTAAGCTGGCTGCATAATAATAATAATAATAATAATAATAATAATAATAATAATAATAATAACTTTATTTAAAGAAGGTAACACATTAAGACATAGGCATTATATTATAAACAAACATAACACACGACTTATTTACAATGTGGCCTTCTGAAAGAACATACACACGCACACACACATAAATGCTTAGAATGAAAACGCAAGCATAAATTTATGTTATTTCAAAAGGGTACGTATTAAAATGTTATACGAAAACATAAAGAAACATGAATATAATACATTAATTATAACATCAATGCCGAACAATACATCAATTTGTACCTAAAGGTTAACAAATCGTATCATTAAAATTTATTAACTGAGTAAGTACGACAGTCACACATGTATTTAACACCTTACTCGAGATATATATAATGTAAAAACAATAGTCATGGCCCCAATTTCTCGAAAATTCTTAAGTACGTTAACTCAATAACATGCTCAGTAAAAATAACGCTCTCAGCTGAGTAGGTTAGCTAAATCCCATTTCTTGAACGTGCTCAATAAGCTACTCAACTGAGTAAAAATAACGCGATTATCTTTTCGGTCATTTCGGTTAAAAGAGAGCTCTTTGGTAAAAAAAAAGGTAAGAAAGTATAAAGTTCGGGAAAATCTGACAACAGACGATAGAAATGAAAAAATCTTGCACAATGGACAATGTAAGCAAAAGAGCTCCCAACTGGACAGAAGCAGAGAAAAGCTACTGCCTCGAGCTATCAGTCGAGTCTGATGTACTGTTCGGAACATTTCGAGGGGCCACACAAGGTGGCAAGCTAAAAAAAACAGCCTGGGAAGGCGTTTGTAAAAAGCTTAATGCGTAAGACACAGCCCTTTTGTTCACATTTTTTTTATCGAACATGTATTATTACAGTAATTAAATAACTATACGATACAATACACATGTTTATACAATAATTCATTATTTTGTCATATGATTTATTAAACGGTAAACAATACGGGCATGAATTTCAAACTTTTGAAAGAATCTTACCGCAAAGAATCTAGTGCCTTCTATTTTTCATTGGCTGCAACTGTATCATTGTTATTTAATTGTTAAGTCCTGGTTCACATATTTTATGTAACGTGTAAAGTTTAGTCCACCTGGTCCTTTGACGTTTATTATTTATTGTGCCAGACTCGAGACAGGGATACAGAAGAAATGTCAAAATAATAAAAAATATCCCTGATCGCTCTCGATTATTGTGGCTAGTGTAAATTTAGCTTTGATCATTGTGAAATATGCTTAAAGAATCCCGTAAAAATTGAACACACCGTTGAACACAGTTGTGTATATTTTTATCAAGACACCTTCAGCATGATTTGTTTTCACTTCCTTTTTCTAAGTGTTGGTCGATGTAAGCTTTTATGTATGAGAAATTGGTTTCTTTTCATTGTCTGTAAAAATAACATGTTAAATGTACTGGAATAACAGCAACTATTGTATTAATTGAACCAAATCTGAGAAAGTAGATATGGAAATTCAGCCCTATTTCCATGCGGTACTTTATGTTAACTTTCACTGATTATATGTAAATCATAATATCAGTATATTACAAAAATGTTAACACGGATATTTCTCAAGTATTAAATCCGCAGGCTTTAATATTTCCATTTCAAGGCATATTTACTGCCTGTGTAATGTAAATCCATTGCATAGATACGATAATTATACATAGATTTGCACTGTGTAAAAGTATGACCGTTTTCCCTCAGTTCTGACGAATGACTGATATTTTTGAAAAATTTACACATGTCAGGCATCGAACGATGACGTCATCTACACGAGCAATCAATAGTGTATTGAATGTTTTTATCAACAGTCGTGACCCTTATTGGTTTAATACATTACGATACATATACAACAACCTTCAATCGATCTATGTTTTATTTATTATGTCTTGCCATTACAGAACTATGGGATGTACTGCAATGTATCACCATTAATCGCAAGTATCACAATACCTAACCAAACATTTTCTGTCAATTACGTAGAACCCGCCCGCCTTCTTCGATAAGCGAAAGCAACAGAAGACAGGGAACCATGTATAAACATGTAAATCAAGAAATACTCTTGTTATAGGTTATCGGCCCTTAAATGGGATGTCCTGTCAAAAAGTCAACACGTCACATACATTTTCTCAATTCAATACGCTGTTTATATTTTGATTATTAAAAACATAGAATACATTGAGCATAGTTAGAAATAGCGCGGACTCTCATCTCCTTGATTCAAATCTGGTTCTCTTAATTCGCACTGTGCGATTCGTTCTAGAGTGTTGTCTGCCTTTTGTTTTTGGACGAGTGTTTTTGGCTATGTATTTCATATTTTGTGGGTTGTTTTAATATATCATCGTGTGTCTAATCGTTGGACTTAAGATACTTTTATGGTGGATTTTTTTTTAAAGTTGGTGGATTTAACAATTGGAAAATTGGATGAATTTTCTTAGACAATTTAAGCTTTTACACATTTGTAAAATAATACGATTTCAGAAACTGCAAACACGGTGGAAGCTAAATATATCCGTTCTTGTAAGTTTAAAAAAATAAGCTCTTAATTAACAAATTATGACATTGGTTAATATTGATGATATATAGAGAGAAAGTTTAACGTTGTATGTATTAAACAATGTATTAAAGAGCAAGAACTATTTGATTTAATTAACGATAATAATGTCATTTTTTAATAGTGACGTGATTTTCTTCATTGAATATACTATTAGTCTGCAAAGCAACTACGAGGAAGATACAAACTCATCAGTTCTAGATCAACATTTAGTTATCAAGCTTTACAATGGAGGTGGTGAAGCGTTAAGATATAAGCTTGGTAAATGCATTAATTCTCGGTAGATATGACATATTTATCTGAAGCCGACGGCAAGGAAAATATTTACCAAAACTTCAAGGAATCAAATTCAGAAAAATGAAGATGAATATATTCCATATTGTATTCCACTGGACCTTGCTTATTGACGACACCGAGGTTCAAATGGCCATTATCATTTCGATACCAACTATTCGATATCAAGGGAATTAGTATTCTATATTTGTTCGATCGTATCACAATTACAAATTTGCGCCGGTAAAACCAAAAGGAGAATGCAAGTCCTGAATACATGCTTCCACATGTGTTATGGTAAAGTGATAGGGAAAAGAGAAAATTTTAAAAAAATAGCGCTCGTCTACCGGCAAAAATTAACAGTGCAAATTCACCCAAAAGAGAAGTATTACAAAGATACGATTTGTTCTAAAACAGCCATGCAAATATGAAATATGTTTTAAAAGAAGTTCTTCCTTGAGCTCCACCAGAAATGATACAAATGCTTTTAAATCAAAAACAAGGTTGAAGCCGAAACCCTAAAGGCAGACGATGCGATATTATAAAAAGACTTTTAGTCTGTGTCTTTCACTTTGTTGCCGAAGTAAAAGAAAAAGGAACAGTAAAGAAATAGGAAAGTACTAACAAAATAATTTTAAAGATGGCTTTTCTATTATAAGGGAGTCGTTGACTAAAAGGCGAGTTTCAATAAAGATGTTTTTATGGATGAAAAATTAAGCAAGACAATTATATAAATCATCAAAAGATGACTATCTAGGTGGTATTTAAAGAGACATAAAACATACAAGATCTTTGTCACGTTAAATCAAATGGTCAGTCAATTAAATCGGATTTGTTGACATGGGTCAAGATTTTTAGTCTAACCGGAAACAAAGGTCGTCTACATGCTACTTATATCAAGGCGGCGTTCGATTCCATTTGGCTTGCTTCCCAGTTACCCAAACAAAAGCCGGTGAAGAGCATTTCATATGCTTGGTATTTGTACAATTTTGAATGTTTATGGCTTTCAAGTTATGTGCATATTAACGAAAGGATCAGGGACCAACCGGGATTTTATGCACCTTTTTTCGAGGATTAAGGCGAAACCTTCAGTACAATAAACATTTAGTTGGCCTCAACTACAACCAAGATATTCTTTTCAGAATGGATTTTTCCATGCTATCAAAAGAATACGCAATAACACTTTAAAAGCAACGATACAAAGTCTTGAATCAGAATTCTTCATTAAAGCTACCCCATAATTTGGGATCATTGGTTTCAGGCATATAAATGTAACCGTGATATAAATACATTTCCAGTTAATCGCAAACTAACTATTCATCTTGCACAAGAGTCAAAATTGCGGAAAAAATGTCTGAAGATTTCCTTAACAGCGACATGCTTCATTAAATGAAATGGTATCAGAGTTTTCTTAGAGATAATGGTCATGAGCTTGTTGACACCATTGCTCTTTGGAAGGCGACAAGTGAGGTTATTACCCTTTTCCGAGACAGCAGGCCAATAAAAGATGTCTTTGATGAACGCCTTGATAAACTAGTAACCTCATTATCCTGGTTCAACACAATGTCGTGGGAATGACATTTTGAAGGAATTGATAATCTTACCAATGCCAAAAATTAGAAGAAACTTATCAAAACAAGCATAAAAGGATATTAACTCTTATAACTGGATTTTCATCCATTCAGAAAAATTCTTCAAAATCGACCATTGTCCCGTCGTGAGTCAACTGCGGCGTTATTGATAGAAAAAAAATGTCAACAACGACGATCCTAATAGGTTACAATACTTCTCCTAAAATTTATTCATTTTCTAAAAGAAATTATTTTATTTGGTCAAATTGCAGTCTCTAAAACTCGAATGCCTAAAATAGGGATTGTGAATCAGTTTGTTTTAACATTGACATGCATATTAATCATAAAAAGAGGAAACTAGTTGATAGTGCCTTTGAACAAGACCATTATCTGTCATGAATAAATGCTTTCAGACACGACCATATATAACTGATTTTTTTAAAATAATATTTAGTGCTATTTGAAACTGTTCTTTTCAACTTGAATGAATAAATATAAGATTCCTTCTATTGACATTTGCAAACTTGTGTTATCTTTAAAACCGTTATTTCCAGCCGTTTAGGGCAGCGAATGACGTTTAGTAAGTTTATGGAGACAGAGACAGAGCTTTAAGGCCCTTTCATTTTTAGCTCCACTGGCCGAAGGCCATGGAGCTTATGTCGTCACAGATTGTCCGTCGTGAGTGCGTGCGTGCGTGCGTGCGTGCGTAAACTTTTACTTTAAACGACATCTCCTCTGAAACTGATAAGCGGATTTTGACAAAACTTCACAGGAATGTTCCTTTGGTGGTCCTTTACCAAAATTGCTCAAATGGTTCCGGTCCATTGCACAATATGGCCGCCAGAGCTAAAAATAGCAAAATCTTTAAACGACATCTCCTCTGAAACGGTTCGGCAGATTTTGATGAAACTTGTCAGTAATGTTCCTTGGGTGGTCCTTTATTAAAATTGCTCAAATGGTTCTGGTCCATTGCACAATATGGCCGCCACAGCTAAAAATAGCAAAATCTTTAAACGACATCTCCTCTGAAACGGATAGGCAGATTTTGATGAAACTTGACAGTAATGTTCCTTGGGTGGTCCTTTATTAAAATTGCTCAAATGGTTCTGGTCCATTGCACAATATGGCCGCCACAGCTAAAAATAGCAAAATCTTTAAACGACATCTCCTCTGAAACGGATAGGCAGATTTTGATGAAACTTGACAGAATTGTTCCTTGGGTGGTCCTTAACCAAAATTGCTCAAATGGTTCCGGTCCGCTGCACAACATGGCTGCCAGCCTTTAAAGAACATCTTCTCAGAAACCGATGATCAGATTTTGATGAAACTTAACAGAAATGTTCCTTGGATGGTCCTTTATCAAATTTGCTTCAATGGTTTCGGTCCACTGCACAAGATGGCCCCCAGAGGTAAAAATAGAAAAACCTTTAAACGACTTCTCCTCAGAAACCGATGATCGTATTGCAATGAAACTTGACAGAAATGTTACTTGGGTAGTCCTTAACCAAAATAGCCCAAACAGTTCTGGTCTGCTGCACAACATGGGCACCAGAGCTAAGAATAGAAAAAAACCCGTTAAACTACATCTTCTCAGAAACCGATTATCAGATTTTGATGAAACTTTACATAAATGTTCATCGGGATGCCCTTTAACCAATATTGCCCAAATGGTTCCGGTCCGCTGCACAACATGGCTGCGAGAGTTAAAAATAGAAAAACCTTTAAGGACTTCTCGTCCGCAGTCTTCACGAAAAACATTTTAACCTACTAGCCAGTTGGACTAGCATAATGGCATATTTTACTAGTCCGAATGACAATCTAGTAGTCCGACTATTTTGCCACATTATAAAACTGTATGCTTGAGGTAAATACCTATTTCAATTGAGCAGCTTGCAGTTTGAGTAAACATTTCTTTATTATGATGCTCATGCAGTGATAGGGAGTGACATCCTTCTGTTGGGAATAGTGCTCCTTGTTTTTCAGAACCTATGGGTACTATGTAAAAACAAAAGGCATCTTGCTTGAATAGACTGTAATAATATCAACATGGTTAGAAAAGAAATGCCATGCTTTAATAGCTTTGATTACATTTTACTACTGAATTACCTCCCTTTAATAGAAAAAAAAATAATGTCTTAATTTTTCACGTATAGCATCTTTAAATAATTTTTAAATAATAATAATTTATGAGTAAACATATAAGCATAAAGTTCTCACAAAAAGATCAATTTAAAAACCTTACATTTATACATAGGAAAGTATATATAGACTGAACATTAATTTTCGTTTAAGTGACATTCTGAAAGTTTATGAAACAGCTATTTTTAGTAACTTAAATGGCCGAAAAGTGTAAGTGAAACACCAAGTCGATTCTATCTCGTCAGTTCTTGTTCAGGTTAGATATTTGCTTCATAATTTATTCAGATTAAATGTTAACCGATGATCAGATTTTGATGAAACTTGACAGAAATGTTCCTTGGGTGGTCATTAACCAAAATTTGTTAAATGGTTCCAGTCCACTGCACACCATGGCTGCCAGAGCTAAAAAATAAAAATAAAACTTTATACGACTTGTCGTCGAAACCGATGACCTTTTTTCGATAAAACTTGACAGAAATGTTTGTTTGGTGCTCCTTTACTCAAATTGCCCAAATCATTTCGGTCCACTGCACAACATGGCAGCCAGAGCTATTAAAGTAAAAAAATTTTTTTAAATAACTTCTCCTCAAAAATTGATGATTGTATTTCTATGAAACTTGACGAAAATGTTCGTTAGGTGGTCTTTGCTTGAACCTTTTGGCCAGTGGAGCACAGGCACTGATGTGCCTCTTGTTTCTTGTTTTTGGTATGCAAAAAGATTTTTTTCAAAACAGGCATGTATAATACAGAAAAAATATCCTTCAGTAGTTTTACATGCAATGTTCTTTTAGTCATTCCATATGCATATTTTTATTTAAATGTCCAATCAATTTCAAATGATGCCTTTATAACATGGTACCACGAGGGATGCAATTATTCAGCTAATGTGATTGAAAAAATGTATTATTAAGTAGGGATGGAAAACCTTAACATCAAATGCACATACCATGCTAAGTAACAGAATATATAACAGTGTTGGAAATGATGTGTGCTTTAATAAGAATCATGCAAGAGAATGATTCAGTTACTTGTTAAATTACATAAGACCACAACGGTTTGTTAGATTCATTTGGTTCACAAGCATTTCTTTTTAACAATAAATATGAAAAGAAGCAGGCATTTAAAAACATGGACTAGCGATGACAGCAGAGCGCTATTGCGCAATGCGCCTATCTGCCGACGTTGTAATATATACGTCAGTTATGAACTGTTGGTTTTTATTACTTTAAACGAAATGTGTGTCCAAAAATGAAACATAAGATTCAGTATGAATACAACTATATAATGGTACTAAAATGTTTCACCATTTTGGAAAATAACATTAAAAACTACCAGGTTTAAAATTCCCTTTTAGCTAGAGTAATCACTGAGTGGTAGCCATTTTTCTTGAATCTAGAGGCTATACACTCCTTCTTTAAAAAATCGCAAAAAATCGGATAAGTGTGTATGCTATCTTTTTTATATATGTTTAAAAAGAGGAGAATTTTATCTAAATGAAGGTATATTATTTGTTATGTTTTATTTAAAATACAACTCAAAATAAACATGCTGAAATCTTGGTATATTTTAACCTGGTCAAGAAAATACTATTTTTAGGAAACGAAAGTTGGTTCAGCTAGTTTTCGATAGGGGAAACCCTGCCTGTGAGGTACCAAACAGGGATATTTTGCTAGAAATAGGCGCTAATTAGCACGGACGTAATAAATTACCCCCTCCGTAACCTAGAAATTCGCCGCGAATTTCGTCAAGGGAGAGAACTCTCAAAGCTTGTCTGGTTCCCGTTCTTAAAAGCGATTAACGCGCGACGGCCGGAAACTGGGCATACTTCCGCTCGCGAATTGGACTTTGATGATCTAAGAGTGCAAGGTTTTGGTTTTGGCTATATTTTAGTCCGTTAAATCACTCGAAAGGAACAGCAACTCGCCAGGTAAGTAGTTTTAGACTGTTATTGAACAACTGGCTGTGAGATGCATTTATTTTCTTCATATAAACTGAATAATTTGTGCTCAATTTCGTAATTAAATTTTCCCCACCCACCCATGTTGGTGTTAATCGTTTCAACTTCACTTTCACTTCAGTTTTGCATTAGTATTATAATATCAGTAAGTTAGAACATGAAATTATTCATCAAAGTTAATTCAGTTTATTTCGTGTACAGTAAGTTTTGATATTATTATTGTTTGAAAAACTATTAATTGTTTAAATTGATAACTTGTATTGAATAATTCCTGGATTGATTTCCATTTACTATCGTAGTTATTTGACATTTGTGACACAGTTTGACATGAGCACAAGCCTGTCGCTAGATTCTGGTGATCTTCAATCAGAGACCTTGCCTGGACTTGAGTTTGACGACTCTGAGAGTTCAGTAAGTTTTTAAAAAATCATATGTTACAAACAGTAAAAATAATATCTTAAGCCATATTTCTGATTATGACACCTATTTTCTAATAGTGCAACAATATAAAATTGAAATGATGACTTTCTTTTAAATTGTCTCTGTGTTGTAAAATATACATGTTACATTGTATAATTAAATTATTGCTTAACCAGGGAAATAACACATACATTTTCTTGTGAGTTAATACTTTTACTTTATTAAATTAAAAAAAATAATAATTAATGCCAGTTTGAAAAAAATCAATTATCTAAGGCCTTAAGTCAAGTTGTGTTTCTGGAAGGCCAACCAACCCTCCTTTTTTGGGGCTGTATTGCTCAACAATCTTAAACAATCTTTGTGAAGTTGATTTATTACTAAAAAATATTTAAATATTTATAAACAATTCCAACAAATAATGACAACAAATAGCAAAACATATCTGGCATTTTTTTAGACCTTAATTACCTTTCAGAATTTATTTAATTGGAAAAAAATGTATGACTTTTAGTTGAGACTGAGTGGCACAAATCCGGAATCAACCGTACCATCACCCTCAGAAGTGAGACTGAGTGGCACAAATCCGGAATCAACGGTACCATCACCCTCAGAAGTTCATGAAATCGACTTGAGCGAAGATCTCTTCGATTCTTCTGTAAGAGTGAATTTAAAGCTGTAATATTATTCAACTGCTGTATGTTGAGATTTTGAATAATTTCATTATAAAATGTTGTTTTTTTTAATCTAATAAGACTGAAAAATAACGGTAGTTCTGTTTTGCACAGTCTTCTGACGTTGACCTCCCATGCATTTGGACACCTGCAGTATCCAGTGACAGCGATGACTCCATAGTGAGTTCTGTAAGTAATTTTTATGATTTAGTATTTTATGCAATATTATGATGCAGGAATTTTTGCTCTTCACAGAAAGTTTCCTTTACATCAGGATAATAATTAACTTTCAACAAACAATTTAATTTATATTGAATATCTTTAAATAAAGACCCTCCTGTAAGGGTTATTGGTTTTTGTCTTGCTGATACTACTCAAGTTAGACTTTCTTTTGTATTAATTTGAAACAATTACAATTATAGCATTTTCATTAAAATATTGTGTTTAGTGCTGATTTGGCATACAAGGATTTGAACAGAACAGTAACTTTTTCAGGTTAGCCCGACGTTCCCTAGAAAGAAGCCCCGGCGCAGCAAAGTGGTAAGATGTGTAGCCATAGAATAGCAACTTACTAACAATAAACACGCCTTTCCTCTGATTAAGTTGATATGTTCACATAGTTGTACTTATTTTAGTACACCACTTACAAAAACAAATACAACATTTATGATTTTTGGGCAACTTTGTCTTTTAAGAAATGCTTTTTATAGAGTTATTTTAAACCATTTTAATTTAACATTTGAGGGATGTGCAATTTAGCTTTTATTGTTGATTAATTTAAATGTGAACATGTCAGTTAATACATGTATTGTTATTGTGCAGCTTAATATTAGTGCTTGTATAGTATTGCTATTGTATTAGACACTCTTTTAAATTGATATGTTCACATGGTTTAATGGTGTACTTGATTTTTTGTTTTACAACCATACATGTTTAAATTGAACGTCACCATTTTTTAATACAAATATTTGTGTAGATGCTCTCTGAAGGAATCTTTTTGATTTTTTTTTGTTGATTACTTTTCTGCAAAAAACATTATGCTTCTGTTAGGTAAGCGGCCATCGACATGCCTGTGAATATATCACTTTAAAGTTCTAAAACTAATATGCTTTACTTAATATATGTATAGGACACAATTATTAAGATTTAACCTTATATTGCTTACTAATCCCTGCTAACCCTTTAAATATATATGTAATGTAACCACTGCTTATAATCCTCATTGCATGTAGCATTAATATAATTCACTCTTTTAGTATACCTCATCTGCATGTCAGACCGACACAGTGTTTCCAACAAGAGTACCATTATGTACTTGCCAAAGAGAGGAATGTGAATTAATTGATAGGGGTGACTATGCAAACTGTATGCTGTATGAAAATACTTTGATCGATGACGCCCCTACATTTTATTTCGCCTCAACTGGCTTGCAAACTGTAGAAAGTGGCAACATATTGACAGATAGTTCAACACAGGCTGGACTCAATGTTGATGAAGAATTGTGGTACAAACATACATATTCATCCAGTATCATATGGGTACATTCAAACTGTTATAACAGGTGACATATTGACTGCAACACAAGTGTAAAAACAACATGGCAAGCTTCACATTTTCTAAGGTAAGCAACAATGAACTTATTGAATATATAGAATTACACTCATTAAAGGAAACTGTAAATGCAATTGTTGCTGAAACAAACCTCAATCCCAATACGGTGAAGTCATCTTTATTACGTTTAAAGGCTAGATTGAAACAAATTCAAAAAATGAAAAACTCGGATAAAAAAAATGAAATGCTTGAACAATTCAAGAACGAGGAGTACAAATTTCCTACACCGTCCGAATGTCGCAGGAATTCTTCCAATGTTCATACGGTTGATACAGCACCCAAGTCAGCTTTTGTTGCTACCATGCAAGGGTACAAGCAAGCGTCGATCGACCTCGCAGCTGAAGTGGACTCTCTCAAACAGCAGAACTCATTATTAGAAACCAGTACTAAAAGAAAAAACTTTTAAATCTGCAAAAGACAGTTAGGTCGTTGAAAGAAGTAAGATCTGCTAACAAAACGCTTAAGAAAGTTAATCATCATCTTCAAAATGTGATTAAAAAGAAAAATGCAGAGTTGAAAAGAGTGAGGTTAAAAGTGACTTATTTCATGAAACAGAATGAAAAAATGAAAAAAACACATTGAAAATGCTGCTTGTGAAAAATTTGAATTGAACGTGCAAATTGATCAATTAAATAAGCAAATGAGTGATCTTAAATCACAAGCTGGAGATTTAGAGGCTGAAAATGATTGGCTAAGAGAAATGATTGATCAACATGTTGAAACTTTTGACAGTGAAAGAAACACTTACACAGCAAAACTACAAGAATGCGTATACTCTCTACTTGAAAATAATGTTACATCGAGTAAAGTTTCCCCTGTGATAGAAGCTGTACTCAAACTTGCCAACAAAACACCAACACGTTTACCATCCCGAACAACTGTGAACAATATGAATGTACAGCGGTTATTGCTAGCGTACAAACAGATAGAAGAAGAATTTACACAGCAACACAACACCTGCCTGTTAAGTGATGAAACATCAAAATTTGAGAGAAAGTATCAAGGATTTCATGCCGCGGATGACGAGGGAAACATGTGGTGTCTTGGTGTGCGGGAAATGGCGACTAAGGGAAGTGAAACTGTGCTATCAACTTTGAAAGAGATTTTGTCAGATATTGATGATGTTTCCACAAGTCCTAATAAGCAGTCTGAAGAGATAATGATTAATATAGCTTCAACCATGTCTGACCGAGCCGCGACACAAGTTAAATTCAATGAACTTTTAGAAGAATTTAGAAGTGACATTGTCATCAAGAAAATGGGTGATTGCTGGGACGATTTTTCAGATATTCAACAATTCCAACTAACAAAATTTTGTAACTTTTTTTGCTCATTGCATGTCCTTGTCCATCTAGCAGAGGCAGCAGCAGCTGCATTACTTCAATATGAGAAGACCGTATTTGAGGGCTCTCCACCAATCCATGACAAGACCTTCAGAAAAGCGTCAGAATCTGGCACAACTCGACTTATAAGGACAGCGTGCAAAGCTTTTGCAGCTGGGGGTGACGAGAAGAGTGGAGCTCATGGAAACTTCACTACGTACACCAAGGCCTTTCTGAAAGAACACAAGCTTAGGAGCCTGCCTCTACAGAGATTTAGAGGGAACAGGTTTAACATCCTCTTCAGCAGTGCAGCGAGTGTTCATTTACTGGCCGAAGAAATGAAAGGCTTTCTAGAGATATCAGCTGATAACCGGCTATTACAATCAGTAAAATTTGATCTAGCATGTGAGGAGTACTTGGCTGGTGTGAAAGCTCTAGGACTGATTTCTGAATTAATCACTGTTCCACTGTGGTCTCAGATTGAGAGAACAGATATGACTATAATTGATGTGGGTGAAGTTTACAGAGAAGTCGTAATCTATTTAGATCATCTAGACCTTCATAAGTTTATGAAAGCAACCATGGTGATGAGCTGTGTTAATACTGAAAAACTGAAGACCTCTGTTTTCCTGACTAATTTGCTGAATGAATGTTCCTACGAAAACAAGGTGTTAGTTATTTTAGAGCTTCTCATATCAGCATTATGTAATGTCGCAAAACGCCTTTTCAAAGACCATCTGGAAGGGGGTCCATGGGCAGCTCCATCGGAGAACATTAAAATGAAAACCATTGCAACCCCGAACCACAACAAATTCTCAGAAACTGTGTTTGGAGTCCTTGACCGAATACTTCGTGAAAAGCCAAATATTTCGTTAATAGCTGCAGAATCCTATCTTTTATTTTGTCACAACAAAACAATGAAATGGTTGGGGGAAAAATCTGAAAGTGAAAAGGAAAAACTACTGTCAGATGCCAAGAAGGATGTAAAGAGCATGCGTCAAAAGTTTGTGAACAGGAAAATTGCAATAGAAAATGCGAGACAAGAACGGCTTAATGCTGCAAGACAGAAAAGTGAAGAAATCCAAAAGCAACGTATGAGAAGAAAAGAACAAATAACTGATGAAATCCTGCTGTGGGGACTATGGCAGTCTGAGGAAGATGTAGAAAGTGCAACTGAACGATTAAGTACAGATAAAGATAAAAAAAGCTGCACTTTGTGCACAGCTCCGATTCAGAAAGCATGTTTTGTTACAAAAAGCTGACTGCAGTGAAGTGTATGCTTTTTCCAGAACTGTAAATGGGAAAAATGTTAAGTTGGGTGTACAAGAGTTGATGCAAAATGTAAAGAAACTGGTTAAGGACGCGTTCAACAGCTGTCATCAGAATCAAGAAACTGGTGACTCTGTACCTCTCCTTGTTGGGCAGAACATTAGCCATTGCCAACTGGTCGATGAGGAGCGTGTTTGGTTCAGTGGCAAGATAATTTCCCAAGTTAGTCTTTGTATAAAAATATTGCACCTGGAATAATACTGGTTTATATTAATTAACCACTTGAACATGATTTCTAACAATTTATTTCTTTGCACCCCTTAGTACCCATATTCACCCATATTAACCAGCTCATCATAGCTAGTATATCTGTAATGCATATAGTTATAGTATTTAGTTACTTTCTGAATATGTGTTTTAATTTTTTTACCAGCCGACTAACCTATTTTAGAACCTTTTAAAACTATTGGTGAAAAAAGTTCAATATTATCATCTAAGTATTTTATACCATAAATTAGTTTCAAACTCAAATTTAAAATACATATGTATTTTGTTGTTTCACACTTAACTCTATTAAACCTTATTTACATTATTATTGGAATATGATTGGTAAATGTTTTCAGAATAATAGTATCTTGTCACAATTATAAAAAAAACATTTAATATGTTTCAGGTACCAGGGTATCCGGTGTGGTACAATGTGAAGTATGTCGGGGACCCAGCCATCTATACCTACAAGTTGTTAGAGGACTATCAACAGGGGGACCTGAAAATCATTGTTTAGATGTATATTTGACTGTAATAAACATTCAAATAACTCTCGATAGAAGTTTTTTTTCAAAAAAGTAACAAAAAAGGTGCATCACAATATAAGGCAAAAACGCTCAAATTTGGCAGACTAAAGTGTAAAAAATAAAAACTTCAAATCCCTCTATTTTTTTTTATCTTTTCATGAATTTGAAAAAAATAAAAAGATTTCTTCATGTTAGGACTATACAAATCAATATATACACAAATATATCACTAAATTTGATTTTTACCAAAAACCACTTTCATCGCTACATGGATTGTAATGCATTAATTTTCCGAACAGAACGGACATGCTTATTTCAATATGTTGTAAGAAGATATTCTTTACGTTATCAATTTCCATAACAACGTCTCAGTGATCTGTTGTCAGGCGCGTCAATATCAAAGTTTGATGTTATATATCACCAGCATTTATGTTCAGTATCCTTGAGTTGCTGAATGCTTACTCCGGCTAAACAGAGCAACATATCAACAGCCTACACCTTAATTATAATAGTATAAAATTGCGCCAAAAATAATACACTTACAGATATATTTACAAGATTCAAGATTTATTTACACAATATCCAGAAGGCCATAGCCATGTGGACAAATATATATACAATATAGTGTTTTCAGGTGATTCCATGCATACAAATTACAAAACTAGACAACCAAAAAACAACAAAGAAAACATAAATATCAAATACGCACATACACCAACTTCATAAGTACAGTAAATCAAAATATTTTATAATGCAATCTATTAATTAAATTAACGTGTCAATAACGTTATATGTTTAATCACAGATAAGTGGAAATAAAGGGTATACATGTACATATATACAATAGTTGTGCTATGATGAGAGTTATGTTTGCAAATATCTGTAACTCCCTATATCGGACAACCTATACAAAACGAAACTATAGGAAGCCTAAAGGAAATCACTAAAACTTTAAAATTCACTTTTGTAATAGTCTTATCTGAATCAGGTAAGGTTAGATAATAACTGTTAATGTAACAAAATTTAGAGAATCATTGTACATGAACACTGTGTGTAAATATTCAGTCTAGTAACAATACAGACAGAAAGTGTGTGTCGAAGTGAAAAGTTATATTTTATAAATACTTATAGATTTAAGCAATCATGCGTACTTTTAAAAGCGTACTTATTTTGTTTCAGGTATTTACATGCACGTACTGTTTTAATATAAAGTTATTGTTTGCTGACCCTTTAAACTAGCCCTAATTAGGTTCTTTGGGTCCGTGTCCCATGAATACCATTCAGGGCTTAAACGCTAAAGTTACATAATTCACATGTTTTAAGTAAATGAAACCTCTGAAACCTTCCATTATGTCAGAGAAAAACAGACTCGGCACTTTCTGCCTCAGAGCGTGCTATCTCTGACATAACGAATAGTTTGTCAGCATTTGTCCCTCACTTCCATATCTGAACAGCAAGTTACCTCAAATTTTCTTATTTATTCCGGACCATGAATTATAAAGAGTAGATGGTCTTTAAACCATGCAAGCACAAGCGTGTGAAAATTATCACAACAAATATTCCTGTTAACACCGAATGACAGAAGAGTATTGTTGCTAAATAGTATGACAATAGTTTCTTTCCATTTATTCTTGTGGAATTTGGATAAAATCATCCCCAGGGTACTATTAAGATTTCTTGTAAGGGTAATGAGATCGAAGATGACGTACAAACGTTGTCAATGGATTATGTTATATTTATATGTCTTCTAAATTAAATGTCTACTAAATTAAATGATTTCAGTATAGATGTGGAAAAACGTTGGTACAGTTTTCTCTACCAGAAGTGCCATAATAAAAACGAGAAATACACTCATTCAATGTTTTTGATTGCGCTACAAAATGGAGCAATTACTGAAAAAAAGGCGTTTTGATGACGATAGAAGCATGTTAAGGTCAGACACCACTAAATACATATCCTATAGACCAATTTGCATGCAAGATAGCACTGATTACAAAGTTGTCACGACCCCCAACATTATATATGGGGAGAACGCTCCTTTTGTGTTCATTTCGGTATATACATACCAAAACATTTTCTTTCAAGGATTTAAAATGTATATGTACTCTTAAAATGTTTTAATTCCGTTTCGAATATCAATGTAAATATAAAAGACTTGAGATTTCTTCCTTGTTGATAAATACAATAGCACTTTCAGATATATTGATGATATTCTTAGTTTGGATAATCCGGTATTTACAGATAATATTAAATCGATTCAATTGCAACTGAATAAATCTAATAGATCCAATTCAAAAGCATCCTATCAATTTTAATTTTAAAATAATAAATTACCCTTCTTTAGATGGAGATGGTCCTAGTTCACCATCATATGGTGTTTTTATTGCACAGTTGATGAGATTCGATAAAAATTGTAAAAGTGTCAAAATTTTCAGCTTTCGCAGTAACTTATGACGGAAAAACTTCTAAAATAGGGTTTTAGATATCATAAATCAAGGAAAACTTTCTCAAAATGGGAAAGGTCATCATACTTTTATATCAAAGTACGATTGTCGTCTTAAATCGCTGATTGCAAATTGTATTCCTCATCCCGATTTTTATGGTGATGTATTGAAGATGCACTCTAACACTTTAACACATTTAATACAAATGTTTTAATATACCCCAAACGATGAACAAATGTCGAAAAAATGGTTTTTATGAAGGATACTGAGTTTAATTTACGAGAAATCTGCAGAAAACACGGGAGATTCTAGCTTATGAGACCAAAGTAAATCGCAGAAAGTCGTTTAGCATTCACCAATCATTAAATATTTTTGCGTTTTCAGCTAGTCACAGTTATAATATTGTTAATAGTCATTAACATTTTCCATAAATGCACTATTTAGTAAGTAGTTGAGGGTGTATCACTCAAAAGTTAGGTTTGTTTTACATGACTGTGTATTGTATTGATTTTGAATAAGAGTGTCAGAAAATCGTAAAATTCAATGTTTCCAACAGGTGGACGAATTACTTGGATTTTATTTAAACCGTGGATATAACGGCAGTACTGCCTTGTAGTTTTTGAAGATGAGTTCCTCAAACAAAATATAACGTTGCATATAGCGTCCTTACATAATTTAATGTAACATAACTTAAATAAATAAAATTAAAATGTTTTCAGCAGGTAGTTGGGCAGATAGACTTAATGAATTACTTGGATTTTATTTAAACCGTGGATATAAAGGCAATATTTTGAAAAGCACTTGCCTTCTAGGTTTTGAAGATGAATACCTGAAACAAAATATAGGGTTGAATATTAGTGGGGCTGTTAAGGGCAAATTTTGATAGAATCGTGCACTTTGGGTTAAAAGCATGAAACTTGGCACACATATAAAACATCCCCTACTGATTATTTTAAGATATGGACCAAAGTCAGCAGCGCCCCCTGGTGACCGTGCAACCTTTCTTCAAAATGGCTGACAATTTCTTTAAATGCTTTTATCTTTGATACTATATGTCATAATCTCGTGTTCTTGGTGTCTAGATATACAGATTTTAGGCCAAGGAAGCCGTTGGTAACAAACATAATTTGATAAACCAAGTATTTACTTTTTAAAAAACGTTTATATCATATAAAATGGCAATTTTATACAACCAGTGAATCATTGTCAGTAGTAAAAATAGAAAGGACTGTTCGAATTGTGCCAACCAATCAACCCACATATGTATTATATGTTATAACAATTAAGGGATTTGTATTACCACAGCGAAAAGCAGTTTTGAGTTAATACTATACATGTCCAATACGAACCCCATTACACGTTATTGTATGAAAACATTAATACTATGGGTTTCCATACTGCGGTATTTGTCGCTTATTGTACGTCTCACATGAGAATCATGAATAATATTACTATCAATCTACACATTTATAGTCATGCTTGGCAAGAACATGAGTTTATGACATATAGTAACAAAGATAAAAGCATTTAAAGAATTGGTCGGCCATTTTGGCGGCCACTTTGAAAAATGGTTGCCAGGGTCACCAGGGGGCGCTGCTGACTTGGGTCCATATCTAAAAATAATCAGTAGGGGATAATTTATGTGGGCCAAGTTTCATGCTTTTAAACCAAAGTGCATGATTTTATGCTTAGCCGCCCAACTATATAGCATTCTTTCTTAACTAAGCTTTCAGACCTTTGATTTTATGAAGATTTTGTTAATTCATGTTATCTTTAAAACCGTATTTGGCGAACACGTTTTATGTTATATGTTTCTTGTTTGTGATTTTATGTTCTTTGGCGTTTACCCAGTGTCATTAAACCGGGTTTATGTTTATTTAAACTTTTTGCTACTGAGCTTGTTGCATAAATATTAACTCTCAGTGCTTTGATTTTATGAAAAAGTGCAGATTCAAGTTCTCTTTAAAACCGTCTTTGGCTGGCTTGAAATGTTCCAGCATTTCTTCCAATATTTTACATTCGTAGGTAATCATTTGGAAGAAAAGTTAAGCTAATACATGTCGGTTTCTTTATTTGTTCCCAGTCTCTTGTACAATGATGCCTTTCATTGAAACCACGATCACACAGTCTTAAACCTTTCTTTTTCTAAGGCCTGTGTATGATTCTTAAAGTACCAAACAAAAACTGCATCGTATCTTGAACAACTTTTGCATAAGGTACTCTGAATATTCCTCCGTCTGCAGATAGAGTTGTGATCCATTATCATTGAAGTAATGGGGGCTTATCTATAGTTTATTTTCCGATTGCAGATCCAGTTGAGATCACTAATCATTGAAGTGTTTGGGGACTTATCAGTTTAGTATTTGTTTTTCCATAAGTTAATGCAACCTTTGATATGAATTACTGTTACGTACTATATTTAGGATTGTAGGGAAAGAGTGAGGTTTGTGCATGTGAACTTGTTTAGAACACCGGTAATTTACATGTAACTGACCGTTCCAATGTGGTACCTTACAACCATTGATAAACGTACATTGTTTTGTTATATTGTGTTTGTTCTGCTTCTCCATGTTAACTTTCTTTTGTGTGATTTCTTGTTTTTGTGTTCTTTGTCTTTGGCGTTTTCCCTTTGCTGATAAACGGGGATTATGTTAAAACATTTGGCCACTGAGATTTTCACATAAATATTTATGAAAGATGAAAGAAAAATATTTATGAAAGATAAAAGAAATTGCAGCTTCGTGTTATCTTCGTGATATCTTTTGGCTGGCTAGAAATATTCCGGCCTGTGACGTCCTTTTTTAAAATTATACGTACGCTTGCTTTGGACATTCCAAGTTCCTTTGTTAATAGTTCGTGTACAGAGGGCTGTTTAAGCTGAGGATATTCTGCTACGCTTCTCGCTGTTGCTCGTCTATCTCGTTGATCAGTTCATGGATATTCTCCACGTTTACATCTTATACTACTGAAAAGCGTTCAGTCGTCATCCTCAATCGACGTTTCCATTTCGAAAACGCTTATGCTATTTGTAAACAAATGTTTTCCCGCAAGGTGATACCGTAGACTAATCTTTAATAAGTTCTCTCAGAATTTCGGACGGTGTTTTCATCTTCAGTCATACACAAAATATCACCATACTGCGCATTTCAACGTCCCTCGTTGACGTCATGGTGTTACAGTTGTTTTGGGCACGATGTTGTTAAAACAATCAAATCCGAACACAAGCGACTACAACGTTCACATTTTAAGGAAATGACTTTAATAAGGCACCTTATGTGACGACTTTTTATGAACTGATAAAAACTGTGATGAATATCGCACGAAGTGTTTGAAATGTGTTCGTGCTCCGGGTTACTGTCAGTGCCTCGCAATGGATAGTTATTTCGTGTGTCAGCCAACCCCGGGTAAACTCTCCGCGCTGCGGGGACGAACTGATGGTAAAATCCCCGCCAAATGCCCCCGCACCCAAGGGATTCTAGGTAAGGCCCATTCCCTGCTCTATTTAGCGCGAAGACAAAACCAACGTATTCACCAGGCACTGCGGGGCCACCTTAAAGGTAAAAACGCGGCCCTTTTCCCCGGTATAACCCCGGGGGGGAGCGTGGTTACAATTTACTGGTGCACAAAGAAAATGTCAGAAATTTAAGACCCTGTGAATTGGCGTTTTTCCCGTTATATTTTTTTAAACTTCTTTGACATTTATGAATCTAATAAATAGTTGAAAAATAAGATGTGTGAAATTTACATGATTTTTAAAATCTTTCCGATTCCAAAATCAAGTGCTGTTGATTTTTTTGTTTGTGACATGTCTGTGCGACTGACGCAGTGCGGGGAATATCGATTGCAAACCATTGAAGAACTATTGCCAAATAAACGTTTATAAATGTCCGGTTCGAGATAAACACATGAAACAAAATGGCTTGCTTGAAAAATTACACAATACATAACTGAACTTTAGGGAAAACACTTACTAGATGAGTTACACAATACACAATATAAACATAACTGAACTTAAGGGAACACAGTTACTTGTTTAGTAATAAAATCATTTGAATTTTTGCGCATTTGCAGAGCGTTGCATTTTTCCTGACGAATTCTGATACAGTTTACCGTAGACAACTATTCAGTTGTTGTTTTCTCTTCGATAGCTCCCTGTCTACAGCCAGACACGTCAAAATCTTAATGTTTTGGGATATTCTGAAGTAACGAGAGCAGCGTCCACGAGTTCTGTACTGCAACACTAATATTTAGGTGCTCAACCTTCAAACTATGGGCGGATAGCAGACATAAGGAGATAGTTCCATGTCTAAAGCGTCCAAATCTTTTAGTGTTCTTGGATATTCTGAAGTTACGAGAGCTGCGTCCACGAGCTCTGTACTATAACACTAATATTCAAGTGCTCAACCTTCAAACAATGGGCGGTTAGCAGACATAAGGAGATGTCAGAAATTTCTCATCCTCCGATAGTTCACAATCGCACCTGTGAAACAATGTAACGATGTATTGGTGTGTTTTCCCGTTATATTTGTTTAAACTTCTTTGACATTTATGAATCTTTAGTGAATAGTTAAAAAATAAGAAGGGTGAAATTTCCATGAATTTTAATTCCTTTCCAATTCAAAGATCAAGTGTTGTTGTTTTTTTGCTTGTAAGATGTTTGTGCGAGTGACGCAGTGCGGGGGGATTTCGATTGCAAACAACTGAAGAACTATTGCCTAAAAACGTTTTTTTTTTAAATGTCCGGTTCGAGATAAGCACATTAAACAAAAAACACTTGCTAGAAAGATACCCAATAAATAATATGAACATAACTGAACTTAAGGGAAAAACACTTATTAGAAAAGTTACACAATACATAATATGAACATAACTTAAGGGAAAACCTAGAAAAGTTACACAATATGAACTTAAATGAAGAATTTTACTAGAAAACTAACACAATACAAAATATGAGCAAAACTTAACTTAAGGGAAAACAGTTATTTGTTTAGTAATAGAATCTTTTGAATCGTTGCGCATTTGCAAAGCTTTGCATTGTTTCATGAGGAATTCTGATAGTTTACCGTAGACAACTGTTCAAATCTTCAGCTGCTGTTTTCTCTTCGATGTTTCCATGTATAAAGCCAGACACGTCAAAATCTTAAATGTTTTTTGATATTCTGAAGTAACGAGAGCAGCGTCCACGAGTTCTGTACTGTAACATTAATATTTAAGTGCTAAATTTTCAAACAATGGGCGGTTAGCAGACATAAGGAGATGTCAGAAATTTCACATCCTTCGATGTTTCACAATCGCACCTGTGAAACAATGTGACGATGTATTGGTGTTTTTTCCCGTTATATATGTTTAAACTTCTTTGACCTTTGTGAATCTATAGTGAATAGTTGAAAAAATAAGAAGGATGAAATTTACACGAATTTTAATTCCTTTCCGATTCATAGATGAAGTGTTGTTGTTGTCTTTGCTTGTAAGATGATTGTGCGAGTGACGCAGTGCGGGGGATTTCGATTGCAAACCACTGAAGACATATTGCCTAAAAACGTTCTTTTTAAAATGTCCGGTTCAAGATAAGCACATTAAACAAAAACACTTGCTAAAAAAGATACCCAATAAATAATATAAACATAACTGAACTAAAGGGAAAAACACTTACTAGAAAAGTTACACAATACATTATATGAACATAACTAAATTTAGTCTTAAGGGAAAAACTAGAAAAGTTACACAATATGAACTTAAATGAAGAATTTTACTAGAAAACTAACACAATACAAAATATGAACATAACTGAACTTAAGGGAAAACAGTTACTTGTTTAGTTAGAGAATCTTTTGAATCTGTGCGCATTTGCAAAGCTTTGCATTGTTTCATGAGGAATTCTGATAGTTTACCGTAGACAACTGTTCAAATCGTCAGCTGCTGTTTTCTCTTCGATGTTTCCATGTATAAAGCCAGACACGTCAAAATCTGAATGTTTTTTGATATTCTGAAGTAACGAGAGCAGCGTCCACGAGTTCTGTGTTGTAACACTAATATTTAAGTGCTCAATTTTCAAACAATGGGCAGTTAGCAGACATAAGGAGATGTCAGAAATTTCACATCCTTCGATGTTTCACAATCGCACATGTGAAACAATGTGACGATGTATTGGTGTTTTTTCCCGTTATATTTGTTTAAACTTCTTTGACCTTTGTGAATCTTTAGTGAATAGTTGAAAAATAAGAAGGGTGAAATTTACATGAATTTTAATTCCTTTCCGATTCATAGATGAAGTGTTTTTTTTTTTTGCTTGTAAGATGATTGTGCGAGTGACGCAGTGGGGGAGGGGGGATTTCGATTGCAAACCACTGAAGACATATTGCCTAAAAACGTTTTTTTTTTTTAAATTGTCCGGTTCAAGATAAGCACATTAAACAAAAACACTTGGTAGAAAAGATACCCAATAAATAATATGAACATAACTGAACTTAAGGGAAAAACACTTACTAGAAAAGTTACACAATACATTATATGAACATAACTTAAGGGAAAAACTAGCAAAGTTACACAATATGAACTTAAATGAAGAATTTTACTAGAAAACTAACACAATACAAAATATGAACATAACTGAACTTAAGGGAAAACAGTTACTTGTTTAGTAATAGAATCTTTTGAATCTGTGCGCGTTTGCAAAGCTTTGCATTGTTTAATGAGGAATTCTGATAGTTTACCGTAGACAACTGTTCAAATCATCAGCTGCTGTTTTCTCTTCGATGTTTCCATGTATAAAGCCAGACAAGTCAAAATCTTAATGTTTTTTGATATTCTGAAGTAACGAGAGCAGCGTCCACGAGTTCTGTACTGTAACACTAATATTTAAGTGCTCAATTTTCATTCAATGGGCGGTTAGCAGACATAAGGAGATGTCAGAAATTTCACATCCTTCGATGTTTCACAATCGCACCTGTGAAACAATGTGACGATGTATTGGTGTTTTTTCCCGTTATATTTGTTTAAACTTCTTTGACCTTTGTGAATCTTTAGTGAATAGTTGAAAAATAAGAAGGGTGAAATTTACATGAATTTTAATTCCTTTCCGATTCATAGATGAAGTGTTGTTTTTTTTTTGCTTGTAAGATGATTGTGCGAGTGACGCAGTGGGGGAGGGGGGATTTCGATTGCAAACCACTGAAGACATATTGCCTAAAAACGTTTTTTTTTTTAAATTGTCCGGTTCAAGATAAGCACATTAAACAAAAACACTTGGTAGAAAAGATACCCAATAAATAATATGAACATAACTGAACTTAAGGGAAAAACACTTACTAGAAAAGTTACACAATACATTATATGAACATAACTTAAGGGAAAAACTAGCAAAGTTACACAATATGAACTTAAATTAAGAATTTTACTAGAAAACTAACACAATACAAAATATGAACATAACTGAACTTAAGGGAAAACAGTTACTTGTTTAGTAATAGAATCTTTTGAATCTGTGCGCGTTTGCAAAGCTTTGCATTGTTTAATGAGGAATTCTGATAGTTTACCGTAGACAACTGTTCAAATCATCAGCTGCTGTTTTCTCTTCGATGTTTCCATGTATAAAGCCAGACAAGTCAAAATCTTAATGTTTTTTGATATTCTGAAGTAACGAGAGCAGCGTCCACGAGTTCTGTACTGTAACACTAATATTTAAGTGCTCAATTTTCATTCAATGGGCGGTTAGCAGACATAAGGAGATGTCAGAAATTTCACATCCTTCGATGTTTCACAATCGCACATGTGAAACAATGTGACGATGTATTGGTGTTTTTCCCCCGTTATATTTGTTTAAACTTCTTTGACTTTTGTGAATCTATAGTGAATAGTTGAAAAAATAAGAAGGGTGAAATTTACATGAATTTTAATTCCTTTCCGATTCATAGATGAAGTGTTGTTGTTTTTTTTTTTGCTTGTAAGATGATTGTGCGAGTGACGCAGTGCGGGGGATTTCGATTGCAAACCACTGAAGACATATTGCCTAAAAACGTTCTTTTTAAAATGTCCGGTTCAAGATAAGCACATTAAACAAAAACAGTTGCTAAAAAAGATACCCAATAAATAAAATGAACATAACTGAACTTAAGGGAAAAACACTTACTAGAAAAGTTACTCAATACATTATAAGAACATAACTAAATTTAGTCTTAAGGGAAAAACTAGAAAAGTTACACAATATGAATTTAAATGAAGAATTTTACTAGAAAACTAACACAATACAAAATATGGACATAACTGAACTTAAGGGAAAACAGTTACTTGTTTAGTAATAGGATCTTTTGAATCTGTGCGCGTTTGCAAAGCTTTGCATTGTTTAATGAGGAATTCTGATAGTTTACCGTAGACAACTGTTCAAATCTTCAGCTGCTGTTTTCTCTTCGCTGTTTCCATGTCTAAAGCCAGACAGTTCCAAACCTTTTAATGTTGTTGGATATTCTGAAGTTACGAGAGCTGCGTCCACGAGCTCTGTACTATAACACTAATATTCAAGTGCTTCTTATTCACCGATAGTTCACAATCGCACCTGTGAAACAATGTAACGATGTATTGGTGTTTTTTTTCTCGTTATATTTGTTTAAATTTCTTTGACATTTATGAATCTAAAGTGAATAGTCGAAAAATAAGAAGGGTGAAATTTACATGAATTTTGATTCCTTTCCGATTCAAAGTTCAAGTGTTGTTGTTGTTTTTTGCTTGTGATATGTTTGTGCGAGTGACGCAGTGCGGGGGATTTCGATTGCAAACAACTGAAGAACTATTGCCTAAAAACGTTTTTT